>NW_020799124.1:11481291-11515034 GCF_003259725.1 Athene cunicularia | reverse complement strand
AAAGCTGCTGTAATCCGTGTGGTGTCCCATGGGTGTGAGGGCTGTGTGCAGCAGGAGGCTCTGTGGAGAGGATTCCCCCGTTGAAATGGAGCTTTCTAGCCCCAGAGATCTGCACGTGTCAGGTCTGTGCAAAACTAAGGCTGATATGATACAGGGGGTGTTTTACAGGGCTTTTTACTTTCAGACACTTGCACAGCACAAGCCTTTCCTTATAACAGAACCTGCCCCATCTAAGAAAAAAACAGGGTTTCCATTTGACAGTCTAAAACGTTAGCTTGGATACACAGGTGAAACTCAGCTGTCACACCTCTGAGGAGGTGAAGGCTCCTTGATTCAGTCATAGTGTCTTGTCTTTAGCCAAAAGCTGTTTTCTGCAGAGCCCGAGGAATAGATAATGGCCTGAGGCTGGGGGTACTGTATGATTGGTTTTTTGTGTCTTCATTCTAAATTCATACTGCAGAAATCTGCTCATGCTAAAGCTGTGATTTATTCTAGGTTTAGGTGTTTCAATGGATATGTGGAACTTCTTCTATACTTGCCTGGTGTCCTTATGGCTGCACAGATATTACATCTATTCTACTGCTGCTTTGGGGCTCAGCATTTGGATTGTCATTCAGTTGACCACCACCAGAACCAAAAAGAAGGTAACTGGAGATGTAAGCACGTTTGTCTGAGAAGAGCCCAAATCCGTGTGTGGAAGCGAGTAGTTGCTGGGTAAAGGAGCCCACTGGTTCAGAGGGATGTGCTGCTTTGCTGTGGACTCACTTAGGTTGTTGCAAATACCAAATGTAATTTAGTTCATCTGACAGTTATCATCTGCAGTCTGGACTGCTTTATGCTTGTGGGTAACTGAACACCCTTGCTGCTCTGATGTTAGAGCAGATCTCAGCTCAGCACTTCTCACTTTGTTACTGAGAGAATGTATAAGCCTGGGTTGCTCTGTCCCTTGAAATAAACCACTCTACTTGTGCCCAGTGTTTTCATGTTTGTGTTTCCAGGGATGTTAATGACAAGGTTGGACTGGTTTTAGGATGGGAGTGGGATTAGGTCATGCAGGAACTGAAAACCCACTCGTGCAGGTGAGTGAAGTCCTGATGCATGAGCTGGGAGGTTCTTGCGTTCAGCTGGATCCTGTTCTCTCCCTGGAGATGACTCTTGTATCGTGGCCTGGTTCAAAGAGTTACCTGTGTGTTCCTCTAAGGGTGAGAAGCTAAAATACTTTGTCTGTTGCATTTGTGTAATGCTGAGAGTCTGGTCAACAGGATTTGAGTTCTAAATGCTTTTGGGAAAATGGGCTTAACATCTCTTTGAAAAAGGATTGAATGTGATGTGATACTTGTTTCCTAGGGTGAAAAATCCCATGGGAATCCTGCAGCTTCTGAAGAAGACAAACTAGTAAATGGACATGCCACCTTGCAGGCAAAAGAGATCTATGTTGCCGGGGTAAAGATTTTCTATGGGTCTCAGACTGGCACGGCAAAGGTATGAGTTACTTTTTTCACATACATGAAGTTGATTTGAAATATTGTTGAGATTTAAGTACCTTTCTTGCCTTAGAAATGCTGCACTGTGTAAAAATTATGGAAGTGCATCAGAAAGTTCATTAGCTTATTAGAAGTCATTGCCCAGCATGAAAGATAAGTGAAAATTATATGACAATAACAATTCTTCTACTCCCTTGAAGTGAGGCATGCGATAGAAACATTGATTATGAAGTGTGAAGTTTACTCTTACAGTATACTCTTTGATTTGCTAGTAGGCCTTCTAGAGAGGAGTGCTCTTCTAGGTGTTTTCTCAAAGAAATTTGTTTTGTGTTTGCAAATGTAAAATTGTTAGTCATTAAAATTCATGTTAGTCTGTTTTTAGCCAGTATGCTTTACTTTTAAAACTTGTAGTGAAATTATTATTAATAAAGTCCAGTGTCCGGTTCTCTTGTGACTGGACATAGCAGCGCTTGTTTGACCCTTACGATAGTTGTGTTGAAGTGATTGATAATTTTCTAATTTCTTATCCCAGAGATTTGCCAAAAGTCTTGCTGAAGCAGTTGTTGCCCTTAATTTGCCTGTGGAAGTCATTAGCATGGGAGACTGTGATCCAGATGATTGTCTATCAGAAGAGGTAGGTATGTCAGAAATACGAATCACAGATACAAGTCTCTTCTGGGAAGGTGAAGGCTGTTTTCCTCTTGTATCTCTCTGCTGTTACCCTGGAAATCCCCAAAGCTGTGTGTGGAAAATTGCTTCCTTTCTATGTAAGCAAGTATAGCCCATCGAACCTCAGCAGAGAAGACCTAAATTTTAGAAGTTCCTAGGAAAGCATCATGTAGAATATTTTGATGCTGAGAGTGACTTTCTATTTGCCAGTTCTATAGCTCAGCTGTGAGTTATGTGAGAGTGACAGCACCAGGTCCCCCTGTTCTGTCTCTGACAGTGTACACTTGGGAAGGGTTTAAACCAGAAGTAGGTGTGATGCTTCTGCAGCCTTCATAAAGTTAGAAACTTCTTGTGAGGTGTACTTATAATGAATAATCCTTGATGGATTTTTCTCCTGTAAATATTGATAGCTGCTTTTTGAATCCAGGGGGAACTTTACTGCTGCAACAGTCTGTTCAAGAAGCTGTTGATTGGGGTGGGGAGGGTAGGTGTCTGGTTCTGTTTTACCATTGTCTCTCTTAAGTATGGGAATGACAGCTTGGTGTCTGGGCTAATTTCAGACGGTTTTGCAGGGAGGATGGCCTTTTCCCACTGTCAGGATTATCACCTGCAGCATCCCACACCAAAGGCTATTAACCCACTTAGCAAAAATCTCACCTTTGGACTTCCTCCAACTGCCCATGTATTACAGCTCTCTTCCTGGTGTAACATGTTCTGAAACAGTGATCTATTCTGTCCTGTTTCTATTCTTAGACAAGCAGCAGGAACATCTGTGTGTTCTTGGTAGCTACATACACAGATGGACAGCCAACCGAGAGCGCAGCGTGGTTCTGCAAGTGGTTAGAAGAGGCTGCGAATGATTTCCGCTTTGGGAACATGTACCTGAGAGGCCTGAGATACGCTGTGTTTGGCTTGGGAAACTCAGTTTATGTTGATCATTACAACACGGTAAGTATCTCCTGTGCACCTGCCTTTGAGTTCTCCTGGGAAAGGCTGAGCTTTCTTAAATGCTGCAAAACCGAATGATGCTGTTAGTTTGTGTGAGAATTGCAGCTGTTGGGCAGAGTTGATTAGGGACTGGGTTTAGGGCATGAGAAATGCGACTTTGAAGCGATTGTGCTTCCTTTTCGTATGGGAGAGGAGTCCCATAAGCATTGTGTTAATCTGGGAGATGTGGTTGTGCATTTGGTAAACCCGTACCAAGTTAATTTCCCAGCTTTGAAAGCTTCCTGTTGGTGCAGGAGGGCACAGTGCTGTAAACCCTGTCACTTGCTGCACTTTCATTTAGAGCGCTTTTCTCAAGCTTAGGTACTTTGCTGTATTGTGTGGATTTTAGCTGTTTTTCCTGGTGTAAAAATGTGACAGTATCTTATCCTGGTAATTACTTTTATCTCAGTCAGAAAAATGGCATGACTTGTGGGCCCAGCTATACAAGCATAACCTGGTGACACAAAATGCGTTACGGTGTGGCCACTCTGACCAACAAGCATTGCCTAAAGCAGCTTGTTCCCAGAGCTCATCTCTTCCCACATCAGTGTGAGAGCAGAGGTTTCCACCTGGGAGCCTGAGGGGGTGTGGTGGTGTTCAGCCTGCCCTGTGTCTGTGCTCTGAGTCAGCAGGAGAGAGGACTCCCCAAGTCCCTGCCTTGCAGTCCTGTGCAGCTCACCAGCTCTATTTCCAGGCTTGGTCTGTGCTTTCTTAGTTGCCTGCTTTGTTCAACTTGGGCTCCATTTGATCTCCCTCTCATCCTCTTCTAGGTTGGAAGAAATATTGACAGGTGGCTGTGGATGCTCAGTGCCCGCCGTATCATGACTCGGGCCGAAGGGGACTGCAACGTGGCCCAGAGCAAGCATGGCAGCATCGAGGCTGACTTTGAAGCCTGGAAAGCCAAGTTCCTCAGTCGGCTCCAGATGCTCTGCAGAGGAGAAAAGAAGCCCTGTAGTGGGAAGTGCAAGAAAGGGAAGTGCAAATCTCTGGGGAAGCAGAGCAAGGAGAGCTCAGAACGTGAGCAGAGTGCGTCAGGATATGAGAATACTGAGGTAGATATCCATGGGACCTTATTTCTGGTTTAGTGCCCCTTGGAGCACTCTTTGACTTCTCTTTTTCCTCCTAAAGCCACGAGGGGTGCTGTGGGAGCTTGATAATTCTCTGTGCTGGAGCAGAGGGATGAGATCCCATGGCAGCTAACAAGTAGAATAAGCCATCCCAAAAGAGGGACCAAAAGACTTCCTGATGGACCTAGGCTAGTGGCATTTCTGTGATGAGGGAGCCTTCCTCTTGAGTAGGGGCAGGTGTATGTTGTGACAGATGCTCCAGGGAGTCAGTCTGGCTTCCCCTCAGTGTCTTTGTTTTGTTTCCTGGTCAAGTGAAACAGTTCCCTGTGAACAGTTAAGCTGTTTCCACTTCAGTTTGTTGAAGCTGAGGTGCTTTGCCTGTATCCTAGTGTTTTCCTAAAGGCGGTTGGGGAGGTGTTGTCTGAGCAAGTCCTGTATTTCCTCTGAATGTGTCTGCCTGTAATCACTAGTGTGTCTTCTGGAGTGTCTGATTAGAGGTTTTGAATAAGAAATCCTCTCTTCTGTTTTATGGTGCAAGACCCAGAGCTGCTGTGGCCTCCCTGCCAGCCATTTACTGTGGGTTGGAAGTGATTGCTATGGCCGTGTTGAATTTTGTAGGAAAACAGGAGCTGTTCTGGCTGAGTTGGTTTGAGAATTCTGGCTGCTGCAGGAGGAAGAGGAATCAGTCTTGCTCTTACACCAGTGCTGTTGTGCTGTACCTTGGCTGTGTACAGAAAGGGAGACCGCTGTTCTGTTCTGTGAAGAGTTTGACTTGGAGAGCAGATCTCTCCCTCCCTGTTGGTTCAGACAGGGGCACTTTGGGAGGAGTTCAAGGGGTTTAGGCTTCCAGATCCTCATCATACACAATGGGAGTTGGACTCTGTGTTGCTTCTCATGTGATCAGGTAGGCCCAGGAGGTGAACGGAGGGATCTGGAGGCAGGCTGTCTGGGCTGGGCTTCAGGTGGTCTGTGTGCTACTAAACTCTTAAATATACACACTGATAAAAGCCTCAGGTTTAAATGCATCTCATACATTATACAGGTTACTGGTAGACTGTTCCTTGTTTTTCAGTGGTCTTCAATGATTGTGGAAGCTGATTTCACCAGTTGGCATAGATAAGGTCTTAACATTCAGATACATTCCTGATTTATTTTTTTCTCTGATCTCTTACAGGCAGATGAGTTGTTTGAAACCAGTAGCGAGGAGGAGGCTGATGCTGAGGAAGCTGGAGGCACAAATTCTGTTGTTGATGTTGAAGATCTTGGCAATATCATGAGCCAGATGAAGAAAGCAAAGGTACTGCTGTTAGAGCGAGCATAGAACTGTCAGGTCTTTGTCAGTGATCAGTTGAGTTGATTAAAATATTACCTGCTCGATTTAAATCTGTAGGGTCTAATTAGAGGGAGAATAAAATATGAGCTGTTGGAGAATCCGTCCCAAAAAAGAGCATACTTGGAGGTATGTTGGATGTAGTTACCAGCTGACTGACTTGTTCACCCGGCAGGTGCTGCAGTGTAACCTGTTGTTTCCAGACAGAGGAGAAATTACTTTCTCAGCTAATGTTGAGATCTGAATGTATTTCTCTGCCACAGCAATTCACAGGCCAATGTCTAAACTCAAATCCTGATCCTGTATCTGCTCATGGGTCGGTCACCTGAAATGCTGGCGTGTGTTGTGCTCATGTGTCGTGACGGGGAGCAAAGCTGCAGGTGGAGTAGTAACACACTGCTGCAAGACCTTCTGTGTCTTGCTCACTGCTGCCCTAAGAGGAGGTGCTGTGCTTGCAGAGCAAGGCGGTGAGCTTGGCCTGGCTTGTGCTGAGCCTGTCAGCCAGCCATAATTCCTGCTTCGTTTCAGGGTGTTACTCTCTCTGTTCCTGTGCGGTTCTGTTCCTGTCTCTCTGTGCTCAGTCTGCAAACAGGCTGTATCAAACTTCTTTATTTGGTTAGCACACCCAAAGGAGTGAGGATATCAACAGCTACTAGGCTCAGCCTTAATGTGCTCCCCAAGCTGTTGGCAGTGGGCTGGGCCCCTGGGGGGACTGGGATGTACCCAGTTGCCATCTGCTGACTCTGTCTCCCCCTCAGCAACCTTTCCATGGTGGTGGCTTTCCTTGTGAGCCCTTGGGCTGCTCTCCATCCCCCTCTCAACAAGCTACCTCTGTCTGTAATTACACCTTCCTCATCCTGTGTGCCCCCACTGTGTGGGCTTCTCACAGCTCTTTTTCCTGAAACTGAACCATTTCCTCGGCGGTCTGAGCTGTGGGGCCACCCCGAGCCAGGCCTTGGGTCACAGGAGGCTGTGTGCTTAGGAGGGGAGGGGGCTACAAAGGGTGTGTGGGGATCTCTGTTCCTCACCCTAGGGACAGGGAAGGAGGTTATACACCTTCTGCTGCTTGTAACAAACTCAGAGCAGCCCCCTGCCATGGGGGCACAGCAGAGCTGTGTGAGAGCTCCTGTCCCTGTGCTTGCCCGGCTTCTGCACTGCAGCTTGCAAGAGGAGGAGGAATGAAGCATTTGGCTTTCCTTTGGAGGGCAGGACGAGTCTGTCTCCCTGTGTAACTTCGCTGTGTTCTCCTCCTCTCCTCCATGTGCTCACCACTGGAGGTCACTGACAAACAGGGAACTGCATCCCAGCCGCACGGGGATTTAGACTTGGGAGGGGAGGTAGTGTCCTCCAGCAATTTTATGAAAAATTAGGCATTGAGTTTTCACTGACTGACGAAATATGACAATACTATGATCAAAGGGTAGTGTAAACCAGGAAAACCATGTATCGTAGTCCGGTTGATGAATAAAGAGTGAGCACAGCAATAAAATACTCTATGCTGGTTGTTATGGTCCTGAGCACGGCTGAAGTTGGTGTGGTGTGGGTTCGTACGCAGGCAGTGACAGTCCATTGCTGTCTGTGACTTTGGCTGATGCGTCATTCAAACTCTCCTTTCTCCCCGCTCTGCTTGGGCAGCGAGAGGCCTGTGTGCTGCACGCACAAGTTACTGCAGCAGTACAAGTATCTCTGGGTGGATCAGGCTCTCGTGGCTCTGGACGAAGTTGCCGCTCTGATCCAAGGACAGCTTCTGTCTCAGCACAGATGCTCGTCTGGAGTTGGGAGCTGCAGTGTTTGATCTGCTGCCTTTTCCTCGGGGAGATGCCAAATAATTGGTCTGCTGTGACAGCTGAACGCTGCCCTCTTGCCTCTGCAAGGGGTTAAATCCCGAGAGTGCAGGTGTCGGTGTGGGACTGGCAGCCCACTCTTGGCTGTGTGGAAGTGTCCTGGCCCTTCTGGAGATGCGCTGCTGCCAGCCGATGAGACAGGAGGGCGCACGGCTGTGGGTCAGCCTTTCACTGCCACTGAGAGTACAGAACCGCCATTCAGGGGCCATGTCCCAGGTGCTTGACTTAATTTTGAAACCTTAGATGATGCCATTCTCATGCCTGGCCCCTCTATTCCTGTTCCGCAGGGCTGATCTGCCTGGCTGCAGTCTGGGTTTCTGGTTCCATGCTCCTTCCAGCAGACAGGGCACGGAGAAAGGGTCCTCAGCCATGACTGGGGTGTGACCTCTCAGCTCTCTCCAAGGGGGTGTCATTTCCAGAGGGGTGACAGGATACAGCTGTGTAAATATTTCCTGAGGGAGCCTGACCTGGTGGCTATCCCTGTCATTAGCTGGTAGATAGAATGACTTTGTCTTGGTGGTGAATCTTCTGGGGAATGTGCGCGCTGACGGGCAACAGGTTTATGCAAACACTTGAATTGTAAGATGATCTGTAGGTGCAGTTATTTACTATAACGGAAATAAATGCTGAAGATCTGATGTGAAAGACCAGGATGATCTGCATTTATGAAAGTAATTTATCCTGATCGGACTCTCTTGCTCCCAGGTGGGAAGATGTAGTTGTTTAAACCCAGTGCATCTTGGTTTAAGCCACACCCTCACTTTAGTGGCTATGAGTTTGTGCCATGAGAATTGTTCAGATGAGTTGTGTTGTCCCTTTAGCCACTTATTTTTTTTTTTTCTCCTGGGAGAATATTGAACTGCATAAAATTGGACTGACACTTTTGTTTTATGCTGATGTGATCTGTTGTCTTGCAGTAATTGCTACCAGCACAGGCAAGTGCTTTGGGTCTTAGTGTCTGAACTCTGCACACAGAAACTCGCAAGTTTGAGGAAAACTTGTGTGTTTCAGGGTTATGTCACAGACAGTCCTTCATACACAGAGTTACCTGGATTTGAAACGTACCTGACAGCTTTCAGCACGGGTTTTGCAGGTGTCAGTGTAACTCCTCTGCATGTGGGAGATGGAATAGCAGGTTCTGCCTTGTGCAATATAATCAGTTTGAACGATTCAGGGTCGAGCTTTGATCTTTTTTGCAGGCACGTGTTGCCTCTTGTGGGGATCACTAGCAGATGAGACAGATGTGCACTCACCGGTAGTCATAATTCCTCGTTGTCCTGCCTTTTATGGGATGGCAGAGGGAGTCTGTGGAGGTGAGTGTGTCTAATGAATGTTTGCTCCCATCTCTGCAGGTGATCTTAATTTAATTTTGCATCCATCTCCTGTTGCTTGATTTGATGGAAATCAAGGCTGAGTTTTGTTTTACAGCTTTTTTTTTTTTCCCATATGCTTCCACTTCCTTGTACAAAGTATTGCCAGAGGGCTTGAGACAGGTGCTGGATTCTTGCTGTCATTTGGATCAGGCAGATGGATTCAGCAGTTGAAGGTGAATGCCAGAACCTCTTCCTGGTAGAGCTGTAGCTATTAGATACTTTTCCTTGGAAGAAGAGATGGATTTTTAAAGAGCTTGTGAGGGTGAAGGGACACGGTTCGAGATGATGGTGGTGCCTTCTGAGCCCTGGATCTGAGCACAGGAATTGGCACCAGGAAATCATTCAGCTACCTGAAGGGATAGGTGATACAAAGGTAAATTCCTCTGTTTATTACCAAATGTCATACTGTGTGGTGAGGACTACTTCATAGCTGCTAAAATCCAGCCCTTTTTTTCAGAGTAAATTTTTGGAAGTTGCCACAGGTTCTATAGTTGCAGGTGATGCTTATTGGGGCTCAAAGATGGAGTTAAACCTTTCTGTGGGTGCAGATAATGCCTGTGAAGGGAATTGCTGGGCATGAGAGCCCACCAGTGTGATACAACCAGGGTGAAGGCGGGCAGGGAAGGTCTGAGGCTGCTTCTCTCAGGTGCCTGATGCTGTGGTGCCAGGCAGGGCTGGATGATGCACAGCCAGGTGGGTTAAAGTCTGGATTTCCTCTGGATTTACTCTTCCAGCTGCTTGTTTTCAGGCTGAGAACTTGGACCTGTTCTCCCCGGATTGCTTTTATGCAGCAAGAGAAGGCAATGGTTGTTCCTAGTGGATTTAATAACTGAGTGGACTTTTAAGTTTGACAATTGTGGCACACTTTCTCTGTCCTCCAGAGTTACTCCCCTGAAATGTATTTATCAGATAAAATGTGAAATCTAATGGGTATGTTTGTAGCCTGCAAGACTGCTATTAATCACAGGGACACCATTTCTTAATGTAGATTATCTCTCACAGCTGGGAGATTGTGATAAACTAGGAAAGAAAGATCAATCTCGACTTGTTCCCAGGGAATGAGATGGCTTTTATTAACCTTCATATTTATAAACTGCAGGCATGAGTAATAGTAATAATAATACCCTAATTTCTTTTGGATGGTTTGGGAAGTAATCAAATACGCATATTTTGTTGACACAATTTTGAGATGAATGTTCTTGTTTTCTAAAACAAAAAGTTTAATGATGCTGATAATTCCATTTGCAATGTAAATACAGGAGAGGGGTGTGTGTTTGAGAGAGCGAGCAAGAGTGAGACTGAGTTGACAGGGAACAGAATGTGTCCCAGGGAGCATGTCCATTTGCCGCAGGAGGGGTTTCCTGGTCCCCTCTGGCACTCTTCCCGACGAAGTTGCCCTATGTTAGGTGTTGACCTCCACAAGGATTGTAAATCTCACCAATCACAATGTTTCTTGAGAGCCCTTTGTGAGCAGGTGACTGCTGGGTAAGACCAAACCTTTGCTGACAGAGGGTGGAGAAACATTTAACAAAGCTGGCTGGAGTTTTATTTGAAATGGGGCAACGAGTGTTAATGTATAAGGTATCTAAGGTATAAGGTTTACAGACAAAGTATGCAAGGATTGTCATCCTTATTTTAACCAAAATGAACAGGGCTGGGGCACTTCCCTGTCAGATTTAGAAACATCTGGAAGTGATGTGCACAGTCAGAGCTCTCTAAGAACTTCCTCTTAAATTTTAATGGATGAAAGATTCCTAGAGGAGAAACACACACTTATCTGCAAGAGCTCAGTGTCTAGGCTAGATTCTGACCTCTGCTACTCTGGCTCAGAATTCAGTGTGACCCTACATTTTAAAATAAGCTTTAAGAAATATCCTTTAACTGCTTGGGGACTACTTGTAACCTTAAAATCTGGATTTGTCACAGGGAAACTTCACCCTTTTCCTGTGTTCAAATCTTTCTTTGAAATTTGGCTATTGAAAAGGCATTATAGTTCATAAACAACATTACAAGAGATCTTGCGAATTCTATGTAAGACTTGGAAGTGCCCAATGAAAAAGAGAAAAAACAGAAAAAAATGAATTCAAAGGTAACCTCTAGCTGTACATTCTGCCTTTGATGTGTGGTACGGTACTGGCTTCCTTGATGTGCCATTATAAAGGGCTTTGTGACCCATGAATGAAGACTTGCTTTTGCCCTGGGTGGTAGATGCCATATCCCTTGCTGTTCTTAGCCTGTTGTAAATTAGTCAGTAAACAGGTAGTGAAGCAGAGCTGAGAGATACGAGAAATTCTGGAATTCTGAATTCCCCCCGAGTGTTGCGCTTCCTCTTTATTTGCAGCCTCCTCTTGGCCACATCTATTGTTGGAGATGATCAGGGCTGAGCCTGCAGCAGTCTAGCCCATCTGCCTGCTATTTCTCACTAAAGTTGTGCAGCGTTTCTCAGGTATGTTTCTCCTGTGCATTTTTTGAAGGTTCTTGCCAGGCACATAACACAGTTGAGCAGAAGTCCACAAATCAATGCACAGAGTAATTATCTGCTGATGGTAATTGTGGGAGAAGCATGGAGGAGGTGGCCTGTTGATGTCATTGCTGTATCCAAGGAGAGAGCAGCACCACGATGTCCTGTGGGAGTGCAGCATCTGTTGCTAAATAAAGATGTTGTTTGAATAAGGTGTTTTGGGGTGCAGTGAAGGTGTCCCTGTTCTGCCAGACAAACCCTGCAGGTTGGTCGTTCTACACGCAGCCTCCAGTCAAACCTCCCCATTTGCTGTGGCTGCCCAGTGCTCAGTGTGGTTTGTCGGTGGCTCTCAACTGCAGAAGCATCCACCCTCGCCTCGGTCGGTGGGCTGTCCCGGGGTGTGAGGGGCAGCACTGGTTACGGACCGTGGGAGCTGCTTTTTCTTTCCTGTTAGGAGATGAGCCACAATTTTGTTTTCTTTCCTGACACTTGGGCTGCCAAAGCAGGCAAATGCCGATCTTCCGTTGTTCATGTCAGAGCTGATATTCTGCCGTCCCTCTTCTGCTGTTGGCTGCAGAGGCCTGGCACAAGGTGGGATGGTGTTTTGCTGGGTGCTGTGGAAGTGCAGACGAGATGGAGCCTCTCTAAAAGCTTTCTCAGCACAAGAGCGTGGCGTAAGGGAATGGAAGGAGCATTATCTCAGCTCTGCAGAAGGAACTGGGTGATGTAACGTGGCATTAACCTGTTTTTGTATTTCACAGAGTACTTACACCTGTGGCAAACCACTATGGGAGTTTTTCCTGTCATAGCACAGTTAAACTTTGGCATGAGGAAATGATGTTCCTCTTGCCACTGGCCTGGCTGGAGCCTCAGTGCCAGCGGGTCATGGGAAGGCATCTGGGTCTGCATCTGTGCCTGCAAGTGCTCCCCGTGTTGGGGGTCCTTCTGACCCGGGTCACTGAGGCTGGGTCCCTGTGAGGGTCAGCGCTACCGGAACAACAGTGGGCTGGTGGTTTTTAAGAGGAGAGTTGTTATACATCTGCTGTAAACCAGCGTGCAGGAGACCCAGGTGTGAAGCACGAGGCTTTGCTGGAAAAGCAGCTTGTGTGGCTGTGTGTATGGAAGTGTGCTTTGTGTCCCTTGAGAAGGTGAAGCTCTGAGTCATTTCTGACTCTTCTTTGGCCTGTAATTTTGGGAAGTGGGGCTTGGGGTCCTGAGGGCCGTTCTGCAGGGCTCTTGGATATCTGTCTCAGTCTGGTTCCCTGAGGGACTGGTTTACATTATCTTACAGTCAATGAGGATTTATTATGGTAGAAACCAGGCAATTTCCTTCTGACTTTAATAACATATTCCTATGATAATCTTGTGGCCTCTCTCTCTAATAATTCTGCAGAGCTGGTTGATGTCTCTCACTGAATGGGCTACAGACCAGAACTGTTAATTTGGGTGCTCCCACTCTGGCAGAGGGCAGGTGGGGAAGGGGCAGATAGGGACTGTCCCACGCAGCTCTGCAGTTAGCACTGACTTCTGCTGGGGGTGAGCTTTGCCAAAATGGTCTTCCTGGGAAGACTAACCCAGGTGAGGAGTTGTTCTTGGGTCATTTGTGGTCCAGGGAGAAGTGTGTCTCTGTTCAATACTTTTCCTATTGCTTCATAACCTGTGCTAGTATTTTATGGTTAGTTGCTTTCTTGCATTACAGGAATTCTGAAGGTCACTGAAAGCTGAGGCATTTAGGAGAGGCAGCTGCTGCCTGTTGATGTCTGACTTGTGTCAGTGCACTGGATCCCTTTGTTTCTGTGGAAGGCATTCAGGGTTTCTAATGCAAAATTAGTAGTTAGATAGTCTGCAGTCCAGGCAGCTCAGTTGCTGACAAGGACTTTTCTACAATAGATACTGCTACTAGGAGATACACCTCTACCTGATACTAGCTCAGATTGACTGCAGTCGTCTTAAAAGCGTAGTAAACAATTGCAGAATTAAAATTCATCACGCTTTCTCTTTGTAATGTGTGCGTGGCATTCTGACCACTTGAAAGAACAGTGTTGAAATGAAATGCACTAAAAGGGCATTCCACTGTATGGAAAAGAAATGGAGTAGAGAAGTCTTTTTACAGAGCCACTTTTAAAAAACTGCACAATATTGCAAAACATGGTGAAAGAATGTGTGCTGCATTCTCTGTGTGTCAGAAAGAAGAGTAGTCTGAAGTGGAAAATCTTAATGGATTTAGGTGGGGCATTTCAGGACACTTGTTAAATCATGTTACCTAGATTTTAATTGTGATTATTCCTTTCTTCTGTGCTTACAATAAAGATGTGAATATATGGCCCAATTTTCAAATATAAGCTAGTTGCTTTCGGGTAGAGACAGACACATTTTAAGTTTTGATTCTTTTGTTTCCTTTGAAAATCAGTCGTCTTTATGGTGTGTTCAAAGAAGTTTCCCAAATCAAACAAATGTCGACAGAATCATGTAGCAGTATGTGAAATGGAGTTGTGGTTTAATAGCACCTTGTAAAAACCTTCCCTACAGCAGAGCAGTGATGTTATAGCTCACTGAAGCAAACTTAAACCCCACTGTAGCCCTGCGGATATGTTTTTACAGTTGCGATCTGGGAAGTTTTTTGTCCTTACGGATTCTGGATGATGATGAACTTACAAGAAAATGGATGTTGGTGGGATCGTTTGTCCTTCCGCATTTCACGGATGTGCAGTGCCAGTTCAGACTGATTCAGTTGGATAGCAGCATAAGTCTTCTCTGTCATTACTTGTCTGCATGAGTTTGGGTTTTACAATGCTGTTGTGTATGTCCAAAAATCTTAGCATTGACTTTTCATGCAAAAGAAAATGCAGAATTCTTTCTGTGGCAGCTGAGCTGCAGGTCTGAATAGCACCCTTTGTGTGGCAGCTAGTGCCTGCTGCCTCAGAATAACATGAGGAATCTTCTGTTATTCTACAGCATAGTAAAGTAGGTGTGGATGGAGACTTTCTTCCAGCTTGAGATGCACAAAGGTTTCTATTCCAGGAGGAAAAAAAATCTCACTTCCAAGTTGTGTGTTTTGGTGTAGGTTTTTTTTTTGTTGTTAATATCAGTCAGAACTTCTTGGGGTCTTTCCACGTTTTAGGGTCACTTCTTGAAAGTGTGTGTCATGGTTTTTGCTTTTGATCAAGCCATCTCCTATTTCAGTCATGGCAAGGTAGTGGTTTGTCAAGTTCCATGTCTCAGCTGTCATGCTTTCAACCTTTGTCTGCTTTTTGCTTCAGTTCAGGCTTTTGTGCTTTACTGGGCAATGATGTGTGGAGTGGGTATGTAGCCTGTGATTATGTAGACACTAGGAGTTATTTTTAATAAGATTTTCTTGCTGTCAGAGTGTTTGCTGGTTCACTGATTACTCAATCCAAGTTTCCAGGATTCGTCTTTGTGCTCACTTCAAATGCTCAAAGCCATTTTTATTGGTGACTGACAGCAGTTAGAGTATCCCGTGTTGCTGTGAGATTGGCAGGGTGTTTCATCCGTGGACTGAGCAAATTGCAGTTCTGTCTCTGTTTGTTACAGTTGGGTTGTGACAGCCTGAGCTTTGTACCTGGAGCAGGAAGGTTGCCACAGTGCACTCGCATTCTTCTGCTCCGCTTCTGTTGTGTTCAAGAGTACCTTTGTGGAAGCCTGTTCCCTGTCCCATTCTTTTTCCATGTGTTAGTCAGGACTTAGTCCTTGCTTTGTAAGGAAACAAGTGCTGTTCCTGTGAGCAGCCTGATGTCTATTCAATTTTCAAAAACACCCCATGTAGTTCTTGCCTATGGTGCCACTGACAGCTGAGCCTGAACTAGGGGAAGAGTTGTCAGCTTTCCTAGCTGTCCTCTTGCCACTGGAGTATTGCTTGCAGAGCTCTGCTTGGTGTGAACTTTGACTCTTCATTCATGTAACTCATGAACTTTTTTACTTCATTTAATGACTCCCATGGGAAAGTGTTACTAATATTTCTTGCTGCCAAGCAGTCTTTTCCTGATAGCCTTGCCAACATTTTTCCCTTAGTGCTGGTTCTGTTAGTCCTGGCTCCAGCCCCTGATGTATTACAGTTTTCAGATCCTGGAGCCTTTTGATGGATGAAACTGTAAATCATGACAAGACCAGGGGTTCCCTCTTGTTTAACCACTGTGAGGTTAAGTAGGAAAGAAATTTAGTCAAAACTGGGATATTTTGGGTGGTGTTGTCCTTCAGGGACTAAAACCTTCTGGGGAACGTGTTTGGGTTTTTTTTCCAGCCATAGCATATCAAGAAGTAGAGCCATGATGCTTAAAATGCTAAATTAATTTAGGGAATACTTCTTTGCATGGAATTTAGGTCTCTCTTTTTCAATTTTTTCACTCCTGCAATAGTAGTTTGAAGAGTGTTTGGTGTAATAAAATGGAAAACACAGGGAGATATCAGGCACATTGACCTCCTGGAGAGAACACTTCCAAGGGGAGAAGTGGCCATACATGGCCTGTTGGTTATATTTGGATGTGACTGTGGATGAGTTTGGTAGGGATGTTTGTAGGAAATCCTTTGAAACACTTGAACTGTTATTTGTCAAAATGATAGTGTGACACCTCTGCCTTAGCAGGGAATGCTGAGGTCCTTGCTTGTGTCTATGCCCTTGAGGTCCTATGCCCTGTGTCAGATACCATCTGCTCTTGACCCATCAAAAATGGGCTTCTGCCTGCCCAGAAAGTATGTGCTGCCTCTGCCTGTATGGCAGTAAAAGGCAAGAGATTTTTTTCTTTTTTGCTTCACCTGTAGAAGAGGTGATCTTCCATCCGAGGTTCAGTTGCTTTTAATTGGGTCTGCTTCAGTGGCAGTATCAAAAAACAAAACGAAACAAAAAAAACCCCTCTGCATCGAGCTGCAGTTCCTGTACTGAGTCTTGAGGTACTAAGGAATGGGAGTGTGTCCCTAGGTTTTCTCATCTCTATGCACTCTCTCATTTGTGAACACAGGCCAGAGGATGACTATTCAGTTTTTAAGCAGTGAAGTATTTCAAGGGCATGAAAAGTTGGCTCTTGTCACTACTTGCTTGATTTGTTATGGAAAGACAGTAATTTGCCTTGGATTTACTACTGGGCTTTCTGCTAAATCACAGGAACTTGAGAAGTTTGCTCTGTGCAAAGTTAACTTTGTTCTCTCCACTCAAACCCTAAATAATACATATGACAGGTTTATTAAGCAAATAAGTAAAGCTCCCAGGGCTGTGAATTCCATTTTCCACGAGAAATATCTGAAGCCAGTCACTTGCCAAACCGAAGAAGTCAGGTATTGCACTTCAGAGAAAAACAAATGATTGCTTTGTTTACATCAGGATGAAGGGGAGGAAAAATATTATCATCTCTGAGGGGAAAAATGATTATTGAAATGTGTTTGTCCTGCCAGTAAGGCAATTTAACTTGTTGTTCTTATGTTTAGGTGCTTTTTTCAGGTATTGCAGTAACAAGCACAACAGGCAGGTAGAAATGCAAACCCTTTAAATTCAGAAAAACTTCTTTTTTTTCCCTGTAACTGAAAGTTGTCTTGGATGGGATGTCTCATTGTACTTAAGTCAATCATTGCATTTTTAATATAATTATGTGTTCCATAATGCATATTTAGCTGTTCTGGGAGAATCGTAGAGCGGACGGGCCAGGATGTGTCCACTTGTAAATCTGGTGTAGCGTTTAGCTTTTGAGTGGCTAACAAATCTGTGCTAAGATAGCGCCTTTCCTTTTTAAGTGGATGGCTGGGCCTAGTTCTCGGTTAAATGATAGCTTGTGGGAGGAAAATCTCTTTATTTTAGACTTAAAGTCTTAATCTTTTAACAATTATCTCCTTGTTTCCTTTTGCATGAAGCTTTTCCAGTAATATTAGTATTTTGCTGTTGAAGCATCTTGCTGATAAATGAAGATCAAGTCTCAGGAAATGAGCTTTTAGACCCAACATATAAGTACTTAATAGAGCTAGCCTTTCATAGAAGTTTTGATGCATTATGGAAACCAGTGAAATCCTGCCTAAAAACTCAACAAGCTGAGAGGAAGTAGAAGATGGCGACAGCTTTCTCCTTCAGTAAGGACCATGTTGTTTTACTGGTCATTAGAAAATACCTTCCTGAACAACCTCCCTGAAACTGTGAGCAAAGTTTTATTCAAAATGAGTAGGAAAGCTAATAACCTCTGTGCCTAAAAGTTTTACTTTCCTATTCCTTTCTCAAGTGCTGATTAGGAACTCTGTTTTGTCCTTGAACCCCTGAGACTGTGTGGTTTTGGTTTTTTTTTTGCTTCTGAGGCACCTTTATTTTCTGAAATTTTGTTCAGGTACAGAAGAAATCTGTGTGTCTAGGAACAGCTAGATTATTTTCCCTGTTTGTGAAGAGCACTGTCAAGTCAGGAGCACTGGTTTCCTTAGTGATGCGAACAGTTGGTGGGTAGACTCAAACTGGAAGCATTTGTATGAACTTGTTGATGTCTTTGGCACAAAAAGAGTCTTGGATGTGAAATAGCCTCAGTTTTGTGAAAACATAATGTCCTCTGTTGTTTTTTTTGTTGTTTATCCGTAACTCCTTTAATATTTCAAAAAAACCCATAAAGGACTGACAGATTGCAAGTTACATCAAAGTAATTATTTACACTTTCATGCTTCTTTGTGCAGACATGAAACAATAAATATCCTTGAAGTCTCAGAAGTGACACTTATGCAGCGGGGGATTCACAATTTCTTCTGGGCTAGGGTTTGCTTCTCCTTGTAACTTTATGCTAATACGTGATATTCCTGCATTTGGTTTTAAATAAGCTCCAAGGAATGAACTGTGTCTAAAAAGCGGCATCTGCTGGAAGCCTCCTGTGTCTGGAGTTGACTGCGGGGCAGCGGGGAGCAGCTTTTTCTTTCAGGGCCTTTGGTGATCACTGAATTTTGGTGGGGCACACGGCTGCTTTCTTAGGTGACTTGCGGAAAGCACAGCTTCTACTCTGAAAACTCCTGGGCCAAGTCATTGTAGTGCTGTGGCTTTCTTCTCTGATCCATCCCAAATAACTGCGACAGTAGCTGCTTGTCACTCCAGCAGCTGTGTGTTAGGAACAAAATGGTTTGTTCCCTCTGTTTTGTGTTCTGCAGAGAGATGTCGTTATTGTGCAGTCATGAAACACTTGGGCTTAAATCCTGGAGTCCTCTTGCTCTCAGATGAGATTCAAACACCTTGCTTCTTAAAATGTTCTAGAGAATTTTATTGCCATGTTAGTAGAACAAATCTAGTGTGTTGTGGGTTCTTTCTTTTTAAATTTACTGTCCTAAATTACTGAAGGGTCAGAGTCTAGTGCAGGGTTACATGAATGCAAGAATTCATGTGTGGGCAAATACATCGGTTTAAAGTTTAGCAGGTCTGTGGCTGAACCATGCTGCAGTGTTTAAAACATGTTCTGGACTCTAAATGGTTGTAATTCACTGTCTTTAAACAGAGAGAACGTGAGCTCGAGGAAGGAGATGTTGGAATGAGCTTGACTCAAGAGAACGCTGGGAGGAAGGAGGAGGGTGAAAGAGAGATGGTAACCCCAGCTCTGAGAGAAGCGCTCACAAAACAAGGTGAGGTTCTGCAAAGACCAGATGGTTGGACCAGGCTTGGAAGTCTTAGTGGTAGACTTTTAACAGAGCAAGTGAAAGATGCTGTTCTTTAACCTAAAGATACTGCTTTGGACCCTCAGTCCTGGTAGGCTCTAGCCAGAGGCAGGACAGAGATTAGGCAGGGGCTCTTTGTACCCAATTGTTGTGGTGAAGAATCTAAAGCTTGTATTTGTGTCTCGGGGTGACACATGCTGTAATGTGTGGAGAGTGTATCGGACTTCACAGGGTTTAATGTGTCTGCTAAGGCAGCTTGAGAGAGAAGGTGATAGTCCCATGTGCCTCTAGCACCCAGAGTGTAGGTTTCTCAAAGAATATTAAAGATCAGCTTTGCATCTCTATTTTGCATCTTAGTCCCCCGCTTTTGTAATCAGTTTCACATTCTGATTTTGTTACTGAAATTGTATTTCCAGAAAAGGAAGTAGTTCAAAGTAACTTTAACAATCCATTAGGTGATTACATCAGTGGCTCTTCTATGAGCTGTAGTGAACAGTTTTAATGAACTTAACACCTTTTTTTAAAAACAAAGGACAAGCATGAGCAGAGCTGGACTGACAACCCTGTGGTTCAGAAGTCTCAGTTCTGAGTAGCAGAGCCAGGAGGAGGGTGATGTGAGCTTCCCTATGCTGCTCAGTTGGAGACTAATGGGAGTTTAGTCTAATTTCTTTTATCTCTTATGATGAGAGTGTGCTCGGTTTTCTTTCTTGCTAAATCGATAGTATCTCTCCTGATGCTTCTGAAAATGCACTTCTGGTTATTACAGGGGAGGCATCTTGCTACAGAGCTGGGACTCTGAAGTTTTAACCATGTCCTCTGTGAGTCTAGCAGCTGTGGGATCCCAACACCTTTGCTCCCCAGCATCTCAGCCATTCTTCTGCTTGAGCTTTTGTAGGTGGCTGGTGCTGTGTTCTGCCCATCAAGTATCTGACACTTTTGGTTGTTAGGTTTTTTTCATTATCCTTAGCACATCTATAGAATAAAGAGCCATTCTGTAAATTCATAGTCTGAAGGAATAAAGCAAAAGCTTAGCAAGGGGTGGCAGTGACTTTGCCACCTCTTCATGTCACAGAATTATCTCGGTTGGAAAAGCCCCTGAAGCTCCTCCAGTCCAACCATTAACCTCACACTGACTGTTCCCAGCTCCCCCAGATCGCTCAGCGCTGGGTCAGCCCCTCTTCAACCCCTCCAGGGATGGGGACTCCACCACTGTCCGTAGTGGTGCTGCTGCCAGCTGGGACCAGCAGGGGGATTGTAGGAGGCTGGTTCCATACATCTTCTCAGCTTTAATTCTGAAGGCTGTGATGTGGTGGCAGTTACACTGCCGCATGCAGCAGAACAGCTGGAGCACTGTTACAGCTTTCTTTTTTTTATTTATTCATTTTTTTTAGTTGCTGCTGTCTGTGATCCAGAAGTGTAATTGCTCTGCCTGCAAGGGAGTTTAGGGAACAGGGGGATTTGGTTAGCAGGCCTGGGGGACTGGGCTCTAGGAGATGCGACTGTCTAGAAATGAACTGTGAGGAGATAAAAGCATGATAGTTTGCTTCAAGTTCCCTATTCTGAGAGGTTAGAGGGGCTCCTGACTCCATGGAAGGGTGCACCGAGTCCCCCAGACATCTCAGTGTTTGCTTTGGGACACAGGAACCCAAGATGGGCTGTGGAGACTGCCTGTGGTACTGACTTCTGAGAGGGGGGCAGTGGGTGGTTCAGCGCACTGCCCTGGCTTTTTTGTGGTGCAGGGCTCTGTTGTGCTGTGGTGGTTGCAGGAGTGCTTCACCGTGGTTCACTTTCTGACCCAGTCTGTTTTGGTTTGGTTTTGGGGAGTGAATGAAGCTGTGCTGTAATACTAATATCTAAAAAGTGGTCATTTGGAAAGTGTAAACAGTGCTGGAGGGAAGGTCACCTTCCTACCATAATTTTTTGACACAAAAGCAAGCTCCTCAGAGAACTCAGGATTTCCTTGTGATTTTCCAGGGACAGGAATTCATTATGCAGATAAGTAGGTATGTATTTTCCCTTCCTTTGACATTCAGGGTAGTGCCAGCATTGGATCAACTAGTAGGATCTACTTACATAAATCTGCAGTTTCAAAGACTTAAAACTGCTATGTCTGTATCCCTTACAGTTAGCATTGTCTCTTGCTGACACAACCTTCCCCTCCTTTCCTCTGCTGCTCACCTAATTCTTTAATGGTCACTCAACAGTGAAGAAGAGGAGCCTTTCTTTTTTTCACGTCATATAACATTTTTTCTGCAAATAACACACCAAGACAGGCTTATGTGGCTATAAAAATAAAACAATTCCCTCCTTCCCTTGTTCCTGCCAAAAAATGTGCAATGTAGTCAAAAGAATGTAATTTATCTTGCAACCACTAGTTGCTTTGGGTGTAAGTTCAGTGTCTTTAAGATTATCCCTGAGGCATAATTAGCCCAAGAGAAGGAAAAAACAGTACTAGTGATTCAGGAGAAAGCTGTTTTTAAATTGTGGTTGTGTAACAGAAGTTTGCCTTTGACCAGCATCTCTTCAGACTGTTACAATGTTCACTCTTCATTTACCTTAAGTAAACTGAATATTGCTTAAACAATATGGGGTTTAGCACTGGCGTTGAATTTCAGCTAAATGTAGCCTCACCTACTGCGTTGTATAGTTGCCTGGCTGCAAATACCTTTATAAAAGATTCTCTGTAATAGTTGCTTTTTAAATTTGTAGGCAATCTTGTATTGTGGGAAAACGCTGATTCTCTTTCCATCAGTGTTCGGTCTTGCATAAAATACAAATACAGTGCAAACTACATAGTAACAAATATAGCAGGAGAGGCTGACAGTTGAAGTATTTGGCTGTGTTATATTTACAGTGGTACCATTTTGCTGTGTTAATGCTTTAATAATTTCATCTATTTAGGTAGATGTCATGAAATAACCTGAAAATAGATGCAAACTTTTCATGTTAATGTTTCCTGTGGTGATTAGTAGATACAGCATAACACTCACCTTTGCTTTTTGCTGTTGCTTGTACATTCTTGAAACAATCCCTTCTGGGCTGACAGGTTTGGTTTTTTTTTTGCTTGGCCTGGGTACCAGCAGGATTTTGCACATGGTGAATGAAGTCTGCCTTTCCAGAGCTCCTGATTTTTCAGGAAGTGGATTTAAATCCTCCTTTATCTTTAGAGGGAGTCTCACGCTGCTGTTTTTAATAGGAAAGGTGACTGTAAAAAAAACCCAGTGTGAATCCATGGGGGTTCCTACACTGTACCCTGTATCAACTGTACTTATTTTAAGAGTACAAAATATAGATAATTTTTTACATTTTCCTGCTGCTCTAAAGTCAGTACAGCAACAGCATAGACCTGTGCTCTGTTTGTGTTGTTAACCGTTGTTAATCTTAACCACTCCTTGATTTGCCATATGTTTTATTGATAGTGATGGTCAAATTAAGCCAAACTAACTGTCATGCTGAGTAAGAAGGCAAAGGGTGGCAGTTGGTGGAATCATCTTTTTACTGCAGCTGATTTCTTGAAATATTTGGAGGTCAAACATGATGTTGCACAGTGACAGCCAGCTTCATCATCCCTATCAAGTTAGTCCTATTTAGCAGTGCTTCAGGCCATCTTTGACGTGCTTCTCTTAAATGTGCAGGAATAAAACAGAGAAAAAACAAACTCAAAACCCTGAAGAGCTGATTGTTTGCTTAGGAGGTTCCAAGGACCTGGATTTGTTAAGCTGCTCATACCGTGAATTTTCAACATGCTCTTTGCTTTGTTCTTTTCTACTGTAGCATTAATACAACTGTGCTTCTCATGGGAATGGATTAATGAAACCCAGAGACTGACCCCACTAACACTGTATAGATTGTTCTGTTGTGTCTCTGCTACTACAGGTACAGTTTAGCTGCAGTCCAGTTGGATTGTTCTGTCTTACTGGTTAAGTGAGCCTACAATTTAGCACCAGGGTGTCCAGGATAACTCTTGCTGGTATCCAAAGGCAAGTGGTATTAGCAGACAGCTTGTGTCTGAAACAGTGGTTACTGAAGCAGCCCATACTTACTTCAATGTTTTGACTTCACAGTTGATATAAAGATGTATTTTGATCTATGTTTTTCAGCGTGTATGGGCAATCAAGAGGCTGACTTAAGCCCAGTCTTTCAAGATTTTTCTTTTCAAGTGCTTACCAGCCTTGTTTTAAAAAGTACTTGGTGGCCTTTACTGTCCATTCTTGGACTGGGGTTTCCAGTGCCTGCAGCTCTGAGCTCTTCTGACAATCTCAGCTTGGCTCGCTGTGCTGAGCTTTTTGAGCGCCCAGACTTCAGCAATGAGCTCCACTGTGCAGAGATACTGCACAGAGATCGGTACTGCTGGATGTCTACTCTTACAGGCTGTGTGCTGAAATGTTTGCATGCGTCTCTGGGATTCAGTGTGCTTTATGTATAGCTATTAAACTCCAGGTGGCACTAGCAACTCACAGCTGGGCCAGGGATTACTTACACTGGTGCATTCCCTGAAACCACAGAATCCAGATACTGGCCATGGCAAGATTAAAATTTAGTTTGCAAAATAGCAAATGATTTTTAGTAATCAGAACAAATACAACAACTGAAACCAGGTAAAGTTAAGCCTACTAAGCTTTCTTGCAGTTCCTTAGAAAATATCTGTGTAAATAAACAGTGAATACACAGTTAAAGGGGAAGAATCCAAGAAGCAGAAGATGAAGTCCCACAGTGTGGAAGCTGCCAAGAGCTGCTGGTGAGCTGACTGCAGTACTAATTTGCTGGCACAGATGTAGTGGCTTATCAGGAGCAGAGTAGATGATGAAAGTTTGGATTTGCAGGCCTGATTCTTCCCTCGTGTAGTTACTGGAGCTGGTAGAATTACCCCATGTATAGAGAGGAAAACAAGCATAAATATATTTATATTTGAAGTGCATCCTTTTTTTTTTAGTTTCAGAAGGACTTTGTGAGAGTGTTGGTCTTTGAAATTAAGTCTATTATGCTGGAACAAAATACAAGGTATATTCAGGCAAGGATAAAATTTGCTGTCCTTTATAACATGACACTCTTCCTAAGCAAGGGAACAGTTTTTACAAATAGAAATACAGGAAATGTGCCCAGAATGACTGAAAGAGTGACTCAGACATGAACCAAAAAGATAATCTTGTCTGTAGCAACTTGTAGTTCTGTCTGTTACTCTGTGTATTTGTTCTGGGTGCTTAAGGAAGAGTCGTACAGGCTGTCTGCCTTCTTCCACTTGAAACTTTTCAGCCAAAGTTGACATTGATATACAGTTCTTAAAGATGTTAAGTTCCTGCAGATTTCTTGAATTTTCCTATGAATAGAGACTGAGGCTCTTTTCCTCCTCACGGAATGTCCTGATCTCCCAAGTGATGACCTGTCCTGTTTGGCCAGCTGGTTACTGCTAGTTGGCAAGGAGGAGATTTTAGGCTAGGCATATGCTCGCTGCCTCCTGCCCAGCCATGAGGCCAGCTAAAATAGGTAGAAGATGCAAGGGGAGCTGGAGATACGAGGCAGGGCTACAGAAGGCACTGGAGGGACCCAGAGGTCCTCTGTGGGAGAGCAGGGGAGAGCCCATGGTCCTGGCATTGGAGCTGTTGATCTGGCCCTAGCAGGGGAGCTGAGGCAGTCTGTGTTTGTGGGGAAGCTGGTGGCTCTGCGAGGCAGCCTGTTCAAAAGTGCCATCATGTTTTCTTTTATTCTGCCTGCTTTGCAGCTGAAGAGCGAGTTGGCTGTGCTTTCCTCCTCAGTGCAGCTTATGTCTTTCCAACCTCCCAGAGAGATGCAGGGATCCTTTTGTTATTCAGAACATTTGAGGGGCTTTTATCTTGCAGGTCTTTATCTTGGATGCAGTGTCTGAGAGCAGTCGGAAGGTGACTTCTGAGGATGGCTGGTTAGTTCTGTTTTCTAAGGGTTGTTCTGGTGGATGGTGATGGATGTTTGCTTGCCAAGCCCCAAAGATCCTTTTTTTGGGAGTAGGGGAGCTGTTCTTTAGGGATGGCAAACCATGCAGAAGTTAGTGAAACTACTCGGGCTGAGGGGCTGACATCTTTTCTCCATCTCGCCTTGGGTGAGAGGAGGTCTTGAGAACTGGTAGTTGATTTGGGGGTTGGATTAAAATGGGATGGGCTGCTGTGTTGTTGAGGCCCATGACCTCAGTTCTGTAAGACATGTTTTGCTGTGGTTGCTACTAGTGGAGGTCACCAACATGTGTTCATGGCAAACATTTTGCAAGTGCTCAGCAAATGGTCTGGCTTAACACATTGCTCTTTGTCAAAGGTGCCAGATACAGAAGGCTTTTTTTCTGGCTTTTCTCCAGTATTAGTTGATGTAGGTGTAAATACCAGTAGTCTCTGTGGCTGTTTTTGTAAAAGGCATAGTTTGATGAGAAATTATGTGTTTGAATATTGGAGGCTTTATATTCCTGCTGCCCAGGCTGTTCTGTGCTGCAAAGGAAAAGGCACTCTTGTATTGAAATGGACATCTGAATTCAAATAAAAAGCCAGATTTTAAGAATTTTTAGCTCTTATGATCAGCTGTTGAGGCTGGAATTCATTATAGCTACTGGCATTCCCACCCTTGACCTTTGCCAGTCTCATTTTCTTGATGCTAGGTTAGGCTTGGTTTGCCCGTTGAAGCAGCTGTATTTCTTTCACTAACCTGAGTAGGCTTTTACTGTGTGTTGACAATATTCAGGATGTTTGTGTGTATCATGAAGAGGATCTGAAGCAGCATTTCAGTAGCTCCACTGAAAGGCCAAATTTGCTGTCAATTTTGGAATGACAGGATTTTTGTATACAAGGTTCAGTCCTGAAATTCTTTCTCATGTCCTCACTCCTACTTTTAGTTCATGAAAGCAAGTCCTTCTACAAATCATGAGCCTTTTATACTTTTTAAGAGGGCTCTTCTCTTTTATTCAGAAAAGAAAAAACCTAAAGTAGATCTTGATGGGCTTGGCAAGGGTTTCTTCAAGATTGAGCAGTGCTAGGAATGACACTAGAGGCTTCTCCTATTGTGCAGTGGAAAAATTCCACTGCCCAGATTCCACTACTTTCTGTATTTGTATAAAATACTGACAGAATTTGAACAGGTTCCTTTCTCCTTTTGCCAATTACATTTCTTGTTTTGGTTTGGTTTTTACCTTTATTTTGTAGCTTTAGTCAGAACATTCTTTTGGGGGGTGGTGCAAGTGCAGTAGCTGTGTTACAACTATCAAAACGGCCCTTAAAGTGGTGGTGATAGATTACTGCTGTGTTGCTGACCTTCAGCTCTGGCCTTTTTAAACTGCACTCTTGAAAAATGGCAGGAAATTGGAAACTTTTTTCCTGTAAACATTCTCCAAGTGTGAAGTTCCCTTTTCTGCACTGAGTTTCAGCTGTAACAGATAATCATTGCTTCAAACCAGAAGGCTTTTACTTAAGGAGATTGCTTGATGGAACCACATGGGTTTGTCAGCTGTATATTACTCTTGGAAGAAAAGTCTTCTGAAAGCCTGTGTCTGAAAGTCTGAAAGAGTTTGTGAAGCACAATGTGACATCAGATTGACTTTTACTAAGTTTACAGTGACTGCACTCTTGGAGAAGGATGGCTAAGTCTTTTTTTTTTCTTTTTCCGTACTTTTTGGGGAATTTTCAACCATCGATCTACTTCATTCTTTTGTAATTAAATCTTTTGCTTTGTGCTCTCAAAGTCTTCTGCTGAAGCAAGCTTTTGGTGGTGTAGAGATCTGAACTGGAATTTGTCTTTGGGTTTTCTTCTGGAAATGTTGCCATGTTGGGATAGTCAGCAGTCTTTGAAACCTGTTCAGCATGGTTATCCTACAGATGCATTTTTTTCAGACTGTGCAGATATGACACTGCTTCTGATATGGGCAATTGTAGTTGCAGAAATTTGTTTTATTTTATCTGTTCTGATTTCAAAATTAAAATAGCATAATTGGTCACAAATGCACGTAATTCATCCACATTCAGGAAGTTAGAAAGACTTGTTATGTGTATGGCACTGGTAAACTAGCAACATTACAACCAGAATACCTTGTTATCCTGGAATGTGACATTAGTATACGGACAGCAGTGTCCTGTTTCAGTGGTGGAGAGCTTGGTAGGGTTGTTTGAATTGTTTGAATTTGAGAATGGCCTTTTAAAACTACTATTTACATGATAGAGATGAAATGCTGCAGTGTAGTTCTAAACAGTTACAGAACAGTTTTGCCCCAGACAATGGAGCAGTCACCATCTGTGATGCTGGCCATCTCTTAGGTTAGAAGTCTGTGCTCTATTAAACTGCAGTTGGATCGTCAGGGCAAGCAATTGCTCAATGTTAATCAGCCTAGTGTTACTGCCTGATAACAGTAATTTCATCCAAAAGCTTGTTTAAAAGCTTAATTCATGTTTTATTATAGTAAAAAATGACCATTTCAGTGAAGTTTGGCAGGCTTCTAGGTCATTCAGAATTTATCACCTAGAGAAGGATCAACTAATACACAGACTTCAGATTAGAAGTTCTTGTGCCTTTAGTCAGGAGTTGAGCTGATTACTATAAGCCTGCTTATAATTTAAGGAATCCTTTGAATGTTAGGCTATAGAAATAATAAATGGATTGGTTTTGTTCAGCCTTAGTGTCTGAAGATCCATAGGCACTGGGAGCAGAGTCCCATCAAGACAACACACTGTATTGTTTGGAAGGTGTTCTATACAAATATTCATTTATAGTTATTGTTTTGCCTTAAGAGCAAAATGTGTTCACAGTGAGTCCTGGCATATATAGGTGCAGGCTTCTGGGCCATCAGTAAGATTCAAATCATCCACGACTTGGCAAAGCCATGGTCAAAGCTGATGGAAGAGGTGAGCTAGCCTGAGCTTTCAAAAGGGTTGTTCAGCAGAAGGGGTGATGTGGAAACAACAGAGAAGACCCTCACATTGGTTCTTGAACACATTGTCTCATGTTTAGTTTGAAACTTAGCACTGCTTGGCTCTTGCTTAACCCTTTGTACTTTCTTTTAGCCCAAACTGGTTTGTGCCTGTGTTACTACAGCAGTGTAAAGCAACTGCTTGAAAAAAACAGGCTTCACAGAGGTAGAAAGACTGTTCACCAAGAGTAGACAAGTAAAAAGCATTCAGCCTTTGGTCACTGATATTTTATTGAATTCCCGAGTCCGCAAACGCGCGGCATGGCTAGCGTTCGCTGCCGATGGCTTAGCAGGGTAACCACACTTTCTGCCAGAATTAGCTATGTGGTGAAGATCTGAGCTCAACAGCTTCATACAGTGGTTTTAAGAAGTTCTGCAAGTATAGGCTGTTTCTTCCTGTAACCATAGCTGTGACTCCTGGCAGCGGCAAACAAGATGAGTAAACCCCTTCTCATCACTAAAGCTGGCTGAAGTTTTTAAGCCTCTGTTTTGATGTTGAACATGTACAATTTTCTTGGCCTTTAAAGGATGCTGTGGGCGCTCCACATGGTGGAAGTTGATTTAAGTAACTTAAGAGAAAATGCTGCAGCTTTGGGCTCCGGAGCTTGGCACCTTGTTCAGTTTAGCTGCTTCCTCTCTTCCCTCAGACAACTCAGTAGCAGATCTGGGCAAGCATGTCCTATTTCCAATTTAATTTTAATCTAAAACCCATTTTTAAGCAACCATATTACTTCTACTGACAAGTGATCTGTGGAAGAATAATCTTACATGAATGCTTCTTGCTGGTGTCTGAAAAATGGAAAAAATAAGGCTAGGGCTGTGCAAGCAAAGAGTCTGGCTTGGATAGCTGTGTTAGAGGGAGGACTGCAGCACCCTTTTTGATGCTTGTCAGGAAATACTGTAAGGACACAAATTTTAGCAGCACAGGGAGGTCTCTGAGATTAGATCTAAGCAAAAAAAGTGCTGAAGAAATAGGCAGGACAGACCCAGGGTGGGAGAGTTGATGTGATGCGGCCAAATGCAGTTGCGTGTGCTTGGCTGTGCCTTTGACAAGTGACAGTCAGAAGTTGCCACAAGGTCTTCTGGGTCTCTTCCAGCCATAGATAAAGGTGTCCCCAATATTGCAGGTGGCTTTGGAGTCTGTCAGTACCATGTCAGAAGTGCTGCTTAGGGTTACACTGATGTCATTCTCCAGGAAAATACTGGATGATCTGCTCAGTGAAATATTGAGGCTTTTTGGTTTACAGCCGCTCATTCTTCCTTGCTATGTGGAGAGTTATTAATTTAGTGAGGAAAATTGTTAAAATATTGTCCATTCGCACAGAGCTGGACGGGGAGAGGGAGCTCAGGACATGGGAGCAGTCTGACATTGCAGTCCCCAAAGCCTCACTTAATCTGGCAGTTGGCCCCTTTGCGTGTCCCTGCTGCTTGCTCCTGCCAGCCACCTCCCCTGTGCTGGCCCAAGTGTTTGTACAGTTTCCTGGAGAGTCACCTCAGGGAACTGCTCAGGCTAAAATTGTGTATGTCTGAACCCAGCAAGGTCAGAGCCAGCACGAGGAGACGGGAGCGAACACCAGGTGAAGAAGAAAGCGGAGACTGGGCAGATCTGTGCTGGGTTTAAGTGGCACAGTAACTAGAGCAGCGTGCTCCAGGGGCTGAACGATTCCTTGTTAGCCATGTGCGCCTTCACGCGGTTTAATTTTTAGCTGTTGTAGCATCTGCTGTCGCTGCAGTTCCTGGCTGGCTCGGTGTCCTTGGAGGTGTGGGGGACTTGGGGCACAGTCGCACTCCCCTGGCATCTCGCTGTGCGAGAGGTGCATGGTGACAAATGAGCAGGGCAGGGTAATTCTGCTGTTTCTTGGAGGAGGTGAAGGCCAGTTCCTCTGCTGAGCAGAAGGCTTTTTTGCCTATTTATACTGGTTGGCAGGAAGTAGACTTGATACCTAAAATTTGATGATTTTTCTTTTTTTTTTTTTCTTCCTTGAAAGTGTTAATATAAACATCAGCCTAAAGCAGCTAGTTGAGATGTGCTGGGTTTAGGGACAACCAGGCTGTTGATGTATAAATGCTACTGTGTGAATGACACAGGGAGGCTTCTCAAATCCCTCTTATTTTTATGCTGATTTTGAAGTGACTTTTAATCCTTGGTCTCTAAACACTTTATCAAAGAGGGGAAAAACCTAACTCAAGCAGTTTGGGTAATAATAGTACTTAGTGCTTAACGAACGTTGTGGAATTAATCCCTCTGGACCAATAAATTTAAATTGTGTTGATCTTGGCAGGGGACCAGGGTAGTGATGTGAAATCAGCTTTATTCCAGGCATGGAGGAGCTGTTCCCTTGCTGTGGCTCCACCACAGCCAGTGGAGATGGAATTTGTGAACCTGTGAAGTCTGGGTTCAAGCTGAGCCCTGCATTTCAGTTATCTTCCTCTGCCCTCACTGCACTGGGAATCAGATGTTGTCCTCCAGGCCCAGTCAGATGTGCCAAGGAGCAGTGGGGATTAGATCTCCTTGGTTCTGGTGAAGAGTCTGTTCTAGGGTGATGGCTTAGGGCCAGGGAGATCCTTTTGATTCCCTGTCTTGTTCCCTCCCATGTGCTGTCCCTTGGACTTAGTGAGATGTTCCACATCTCTGGGCCAGACCTGTTAGTCTGCCATCCTGTTACATGGAGAAGTCTTCTGGCTCTCCCCGTTGATTCAAACAAGACTGAGTAATATAAATAATAAATCTCCTGTTAAGAGAAAAGGTTTCAAGATGGCCACAGTCCCTTGGGTGGCCATGGCCTTTGCACTGATGTGCAGGCTCCCAGAATCAAATGTGGGTGGACACTGACATCTTGTTGGTAGTGTCACCTTCGGGCCACTGGGCAAGAGCAGCATTGAGACTGTGATGCTTAAATATTGTGTACCGATTGCTATGTTTTATGTATCAGTTATTGCAGGTTAAAAACAATTGTTTGATTTTTTTTTTTTTTTAAATTTTATTTTTTATTTTCAGGTTACAAACTGATTGGAAGCCATTCTGGGGTGAAGCTCTGCCGATGGACGAAGGTATGCTCTCTTTTCTCATCTTAGAAATTAAAAAACCCCAACAAACTAGAGACTTAAGTGTTACAATTTCCAGATGAAATATTCTTTTAAGACGTGATATTACTTGCATGAAAACAAATTTCACCTTCCTAGCTGTAGCTTTGCATTTCAAGCTATTAAAATCCTGTTGCGAAGAGGGAGAATGCGACCACGGCAAAGAGCTGGGAGCATAATTTTCTGTTGTTTTTTCGTTACTCTCCTGTCTGCTAAAATATCTCCTGCCTGCTGAAATATATGGCAGGAGCAGAACACCGCGGAGAAAAGTAGGAAGGTTATGTCACTAGTGTGAGGTCTTCTGAAACAAAGATAACACAGTCCATCATTACACTCGAATGGGCACACAAGGGCATTTGAACCTGTTGTTCTGTGATGGATATATCTGGTTCACGATGGGCGGTGCTCCTCTGTTGGCTTTCAGCATTTGGCAAGTAAGATTTGGATAGTGAGGCAGCTGTCACTTGTTAATGCTAGGACTTCTTAAAAGTTACTGTAGGGGTGTGTGTGTGCATGTATGTAGTTGTGTATAATATGTCTCTCTGTGTGTATATACACATATAGGTGGAAATGTCATCCTCTAAGCTTTGCAGTTGTGTGTTATAGGCTATGTAAACCAGTAGCTTTTCAAGTAGTTTGCAGAATTAAAAACTTTCCCAGCAGAGGCACAGAGCCTTGTAGAACAAACTTCAGCCACTTCAATATGTTTGTTTTTTTGGTTGTCCTTTGCAGGTCCACGAGAAGCTAGGAAGTTGAAAGGTGGTCTGTAACATTACTCCCCAAATCTATAACGCTGGTATAACATGCTAAAGCCTTCAGCGTTCATGGGATGATGAACTATGGGCATCACCACCTCATTAAAATGACAGCACATCTCTTAATTCTTGTGCTGTGGCAGTGATCAGTTCCTTGGTCTCTCAGCTCTTTTTTGCTGCATGATTAACTTTGTTTATTTTGAAAAGAGCTCTCTGATTGACAGTCACCAAAGTGGGTGGCTGCAGTGAGGTTTTCTTATTGAAATGCCTGGTATCAATGACCTGTTTCATCAAAAGATGTGTTCTTGTGAACAGTTTAAAGAGTCACCACTGTATTGTCATGAATATTTGGGACGTACTTACCTCACTGATGCTTCTGCTGTTTACTCGTAAAATATTTCTCTTCTATCATTTTTAGCATCAGAGAAGGCCATGAAATCTTTAAAGAAAAAGTTGTCAAACTTCATCCATGGTGTGACTGAGAGAGAAACCCAGAGAACCTATTTTTATTAAAGAACTGGAATTTAATGCAGCACTGTAAAGCCATTTCACAAAATAAATAGCAGCTCTGTGTGCTTAGATAGGACCATACTATTTTTAGCTTAAACAGGAATTGAATGTAAAGTGTTCTAATAAATTGAGCTGAAATTGGTTACAGACAGTGGCTTTGACTCTGATTCACACCAATATGTGAGTATCTTCAGGAGGCTGGTTTGAGATTTGTATCAGCAGAAAGCAGGAGCAGGGCTAGGAGGATTAGTATTAAGTAGAGTTTCATAGTGATATCGCAGATTAAAATTATTGTGTTCTGGCATATTCTGGAAAGGAGTATAAAACCTGCTGATTTGCCTGTCTTATAAAATCCAAAATGTAACTTGCTCTCCTAGAATTTGTGAGTTTCCTGATATCTCTATTGTTTGAGGAATGGGTAGAATAAACAGCATTTTCCGTTTTGTTTAATCTTCCAACTGTATAACCAGACTGTGCATATGTTAGGGGTTACCTGTTATATCCTTTCCCTGCTGCTTAGGGGAGACTTTCTTTTGGATCACCAGGTAGAGAAAGGCAGATTACAAGTTACTGTGTCATATTTCAGATTTTCTCTTGAGAGTAGTAAAGATGCTTTCTCACTTATTATTAAACTGAGATAATGAAAGACAGTCTTTGCTCCGAGCAACTTGCATGCTAAATAGGAGTTAAATCCCAGTGGGAAGGCTGCTGTGGTGAAAAGTGCAGCGTCCTGCTGGAGCCGCTCACTGGTGTGAATGAGGGTTTATAAGGTCAGGGTATTTATTTAATTTAGTGCTAGAAGAAATACTCTACTAGACAAATGAAAAGAATTGAGTGTTCAGTAGCGCAGCCTTGAAATTGATCCCTGTTACCCTTTAGTGAGCTTTTACAATAATAATTCTTGCAGTTTAAGTGGCTTCACCTGCTTTCCTTTGTTGGCGCATTGTTATGCTGTGAGGTTACAAGTGAGAAGTTATTGATTATGTTAAAGTTTCTCTTTAAAACAGTTGTAAATTTGACATCATAAACGCCTTTCTTCTGTAAGGGTGTGTATAAACAGTCACACCACATACTGATCTGTGTGTTACAAATTTCTTAAACCAGACTACATCTGTCATTCATACCCGCTCTGCAGCCCTGACCTCACTTGCCATGTCTGTCGCGGGTGACTCTGAACACTGAAGTTACTTGTGACTGAAAACTGCAAATACGCCCAGGGCCCAGATTTGAAATCTTTGCACTCGGTTTGGTTACAGCTAGTGTGTTCTAACTTTCCTGGTATTTGTATGTGTGTCTCTGCTGTTAGTCGATGCTTCGAGGCCGAGGAGGCTGCTACAAACACACGTTTTATGGAATTGAGAGCCATCGCTGCATGGAGGCCACGCCGAGCCTGGCTTGTGCAAACAAATGCGTCTTTTGCTGGAGGTAAAATATTGATGCAATTTTACTTTGGGATAAGGGCTCTGCTCCACTCTGTCCCTGAGCTGTTCCTCAAACCTAGGGCAGTGTTACTTGGGTGCCCTTTTCACTTGGAAATGGCAGGAGGAGGGGTTTGGATGGCAGCAGCAGGGCTCCTCCTTCCTGCCTGTACTCCTGCCCTTCTGCCAGCTGCTGAGCCTGTGGGTCAGGGCTGGCAGGAGGTGACTGGGGGGGTGGG
>NW_020799124.1:11456761-11481241 GCF_003259725.1 Athene cunicularia | reverse complement strand
GGGGGTGGGTGGGCTCCACATCTTGGAGGCTGAGGAGGATCTGAGGGCTCCCCAGTACCACCTTGCGTAGAGCTGTGTCCACTGCAGCTGGCTCTTGGGCCCCAGCAAGTTCAGAGTAGCCGGGGACCAGTGGAAGGAGGAATGCGGGAGGCAGGAGACAGACACCTCTCCACCCACTGCCCTGCAATTCCCACTGCTGCCCGTGCTGAGCACTGGCTCAAAGTTTGGTTCCCTCTGGAGGTCACGGTCTGGGACTCCCTGTGGCTCTGCTCTGGAGCATATGGGCTGGCTCGTGTTGTGCAAAGCCACCAAGGTGCTAAGTGATATATCTTTGTTTTGAAATTGGACCATTTTTCTTATTTAAAGTACCTTCACCCCCACCAGTTCAGCTGTGTTCTCAGTGAGTGAAAAGTGATGACTTAGTAACTGTTGGCTTCCTAGAACGGTAGCTAATAAATGAGTTTCCATTTTAGTCAAGTGACCCCTTTTCTCAGAGGAATTACTTTGCTGCTAATTCTCTGAAGGAAAATGAGCTTTGCCTGGATCTGAACTGTGAGCTGCTCTGGCACTGCTCACTCACCAAAATGCCGAGGTTTCTGAGGGAGGTTGTTGCTGGGCTGGGGGAGTGCAGGGTGGAATTGGTGAGAGACTGAGAGGCTCAGCAGAAATAAAAGCAGTGACGTGAAAGTGTACTGAGTGGGAGGATGTGGAGGTTATTTGATCTCTTTTGTCTTCTGCCTTGCTAGCTAATTCATACCGTGGGGGCTGTGCTTCCTCTGGGGAGCTGGCTGCCATTGACAGCCATTCCATCCCTAAGCTGGGGTGTCCAGCATCCCAATATTTCCAAAACCAGCTAAACTCCTCAGAGTACCACTTTCTGTCTTTCATAGTCTTCAGGTTTTAATGATGCAAATGTTTAATGAGACTGTTTAAATGATAGTAACAGTGCAAAAGGGCTGCTGTAATGTTGAAGGCATTTTGAAGCTGTCTCCCATGTTAGTGTTAATTGTAAGTGTTAGACACTGGTCATCCTGTTAAGTTTGCATTTGGGAGTCTATTTCAAAATATTAGTGTTCTTCATGGGCTTTCATCATATCCTGGCTTGAAAGGACCCAGCAAAATGGCATGATTAATGTGCAAGTTTTGCTGCTTTTCTTCAGAGCAATCTAATGACTGGGAAGAAAAATGTGTGCTTGTGTCTCTCTTTTATTTTTCATGTATCAGCTAGCAATGGTGCACTTAATTCTGCAGTGGCGACTACTGGTAGGAAGAAGATTGCCATGTATATTAAATTGTCCCTCTGTCCCTACACAAAAGGTACATCATAAACAGCAAATAGCAAGCAATAACATCATCAGAATGAGGCATTCTGTTCCAAGCATTGCATTACAGACCATTTAATACTGTTCCCCTTCAAAATGACCCAACTCAGTATTTCTTAGCAGCAGCAGCTTGTGTCTGGAGTATGGGACTGAATCAGGGAAGTCAAACAAGTGTAAATTGAATGCAGTAATTGGGATAAATTGCCATGTGTGATACATTCCACGTGCCCCTATCTCATCATCCTGTACCTTTCATTTGTCACTTTTAGAAGGAATGCTGGAAACAGTAGCCCTAATGATAATGAATGCTAGAATGCTTATTTTACTAATGGTAACAACCCGAATGTAAGGAAACAGCTTTCCAGGGGACTGTGCTGAAAAATGTTCTCATTTATTTACCTTCTGTGAGTGAAATGGGTTGCAGTTATTCGATTCTATTATGTGGACTGCGGCTGTCTGTCTTCCAACTCAACAGAGGTCTGAGAAGAGGTAGGGCTCAATTTGAGACACATCACAGATATAAACCAGAACTGCTGCTGAAAGAAGCTTTCTTCATTTTGGTTGCTTTTTCAGATCCTGTGCTTGGGCTGCTACAGCATTTGTGTGGCTGTGATCTGTGCTGGTCGGGTTAATTTGGGGTAGAAAGAAGGGACTTTGTACCCTCTCTCCTCCCTACTGATTGCACGTCAGCACAGTTCACAAACCCTGCAGCCAGGGCTATTCATACACTTTTTATTTTAAACCCATCGTGCTTTCTGGAGTCTTAAATCACGTGAGAGTAAATCTAGAATTGCAGGCACCGGTGGCTGGGTAGGATAAACACGTTACCTTCTTATTAGCAGTTACCATCTGTGCTGTTGGAGATGTATGAAGCAATAGTTTTGATCTACTGTTGGCAAAATGTTTTTAATACAGGTTTTATGCCTTGCTGGTCTTGTCGTGCAGCTCTGCCCACTAAGTTGCAGATAAGACCACTGTGATTCTTTTTTTCTTGATCTTTTCTCTCAGGATTTTGACATTTGTAGAGCTTGCCAATGTTTCCAACTGCATAACCACCACAGCCCTCCCAGGATTGCTGAGGAAAAGGCCAAGGAGCCTGTTTGTTTTCTCTTTCTCACTTTGGCAAGAAATGCTGTAATTCAGTTGCTTTCCCTGGGAATTGGATGTCATTGTAGTTGGCTGGTTGTGACTGACACGTTTTGGCCTTGAACCAGGAATCATGGGTGAAACCAGCATCCAAGCACTCAGAAAGTTAGGAGTTTTTTGTAAAAGATGTAGCTTGACTCTGCACTCTCTTCCCCTCCTTGTCCCCCGAGGGTACAGCCCTGGTAGATACCAAGCCTGCCAGTACCCTCTTACTGGTGGGACTGCTGCCTAGAGCTTCCCTGCCTCTCCCTGTCAGAGCTGCCTCAGAGTTTGGTGATGCAGGTTTATAATGTGGCAGCTTCTCTGGAGGACAGGAAAAGCAGATCGTTCATTTGTATGGTGTTCCCCTGTCAAGGCGAGCAATCATGCTGTGTTGAACTCCTGAGGCTGTTGCATCAAGGTGGGGGGGATGGGAACCCCACACCTTAATTTACTGCAACATCCCTAAGTCATAATTCTCCCTGCAAAAATAGTCTGTTGCTATCCATTATTGCTCTCAGCTGGTCTTGCCGTATTTGTAGTATCTCTTTAGCTTAATTGTCTAAATGGAAATGTGCAAGTGACCAAATCTTTTAATCAATTAGAGCAATTGTGAGGACTGAGGCTTTCTGACACTGTATTGCGGCACAATCACCAGGCAAACCTGATTTGATTATGTTTTCTGGCTGAGTGTCTAAAGCCCAATCAATTATTGCGGAGAGATGGAACAGCTAAATAAGATTTTAAATTAATAGGGTTTATTATTTTAGTGTCTGAGGAGGCAAACCAGAGTGAAATATCCTGTAAAGCAATTGGTTCATATTTCTTCTTCTGTAACTTTATGATGTTTATACCTGTACTTGAAGGCTTCAGCTTTATCTTGTACAGTAGACAACAGCTGAAGTTCTGTTCAGATATCTAAATAAGTTTCTGGCCAAAAGCCAGTGTTCACAGTAAATCCTGCAAAATTAAGAGATTAAAAAGTAACTATCTCATGAGAGTTACTTAATAAGGCCAGTAAAAAATTAAGAAGAAACAAAAAACATAGATTAAAACAAAAGCTTCTTCTCATTAAGTAACTTAACTCCAGACGCAAAATTGTTCGGGGAAATGTGAAATACTATGATATCAAAGGAGTTGACACTGCAGGTTCATAAAACTTGGAACCTGAGCCTGAAAGCTCAGAGTTTCCTTGCATCTGCAGCCACCAGTCCTTGTTCTGCTAATACTCTCTTCTCCCAGTATTTATTTTTTTTGTTTACAGAATTATTATGTTGTGACCCAAGGTTCATTGTTTCATTCAGATTTGATTCTTCACTGGTTTGTTGACCTTTGGGCCTGTCTGTCTTCCAGGAGCTCTTGAAATAACCATATAAATGGGGTGGGGGACAGGACATCATAGAATATATCTAGTTCGTGCCCCTGTCAATGGTAAAAAAAAGTCTCAGTGCCTTTATGTGCTGCTCTGCCAGCACTGTAATAATTTGAGACATTTCTCGGAGAAACTGTTAGTGTGGTCCATGTAGTGAGAGGAGAGCAGACCCTGGTGACTGTCTTGTTTGGGTGTGTATGTACCAGCTCGCAGGAGTGTTGGCACTTTGCTGGCAGTGCTGTTGGGGCTTGACGTTTGTGCGGGATGGGGTTGTATCAGCTGCTCAGCACTGTGCGAAGGGGGTGCTGCTCAGGATGGCTCTCAGTATTACACTTATGCAGGCACAGAAGCGTGGTGGTGAGGTCACTGTAAGTGCACGTAGTCCCCAAAGAGTATCTGCCACATGAGGATTCCCAGTTCACACTGTGCAGTGGGCAGTATTTCCACTCCTTCTACAAAAAGGTTATAATAAGAAGGAAAAGTACCCTGCCAGCAACTTACTGGGATTGAAACCTATGCTTTTCATCTTGCAGCAGTGTGCATTTTCCTGGTCAGGGACTTACTGAAGGCTTTTGTAGTTTTCATTATTAGTTTACATGTTTATGGTGTCAGTGGTGAATATAAGCAGATGATTGGCTGTGAAATGCTGGTGTGTGTCTTGATAGTTACTGCATGTGGTTGGTGACTTGGTACCCGGTTGCAGTAATCAGTAATGTGATGGAGTGATTATGGGCTTTGAAAGCAAACTTGTACATCTTGACATTCGGGTTAGTTTTGAAATAGTCTTTGAGACGGTGCTGAGCATGGTTCTGCCGGGAGGGAATGACAAATGTTGACACAAGCACAGGACAGATTTCTGGGAGGTGCTCAGTATTGCCTGCCTTTCTAGAAACTGTGCCCTTAGAGTTGGGATATAGTTTTTCAGCATGGGGGCATCTTCCATCCTTAAGATTTCAGAAGTGTGAGTTAGGAGAGAATCATAGAATTACTTAGGTTGGAAAAGACCTTTAAGACCATCACATCCAGCCATAAACCCAACACTGCCAAGCCCACCACTAAACCATGTCCCTAAGCACCACATCTACACATCTTTTAAGTATTTCCAGGGATGGTGACTCCACCACTTCCTTGGGCAGCCTGTTCCAGTGATAGACAACCCTTTTGGTGAAGAAATGTTTCCTAATATCTAATCTAAACCTCCTCTGGTACAACTTGAGGCTGTTTCCTCTTGCCCTGTCACTTTTTACCTGGGAAAAGGGACTGACGCTCACCTCTCTGCCCCCTCCTTTCAGGGAGTTGCAGAGGGCCAGGAGGTCTCCCCTCAGCCTCCTCTTCTCCAGACTGAACCCCCCAGTTCCCCCAGCTGCTCCCCAGCAGACCTGTGCTCCAGACCCTGCACCAGCTCTCTTGCTCTTCTCTGGACATGCTCCAGCACCTCCATGTCTGTCTTGTAGTGAGGGGCCCAAAACCAAACCCATTTTTCCAGGTGTGGCCTCACAAGTACCAGAAGTGGATTCTTCTAAAAATCTTCTAAAGTTCAGTCCTCTCTCAGTTCAGAGGAAGCGTCAAAACCAACCTGGACTGAAGTCCTCGCTATGGGTACTATCATGAGTTGCTGCCACGTGTTGTAATCTGACCAAGTAATCTTACAAGGAGAAGACAAAACTTATTTTGATGGAGCAGCTGATGTGAAAAACCTTAGGAAGTTAGTGAGGGTCCAGCTGCAATGCACTCCTAGTGAAAATACAGAAGTTAGTGGTTGATTCATTTCATCTAAAATTCATCAATTCATTTTAGGTTTTTTTCACCTGTTTCTGAAAATTCTTTTTATTTAAGTTGATATTAAAACATGAGGAAAGTCCAAATTTTCATTTGAAAATACTGAATATTTTGTAGTTTTTAGAACGAGAATTTTCTTTGGATGTTCAGATATCCAAACATTTGACTTCAACCTTATTTCCCCATTTTTTTTATTCTCTGAAATGGTTTAAATTTGTCAGCATTTAGGAATAATTCTGTGCCTTTTGAAAAGCTTTTTTCCTTTTCTTTAGTTTATTCATAATAAACCATTATTTTTTTCATTCCTACAGCTAACAAAAGATTGCTTAGAGCAACATGAGAAATAATTGTCTGTTATTTAACAGGAAATTTCTATAGAAACATTGTGTTCCTCAGACAGCAGTCTAGATAGGGATTTTTAAGCTGTTGTTCCTATCAAAACTTCTCTTTTGCTTTTTAAAGTGAATGTCTTCCTATTTGTAGAGAGTAAATCTGAGACTAGAAGTCTGTACTTTATCCCTGCCACAAGGCATTTTGCACTCCAATGAAAGTTATAACTATATAATACTATCGGCGTGGTGATCTTTTTAACTGCATGTTGTCCTCCCTGAGTTTGTACCTCCAGCCGGGTTAGTTCCATCTCGGATGTGGTGAGCCCACCTCCTGAGCCATCCTTCAACCCTTGGGAGCTGCTGAATAGTGCCAGTCCAGGACACAACCCTGCAGATTCCTTCTGGATAGATCTGGTCTCCTGCTGAACCAGGGGTAACTAATCTTTGGTTCAGGTTTTACACCCTGCTTTGTGCTCTCTTACAAAAGTGCTACTTACAGAGCATTTCACTGGGTGTATTTTAAGAATATTGGGTAAGACAGTGTCAAAAGTTCAGCCTCTTCTCCTTTTCCTTTGCCTACAAGGACCAGTGGTGCTTTTGGTGTGAGATGTTCTGAGAACATTCATGTTGGCTGTTACCCATCCCAGTGCTGTGTTCTGGGGCGCTCAAATGCCTTTTTAATCCAGTATGTCCTCAGGAACTGGAAGTTAAGAGGGGTTGAGATAGAAATCTTTGCAATGCCCACTTTAGCAGGGGTCATTTGCACTTTTTTAGTGTGTTTTGAATCTTTTACATGCACGTCACAAACTTTCAGCTTATTACTAGTGACTCTGATACTGTCCACCAATTCATCCAGCATGCTCTAGGGTGAGCTTAACCATCATAGTGAAACACTTCATTCAGTTTAGATATATCTAACCTGTCCTCTTCCTGTCCAGCCTGGGCTCTTCCCATTGCTGCCAGGAGAAAGCAGAAGAAAAGGTGCCAACAGTTTTCTTGCTGTCACAGGGAAACATTCAACATTGTTTGATTGTGTGTTGGACAAGTTTATTTTCATGGTTTTCCTATTTCTCCTCACATCATTATAGGGAAAGTTATTCTTGTATTCCTTTTGTATGTCCTTTGCTAGTTGTAACTGATTTTTTTTTTTTTTGCCTTGACCTTTCTGATTATGACCCTGTGTTCTTGTGCTTTTCCTCTTATTTTCAGCTGGAGGACTGCAAGGTTGCAGAGGAGCCTGTGATTCTGCCAGATTGGTTTCTTGTTACTCTTCTTTGCCTTTTATTGCTGCAGTTTGCACTTCTGCCTTAATAGGGTTTTAAAAGCTGCCAGTTCTCCTGAACTCTTTTGCCCTTAAACTCTTCTCCTCTGGGATCTCACCTGCTGGTTCTCAGGGTTCACTGAAGTCTGCTTTTTGAACTCTCCTGGTTTTATTCTGCTCTTTCTCTCCTGTCCCTTCCTGGGAACCATGTGCTCTGTCCTTTCATGGTCACTGCCACCAGCATTTCCTCACCTTCATGTTCCCCACCACGTATCAACATCAATCAGTTGATCACTGGAGTAAATGATACTTCATGCCTGTACTGCATTTCCCCTTAAAGTTTCTTGAAAGCCTTCATAATACTAAGCATCGCTCACAGAAGAGAGTGACCATTTTAAGAGGGTATAAAGCAACAGCTGATTTATTAAAATAATACAGAACTGATCATGGAGGGGGATGCACTGCCCCACTGAAGCATACACCTTCCCAGAGGTCTGACTCTTTGGTAGTGCTGGCAAATAATACAGGTAGATCACAGGTCTGATGAGAATGCAAATGAGGCTGGATTGGAGGCAGTCTTGTTAGCCAGGGAGAGCAGGAGTGAGCTGGGAGCTCCCCATCATGTTCCCTGCAGTCTTGCATTGCTCTGTGCTGGTGGGGTGCTATGGCAGTGATGGCTTGTCTCTGAAGCATCAAATCAAACCTGTTTCAGACTTGGAATCTCTAAAATAAGTTTTCTGGTCTGTGTGGGTTTGGGTGAGACTTTTTTGTGCTTGTGTTAATTTCATAAGGAATGCTATGCACAATTACTTGCTCAAAAATTTCAGTAGCTGGTGAAGCAGACGATGCAGAGGGTCACAGAGCCTGCAGGGGAATGGGAAGGTGACAGTGAAATTCTATCTGCCAGGGACTGTGAAATGATCTCAGCAGCTGCAAAACATTCCCCCCCCTGCCCCCCATTAGAAGAGAAACTGTTTTTTGCCAAATAAGCTTCTTTGTAGACATGACATGGTATGTTTATTAAACAGTTAGAATGTGTTAAAAATTCAAGGACTGTTAGAAACTAATAGCTGTCCAGCATGCTTCAAGAGCCTATTGATTTTCTGCCAACTTACCCTATTAAATATACAAGGTCCAAGTTATGTAGTTAAACATGTAAGAGTTTTATAAATGCCTTCTGTAGTTGGCATTCAGAAAACTTTCCATGTTGGACGACAAAAGAAGGGAAATTCAAAAAGCAGAGCTGTTTTAGCTTAAAGGATCTTTGAGGTGGTGGAATAGTTTAAGAGCAGCATTTGAATCTTTGCTCTTGAAGTAGATGAAGAAATGTTTGGGCCATAGACTCAAAACTGATGCTGGGTCTAGAATTTCTGTGTTTTAGCACTGTCAAAGTGTGGAGCTGTAGGTCTTTGTCACTTGGAGAAGTCAGTGGGAGTCTTTTCATTGTATTCAGTAAACATGGGACCAGCCACTTCATTCTGAAAAAGTGCTTCCCTCTCTTTTCTCCTTTAGTTAAATGCTGGGCATCATGTCCTAGTGCCTGTGTAGCTGGAAGGCTGAATATGGCAGGAAACCTCACAGTCGTCTTTGTGGCTGACTTCCAGGGATGATGGAGAGTGGTGGAAGAAAGAGATCAACTGGTCAGAAAACAAAGTTTCAGGAATATATATTGTTTGATCTTGTTTTAGTGTCCAGAGCTAAGACAATGCAGAATATGCTGCTCTTCTGTTAAAAAAAATATTCTGAGTTGCAGTAGTATTGGTATGGGAAAAGTGGAGGAACTTTTGTAGCATATTTTGGAAAAAAAGCTAGAGAAGATGGAGAGAGAACGAGGAGGTGGAAGCATGGAAATTTGTTGATTTTTCTTAGGATGATACTTAAATGCTGAATTATCCCTGTTCAATACCAGGCTAAGTGCAGCAAAGTTAGTGGGAAATTCCTCCCACCAGGGAGAGGGTCTGTGCCCTAGTACAGGCTCTCTCTAGGTTGTGTTTGTCCAGGTGCAAGCACGATGGGTACCACACCAGTTCCTTATAATAGTTCATTTGCTGATCAGGATGCTTTTTTTAACCAGATGATTTACAATGGCTTTGTAACATCCTCTCATGCTAAAGCAATAGGGAATGGGGAGAAACTCCATATGTCTTTCAGGTGCTTGGGTGGATTTGCCTTGGGTAGGCTTTTTTCGTTTTTGAAGAAAAACCGTGGATATAGTAATCCTTTCTGGGAAGGCAGAGTTGGCTGCCTAACCCGATGTGACGCAAGCTGTCCCTTAGATGGAAAATCAGTGGTTTTTATCCTGTGATCTGCTTGGTTCAGAAATTAACATTATCTTTTGCACTTTGGTTTTAGTAATGTTGTAGCTAGCAGATCTCAAAAGTGATGAGAAGCCCCTATTTTGTAAATCTGGGAGATTAACCAAATCTACCAGCAGTGCATCTCCAGCATACTGCAGATTTCCTAATCTCTTCATAGAGTTTGAAGTAGTCTGCCCTCATCTGTCCCGTTACTAGAGCATTACATAAAGATTGGGTTAGAAGCAAATCCTGTCCTCCTCAGGGTGGCAGCTGGTACCTTGGCAATGGAACTAAAAGTGACTTAGGGCCTTCCTTTTCTAGTGCTTTCTGCAGCTGTGGTCAGAAGAGGAGCTAGAATCAGTTTTCCTTTCTTTACAGAGGTTTTTCTTGCTGCAGAACATAATTTTAACTTAGAAACCTTTTACCTGTGATTCAAAATAGGTATGTTAAGTTTATATTAGACATGCAAGGTCCATGCTTTCTTCTGGGAGACCAGAGCCTGGAAGAAGAGGGGTATGAGAATGGTGTTGCAGGATGACATCTGAAAGTTGTCAGAAGCAGGATATAGCTGAGAACTTATTGCTTTTAATATTCTTAAACAATGCCAGAGTCCCCAGGGCGACAGATGGTTTCTTCCATGTATGTTACAAATGACAGTGAATAACTGTGTCTCTTTCCTTCAGACATCATACAAATCCAGTGGGCACAGAGTGGCGATGGAAGATGGACCAACCTGAAATGATCTTGCAGGAGGCTATTGCGAACCATCAGAATATGATCAAGCAGTTCAAAGGTAACTTCCCCCACTTCTTCCCCATTAAAGATGCTTTTTGGAAGATAACCAGCAGTAGCCTCTTCAAAGCATAGGTGAAAACGTTCTGGTCATCTGAAATACTGGAAGGAGGCATGAGATTTATATCAGAAAGATGGGTGAGAAGAAACTTTTGTAGCACACCTACTGTTTTCTGAGATATTCTACTTTGGTTTTGACATTAGAACATGAGTCAGCCATTGGGTATCTACTGCTGCCTTGAGGGAGTAGCGTGAAGTTGCCTCTTGTGCATCTTTGTACTTATCACATCCTTTTCCTTGGTACCTGTGGAGGGTTCTGCAGTGGTTAAAGCTGGCCTGAATGATGAGAGATCTTGATTATTACATAAAAGTGAGGGCAGGTAGAAGGCAAAAGGAATCAGCCTCTAACGTGATAAGAAATACATTGTCAAGCCTTCATCTACTGGGAGCTTTTCTGTTAGCTCTGAAGTGCCTAGATTGGATATTTCTCGTTGAGTGAGCACTAGCATTCAGGGTATTATTACTTTCAGGAATTACTCAGTACATCTGTTTGTGACTGAAGGTGCAGTTACACAGCACCTCTGAAAAGTACTGTATTTTACTTCCCAGAGGAACTCCTTGTACTTGTGAGTTATTCCATATGTATCTGTATGTATAGATGGTTGGTTTTTTTTTCTTTTTTTCCAAGTGTGATAAACTCAGTAACTCTGCCAAGGTCAGCTTTGTGTGCTGGGAGGGCTGGCCAGCTTGTCAGGACAGGTCTAGGACTCTTCTCTTTCTAACTGACAGCTGAGGCTGTGTGAGCACCAGGAATGGAATGAAGCATCCATAAAATGTGCAGGATGAGCCTCAGTCTTGGCTGTCATTTTGGGAACCCGTTTGTTTATGTTGGCTGTGCACAGAGAGAACCCAATGGATTAAAAATACGACAGGCAAAAAAACCTTCTGTCAGCTGAGCAGAGTTGCTCCATCTCATTCACTGGAGTTACTTAATAGGCAGAAAAATAACTCAAGTTAGGGCCTCATGAGCTTCATTTTCATCAAGTGACTGGTTTGAATCATCTTGCTCTCTCAGACCAGCAGCTCCAGGGAAGCCCGTTCCCTGGTAGCTCCTATGCTGAACTGGATAGGGGGTAGCCAGACCTGGGGGACTGGATCACAGCTCTAGAGCTTGTCCAGGGGAAAGCAGTGAAGGTGCTGAGGTAGGATAGGGAAAAAATGATGTTAATTCAGTAGGGGAAGCTTTCCTTGGGGAGGTGGTGAGATGAGAGGAGTCAGTGGAGGAGGTAGTTGGTGTCACTAGTGCATCCTCCTTCAGACTCAGCAAAGCACAGCTGCCTGTGCTTGGGGCAGGGCAGTCTGCAGGGAAGTGCAGCTCTCATTCCCTGGCCTCGGTGTTTCTTCTGCAGTGCAGCCATGCGGGGAGAGTGCTGAGTTAAGGCAAGGTGCCTGCAGCAGTGCTGCCTGACAGGCTGGGCCAGAGCTGCTGCAGGGTTTCACAGCTGGCTGTTAACTCAGCTGGTGGGATGCAGTGCCAGCCCAGCAGGAGTTCTGGTACAGGTGGTTTGCATGAGTGAAGAGCATGTAGGATGTCAGATTTTGGCTGGAAGGCTGAAACAACTGTAGCAGACTGTTACAGCTATAAACAAGAGTATCTTCAACACTTAAGGCACTGAGCACTTTTCAGACTCTTCTGGATAACCAGGCTCTTAGATGAGATGAAATGTGGCTGTGCGTGCTGAAGGGTTTATGGTCAATAGCTTGAGGTCAGTTTGGTGGCTGATAAGAAGCAGGGTACGTCAGGGGTTGATCTGGGAACCTGTGTTGTACGACATCTCCATCAACAGGTGATGAATACACCCTTGTCAACTTTGCAGGTGATCCTAATTTAGGGAGTGTGTCAGGCACACTCAGTGGCACGGCTTTACTTCAGTGGGACCTTGAGAAACATGATTGTTGGGCCAACAGATGCGTGTGGAGTTTGACAAGAAGCGGAAGCTTCTGTACGAGTGTTATAACCCCATGTCAGCCCATGCTGGGAGACCCACTGCCATGGTAGAACAAGGGACAACAGACTTGAGTTTCTGTTTGAGAAGTCTGAGTTAAACATCAAAATAAGCTTGTTCAGCCAAGGTGGTGCCAGAGAGATGGGGAACCCTCTACCTTAGAGCTTTCAAATCTTTTTAAGTAAAGCCATTATCACTCTGGCCCAGTGTTGGCAATTGTCCTCTCTGAGTAGGAGGCTGGACTAGAGACCTGCTGGAGCCCTTTGAACCAGTATGTCTGTGACTTTTTTGATACGATTGTTAAAATTTAAAATTGTAAAGAATAACAACCCCTCTTCCCTTTTGAGGCAGGACCTGGCTGAAAACTGTAATTTACACTTGTTAAGGAAGAAGCTACACGTTGTTTAAAGTGATGACTAGATTTGTATGCAGTTGCTGATGGGGTATCGAGGGGATACTTTTGGAGGCAGGAGTTGCCCTCGAGCTGTGCTGTAGTGGTGCAGTGTGATCGAAGTGTTGCCCCTGTATAACAGAAGCGTGTGGTGTTTGCACTAAAAAAAGATGAAAAGCAAAAGTTATTTTGCAGATGCTTGAAAGCCCTGCCTTCTTCTGAAAACTGGGTGCAGGGATCTGTTTAAACCCAACTAATACTAAGGAATAACCCTCTTTGTCCCTTACCACCCCCTGATGTCCTCCCAAAAAGGGCTGGGGAGAGGGAAAGGTTATAGAAGGACTTGGCAGCATCTGAAAATACTCCCAAAGTGCTGAGAGGCCTGTAAGGACATCCCAATTCTCTCTTTCTGGAACTTATTTTCCATTAAACAAATCTGTAAATATTCCTTGAAACTTGCATGTGCATCCTCAGCACAGTTACCCTTGGCCTGGAACTGTAAAAGGAGAAAGACCAAAAAAACCAAACCATCTCTGGACTAGAGCTGTGCTGCAAAGTGGGAAAAGATGTGTTACTTTTTCAGGGTGATAGATGGCAACGTGCATCCTGTCTTGGGAGCCTGAAAGCAAAAGGTTTATTAAGGAGAAGAAAAATCAGTAAGAAAAGCCCAGTAGCTCACTGTTACATTTTGTGAATTTTACATTGTCGCTTCCCTAAGGTGCATGTGAAAATACTGTTAGAGTAGAATCAGTGGAAGCAAAGTTGAGCTGAAACACTGTGTGTTAAACTGAAGCCAGGGAGAGTTAAAAAGATGTGCAATGTCTTGCTGGATGAAAGCCCCCTGCATGCCAGAGCTGCCCTCTGTCTGGGTTGGAAGTGCCTCAGGCAGAAAACATGACTGTCTACTTTCAGCAGGCTTAGAAGCACTCTACAAATAGTAGGTTTGATTTTATTATGATTGGTTTTAAATGGAAAAAAAACCCCACAAACACTAAATCCCCACAAATCACCCCAAAGTTTGAACAGTGAGGTGGCCACAGGTACTCCAGAGGAGTTTCCAGCAGGTGCTGAGGTGTTTGAACACTGACCCCTGGTGCAGAGCAGACCAGACTGTTCAGGCTACTGGAGAAGAAAAGCGTGAGGAAAATGTCTTGGTTAGAGAGCCCTTGAGGTCTTGAGTGTCTGGTAATGCTGCTCAGATAATACTCAAAGTTACTTGAATAAATCAGTGCTCTTTCCAGTACCAATACCACATTCAGGTACACACATAGAGACACCTCTGTGTGACAAAGATAATGTTGAGCTGATCTGATACTTTATTAATTCCATGCATTGTAGTAAAAAGGAGATTATCTTTGAAGGAATAGAAAGATTCTTGGGGGTCCTCTATCCTATAGGCTATCCTAGAGGATAATCCTATATCTTGTAAGTGTCCCTACGCATGATTTTAGAGATGGTGATATGTCATATTCTCTTTTATTGTTGCTTAGGGTGTACTGTTTTTGAAAACCATAGCCATTAATGTCACATAATTCTCTTTTAGAGTAACTGATGGAGAGACATCTTACTGATGGGGAGTGAAGGTGGGAAGGTGTGAAGTAGTTTGATGGATACATTTCCTAGGTAGTGGCTAGTAAATCTCTGTGCCCTTATAAAGGGCACACACAGAATGGAAACATAATTCAAAACTAGGAGAGCAGGAGTCTCTGATAATACAGCCCTGGTTCAACCTGGGGGGAAAAAAATAAAACCACACAAAACCACCAACTACCACAACCCACATACATGACCTGAATGAAGAAATCTGAAGACTACTTCTGTATCTAGCTGTAAGAGTGGAAGAACAGGTTCCTTGCCTCCCCAGTCACCCAGGGATTTGTGATGACTGGTATACAGGTGCTTGCAGAGGTGTACCCAGAGTCAGCAATCAGCCTCTCTAGGGTGATGTGCCAGATGATGCTTTTCTTTCCTGAATTTAAGTGCACTAATAGAAAAGCAGCTGGAATCAGCTTTTCAAAGAAGATGTGCTGATCAGAGGAGGCTTGGCTGCATGCTCTGCTGAGATCTGAGCTCGGCAGGAGCTGAAAGCTGTATGCCACTGCTTCTTCCTTCTCAATTTCCTATGGCTCTAAGCTCCTGCACCTGTGCTGGACCTGCTGCAGGCTGTACAAAATCTGCCCAGGCTCTGACTTTGCTGGACTTCACTGGCTGAAGGCAGAAGGAGGCTCACCCACAGGAGCAGAGGCTGGGTGCTGTGGTGGTATGGCAGCCAGAAGTGCAGGAGAGTTCATGCGCTCCCTGAATACACGCTAATCCTGTTTAGTTTATCCCTGCCTAGGTCATGATTTATACGGTCAAATGATTGCATACAAACCCTCTACCCTCCTGTGGAGTGTGTTTACTATATGTCAGATTTGCTGTAAACTGTTCTGAGAAAGTTACTCTCAAACTTTACATGATGTTAGAATTTTTTCTGTCTGCTTAGAAAGCTGGCACGGTAATTATCATAGTCCAATTGCAAGATACTGAGAGAGAGAAATTAATTAATTCCAAAAATTACTTCCAGTAGCTTTAGGAATATGGAAGTTAGTCCTTTAATCTCAGTGTGTGGTTGAGATGCTTCTTTCTTTTCAAATAAAGTTCTCATTTAGTACTGTCAAGATTCTGCGGAATAACCATTAGTCCTGTCACTTATTCAGGACTGAGCCTGGCTGGTTTAAAATGCACTAAGCTTTGCTCTGATCACAAACCAGCTTTTCTACATGAGGCTAAAGCAATATCCAGGAACACCTCTTTTTATCTTGGCTTTGCAGCATAGCATGTAATTTTCTGTACTGCGTGAGCTCCAGCGTCTAGGCAACGAGAGGTGAGCTGAGGACCTGGTTTCAAACTCAAGCCTTTGTTTTTCTAAAACAAACCAACCCCCAATCTAAAACCTCAGATATTATTTGAGTATATCAAGGCATGTCAAGAAAATGTGAAATGACATATTTGGAACAAAAGCTTGTTTGTAGTCAGATGATTTCATACGGGGTTCTGAGCATTTGGTCAGATATGGATGGGCTGGAGGAGTGTTTGCCTCTCCCCTGCCCTCCTGTGGGTATAATAAATGTGACTCAGATTGGTTAAACCTGCAGATAACATTTTCATGTGGATGCTACAGTTGAGCTCCTTGTGTTTTCCTCTTTGTTCTCAAATGTCTGTCGCTGTTCAGGATGGTGTCACGTGTTGGGTTTTGTTTTTGAACGCATCCTCTGTGGAGTTGCCTTACATGTGGTTGCCAGTCTGGGTTCAGAGCTGGTTGCTGGTGCTCTGCTTGACAAAGTGTGCCCAGCTCCTCTGGGGAGCTGGTCTTTGTGGGGCTGGGGGGCCAAAGGGCTTAGAGGCAGAGACAGGTTTAACCTGGCTTGCTTTTTTTAAGACACCTCCTTGAAGTGGCATTAAACTGTCTCTTGTGTTCTTGTCTCAGCATTCAGGCAGAATCCTTGAGGTCTTAGCAATGGAAAGCTTGACTCAAGTGTTACTAGGAAATTACTTGCAGTAGTTAACAGGGCACACTCAGCCCCAAGCTCCGTGTGTCTGGGCGTATGCTGTGTTGTGGATTCCTGGGGAGCTGGCTGTGGCCTGGTGTCCCCTCTGCTTCAGGAGGGCTCCAGCTAGTTTTGCTCAGTCTTCCTCACGCTGGACTGTATTTTAAATACAGATGGATGGTTTGGGAGGGAGTTTAGCTGATTTAAGCCTGTTTTCCCTCTTTTTGCAGGTGTCTCAGGAGTAAAAGCAGCTCGCTTTGAGGAAGCCATGACAGCAAAGCACTGCGCGCTGTCGCTGGTGGGAGAGCCCATCATGTATCCCGAGATCAACCGCTTTGTGAAGCTGCTGCACCAGCACAGCATCTCTAGTTTCCTGGTTACAAATGCACAGTTCCCAGATGAGATTAGGTAAGAGTTGGACAAAATATCTCCCTGCTAAAACATCTGAGTGCTGACCTGTGTTTTAATTCTGATTTGTTGCTCATCAGAGTCAGCTCTGCATGAGCACTGACAATGAAAAAGCCCACTTGGCATCTGTTTGATTTTAACCTTAATCTCCCCATGCTCTTTCTCATCTCTTTCTCTCCCCCAGTTAGATATTCTTTTCTGCAACTTTGAAACAAAGTGTGATTACTTCTGGAAGTGAAAAGAATGTAATATACTATCTCCCAGAGGTGTGAGGGAAGAACAACGAGTGAGCTGCGTTTTCTGCTTGGGGACAGGGATAACTGGTGTGAGTGTTTCCAACAGCTAGAGCAGGAGACCGAACTCATAAATCACCTTTTTGGTTTGTGTGCTTCTCTTGCAGTCTGATCTTTGTTCTAACTCCATAAGACCAGCCATAATGGCTCAAGCCAAAGATCTATACAGCCCATCATCTCCAGCAGGACCTGGAGTGCTGGATAAGAAAAGGTGACAAACACTACTCATCTGCAAAAGTGGGATCAGTAACTTTTAGCCTCCCTCTCAGAGGGACTTGAGCTAAATGTTCAAAACATTTTAATGAACTCTGATAAAAGAGTCTTTGCAAAGAATCCCTGTTTCTTGAGCATCCAGGTTTCCTTTATCAAAATCTGAAGGAATGTAGCAAGGAAATGCAGCGCATGGTGTGAGCTGCAAGGGGACTGGGAACTTGTCAGAGTACCATCAGCTAATAACCCTGTCAAAGTCCAACCTTGGAGTTACGTGAGCATGTTAGTGGAGCTGTACACAGGGTGGTTTGGTACATCGCTCAGCTTGTCATTTCAGCTCAGTGCCTCTCCCTGTTAGCACTTTCTGGTAGAGCTTCCTTTACACTTCCTTCTCGTGGTCTGAATATGGCAGTGAGGGGGGAGGGCATGCAATTTTTGAGTGAGTAATTATACACTACAAAGGCATTCCAAATGATTGAATAATTGTGTAATCAAGTTACTTTAAGTCATGTATTATGTGCCTGATAGACAGAAATTGCTCTTTCCTAAAAATAGCATTTTAAAAAGAGAGCACATGCTATATTTTGAAGCTGCATTTCTTAGGATCTGCTGAATGTTTTTAAAAAGAAACAAAAAAGAAAATGATAAAATGCTAGTCTTGCTGTCTTAAAAATTGCAACTGATCTTTGGCTCATCAAAGCAAATGATTTGCTTAATATGGGAACTGAAGTATGCACCAAGCTCACTTTGCTGCTGTCAGCAGAGGGGAGCTACAGTCTAAAAGTCCTAAAATAGGCAGCATGACCTCTGGCATCCGGTGTGCAATGGGGAGCATGGCCTGGGGGGTTCACTGGGCATTGGAGAGGGGCCCGCTGGCTCTGCAGACCTCCAGGCTGGGTCTCCAGCATGGTGCTGCCTGTGCCTGCCTTCCTCTCTCTGCTCCTCCTTCTCATGCATTCGGGCTGCTGCTTCATCTGCCTCCAGGCACACACACGCTTTCATAAAGTGAGGGAGGTTTTGTAGCATCTGAGCTCGTATGGAGCAGTTACCTGGCTCTTGTCCTCTTGTTCACAGCCCCTAGTCAAAAACAAAAACCCTTGCGTATGTGTTTGCATTTATGAGCATCAATAATAATAATATGCTTATTACTGTTCACGAGCAAAGGCTCATTTTTATTATATTGATGTTTCTGTTGTTTATATCATTGCCTAGGCTGTGTCCTGACCAGTTTGAGAGAGCACCTCGTGGCTGGTGGCCTGAAGTCAATTTATTGCTCTTGAGTAGTGCTGTGCGTTCATGATTTCTGCCCAAGTTCATACGTGGTAAATGTTGTGATTCTGATCTGGATGCAATCTCAGCTGTTGAAGTTAGCTTGGAAATTGCAACAAAAAATTAAGGAGGAACATTGGAAAATTCCATCCTGGTACCATGCAACTAAATTTCATGTTAATTATGAAATGTGGCTGTGTTCTGGGAACAGCAGTTTGTGCTCTGCTTCTCTCTGGTGCTGGCTGGACTCACGACTGCCCTTTCTCCTTGTTCCCCTTTGGCAGAGCATACGCAAGGCTGTCTGGGCTCCAGCCCCAGCCATGGCAGAGCCCTGTGGACCTCTCTGTTTTGGAGCAAAGTGGGGCAGAAATCCCTCTGTGGGATCTCTTCTAATTTCTTAATTTTCTCCAGTGTAACAGAGAGTCTGGGTCTTGCCCGTCCTTAGGATTGAGATCCTCTGAGAAGATGTGATTTTGCTCAGTTCATGTTTTGAAAAACACTTTCTCCATCTTCAATATAGCCCCTTTTAATTAGGAAAATGCAGTGCTAAGTAAAGAAAAAGAGTATTTTGGCTATGTTCTTTGAAACTGAGCACTTCAGTCCACTTACACCTAGAGCATCTGGTCATTTTTGGAGATTGTGGCTTTGGGCTGCCAGTCCAGACAAGCTTGTTTACGAAATAGGATTTTTAACTGAAAATGTTAAATTCGTTCTGGCCTATTTCATTCTTCTGACTAAATACATACAGAGAAAAAATGTTTAGCTAGGTTGTTTGAGTGTCTGTTAAGTGGATCTTTCTGGATGCTAAGAGCTCTGCTGAGTCTCATTCTGGACAGTTCTTGTCACTTTGTCACCTTTGGGAAGAGCAGGGGATTTGGTGTATTTTTTAGGTGGCACTGTTTGACAGCTGAACAATGGTTTCTAATTTCTTGTCTTTTATAGAGGGCCAAATTAAGCTGGGACTATAGCTGGCTCATTAACAGACTTCACAAAAAACACTTGCAAATGTTGTCCTAAAACTGTGAAGGGTTAGTTACACAGTGCAATTGGGATGCTGTCATCTCATCTCGGAGACACTGGGGTGGAAGATGCCATGAGGGGTGCCTCATAGAATACCAGGTTGGAAGGGACTTCAAGGATCATCTGGCCCAACCTTTCTTGGCAAAAGCGCAGCCTGGACAATGATGGCCCAGCCCCCTGTCCAGCTGGATCTTAAGTGTCCAGTGATGAGGAATTCACATCTTCCCTGGGGAGATTCTCCTAATGGCTGATTGTTCTCATTGTGAAAAATGTTCCTCATGTATCCAACTGGAATCTCCCCAGGGGTGACTTGTTCCCATTACCCCTCCTCTTTCCCATGCCACTCCTTGTAAAAAAAAGAGTCTCCATCTTCTTTGTAGCCACCCTTTAAGTCCTGGAACATGATGATAACGTCTCTGCCAACCCTTCTCAAGGCTGAACAAACCCAATTCTCCCACTAGCTTTATCAGTTTTGTCTGTGACAAGGGAACTCGTTTTAGGTTGTTCCTCCTAATGCCCTGCTTTATCCCTCTGCTAATGGACTGCAGTGGTGCTGCTTCTCCTTTATACCCTTGGGGTTTATGGAAGGGATTAGACTCAACCCAGGCTCTTCACACAGCAGAGGAGGTTTAATCTTTTTAGAAGTTACTGCTGTTGGGCTCAAATTTGCTGTGCTCACAGCCATTATGTGATCAGAAAGACTATACTGCAGGATTTATATGAAATAAGAGCCTTGGAAATGGAAGGAGAACACATTGGGGGATTGCACTTGGTTTTATTTTTCTAAACAGCTTTGACTTCCCTTCAAAAAATTATTTGACCGATGCCAGCTGCGGGTCAGGTAAGTTCAATGTGTCCAGCAGTAGAAACTGGCTGAATTATGGTTGTATTTCTATTGAATAGGATTATTTTTCCATGGTCCAGGGCAAATAGAGCTTGGGGAAGGGGATGAGCTTTACAGCTTTTAACGAAAGGGGCTGTGGTGAGAAGCAGAACCTTTCAGTGCCTTGTGTAAACCCCTGGCAGCCTGATTTGGGAAGCTTTTCTGAATGTGTTACAGCTACACTGGAGTGGAATGTGTTCCAGTTCAGTGAGAAAAAGGTAATTAGAATGTCAGCTAAGGCCTTTATATGGCATTCTTAGCTTTGGGGTGTGTTGTTTGTTGAAAGTAGGTTATAATGTCTTGCTATTAAGATGATGGCCACTTGGCAGAGATGAACCACTGGACTTTGATAGTTTTCCCAGCAAATACTGTATAGTTTCTGTCACTGCTGGACCAGCAGAGCAGCTTGCTTGGAGATACTGTATTTTGTGTGTGGTTTGGTAGGAAACACAAATTCAGCTAGCAGTAATGTCTGAAAACATCAATTCCCTTCTTTTTGTTTCCAAGGAACCTTGAGCCAGTAACACAGCTGTATGTCAGCGTAGATGCCAGCACCAAAGAGAGCTTGAAGAGAATTGATCGACCCCTCTTCAAGGATTTCTGGCAGAGGTTTCTGGACAGTTTAAAGGCCTTGTCTGAAAAGGTACCCAGTTAAGAATGTATTTTTAAATTTTGTTTTCTCTTCTGCACCTTACCTACTCAGGACAAAACTAGAAGACTTGAGAGGCTTAAGATGGACAGTGGAATGAGTTCTGGTTGTGTTGGGAGCGTATTTACATGTTTTGTACATTAAGGTCTATAAATTCCAGCAAGTTTGATCAGTTTTCTATGTGGGGAGAAATTTAATGACAAAAGGAGAGCAGAATGTGTGTCAAATGAGTAAACTCTGCTGTGAATATAAAATGCTATGAGAGTTGAAGAGATTATAAAATAATAGAAGATTTCCTAATGAAGCGTTTACACTAAAAGCAGGCTGCTGAAGGAAAACTGGTAATTCAGGGAAGCCTAGGAAGAGTCATAAATCCCCATGTGGCACTTAGCAGTGCATAAAGGTTCCCTTGAAATAGCAGTGCATAAAAGACATTAAAATGTGTGAGCTAGAGTTTACTAACTCTAGTCACCCTCCTGCTACATAGAAATCTGCTTATTTCTAGAAGATTTACCCAGAACAGTAGATCTGAGCATAATAGCAAGGGTGACTGTCAGTGGTTTGTCGTAGTTTGTGTTTGTCTGAGACAGCTGAACAGTGACCATGTTGTGTGACCGTGCCTGCTGCTGTCAGCTCAGAACTTGATCTGCTGCATAACAGTTTTTGTAGTAATTAGTGAAGCACTCACGGTTCAGCGTCACATGAATTAGCAGGAACAGTGCTTCATGAGCATGTCTTCCCTCTCATTTACTGATACAGTACTCTGGAAGCAAGTACTTCTGTTTACCTATTTGGCAGAAGCTGACGTGCTACCTGCTGAGATGAACAGACAAGAGAGAATGTTTCATTTGAATAATGAGTTTTTCAGCCTTCCGAGATGTCAATGTTGGACCACTTTCTGCCAAGTGTACTTATATTAGTAGATCTGGGAGACTCAGTGTAATTGAGTGACACTTTCTTCTGCAAAGGCATGTGTGTAGCTTGATCAAGCTGTCTGAGAGCAAATGTGTTGGCTGATCTCGTTAAGCAAAATCTCAGGCCAAACTCTGGGCTTGCTGAAATCGGGTACAAATTTACTAAGTTCTCTGTGTGAGTAGAGGAGGCTGTGGAAAGAAGGGGAGCTAAAATATTGAAGAAGTCTTTTGGGAACTTGATTCTGCCCATGTTTTTTTTCCTTCTGTCTCTCTTGACCCAGGATAGATATGGTTCATTCATTGCTGTGCATTGTCAGAAATTTCCCTGTAAAGAATTGAAGGTGAAAGTATTGGCAAGTCTGTCCATACAGCTAAAAATACTCTGGTCAAGGTGAAGAGGAGGGGAAAAAGAAGCCCAACTAGCAGGTTCATTTTCTCCTCAAAGCAACTGTACTTTGAAGGGTCCTTGAAACGCTGATAACACAAGAGCCAATTAATAGTTGCTCCAGTTGGTGATATGCTGATCTGCCAGCCCTGCTCAGCTGCATATTGCATCACCACACGTGGGGAGCACAGCAAGAAGTCTTGGGGAAGCTGCTGTTAGGTTTTTCTCTTAGTGTTATACATGGTTCTGGTACCCAGAAACTATCTTGAACTGCTTCTGGGCAGAAGCACCTTCCTGTTTTCCTTCTGAGCACATTGCTTGGTGTCATGTGTGATGTTAAGCACTGTTCTGTAGGACTGAGATGAATGAAAGGTGGTGAAAGCTCATGCATCTGCTGATTCTTGAGAAATACAGTTCCTGTTTCAGAATAGGTGGGGAAGTGCTGATGCATTGTGTTGGAAGCGATGCATATATATCTGGAAATGAAATAAAAGTTCTGTAATATAACACTGCAACACAAACCATCCAGGCTTCTTCAGTTCTGAGACTAAGGTAAACTGACACTGCAGCTGATATGAGTCACTGCTAATAAGAATCACAGGTAGGTTTGATCTATGCACATTTGAAAAATATAAATGGGCAAAGGGAGTTTTTAAAAACACAAGTTGTGCCTTGCTGTGCTTGCCATTGTGGTGTTGGGCAGGTGCTGTTCCTGCAGTTACCCTGCTTGTTTGTGTGTCTGCTGGCTGCCCCCGGGGCTGGGTGCTGCAGGGATGGGTGATTAGAGACAGGTCCTGCTGCAAAACATGGATAATCCAAACAGGTGGAGGGGGGGGGGAGGAGGAGAGGATGTGGTCCTGGGTGAGAAGGGAGTGAGGAAATCCTTCTTGGCTGGTCTCTTTCCAGCCACCAAAAAGCAGGCTGATTCTGGTTAAAAGTAGAAATGGAAGGGGCTGGGTTAGAGAGGTGGGTTTCAGATCTGTTGCCTTGATAATGGATTTCATGATTTTAACTGAAGTTCTGCACAGAGTTCTGAAATTCTTAATAAAGGAGTGAATTTAATGATTTATTCCCAGTATGATTTCATGCAGCATGTTGGTGATTAGTTGCTACAGCATTTTCAAAGGAAGTTCGGAATAAAAGATATAAAGATTTATGATATTTCTTTCTGCAGTAAACACCAAGAAACTCCCTCTTTGTCCACTACTATTTGGAGCATGTTTATAATTTTGAGTGATTTTCATTGAGAATGATCTTCATGTTAAATTTTCTATGCTGAGAAATGTTTTTTGAGAGAGGAGTTTGTTAAACAGAAGGTAGACTCCTAGAAGGCTCCATTTGTTTCTCGTCATGTCTTCTGCCCTCCAAATTAAATTGAGAGGAAAAAGAAAGACGTTAACATGTGCAATTTAGAATGTGCCCTTTCCAAACATCACATTTGAAAAGCCTTACAGTCTCGTCCTCTGACAGCCTTGAGTTTATAAGAACAATTGAGGTGACTTGACTTGATAGACGAGCGCTTGGAGAAAGCACTGAGGATGTGAATCCTTATTCTCATTGTATGAATGAGAAACCTGTTCCAGTGGTTGAAAGGCATTTCTTCCAGCCATTGCTATAATGCTATATCCAAGTCAGAAGTGTGGTAAAAATTAATGATGAGGGTTCAGAAGCTCAGGAGTGAAGAGGTAGATTTTCCATGCCTTGAAATTCTGTAATCAAGGTGATGCTTTTTTTTTTTTTCAAAAATACCATTAACCATGTGCTGTCTGAGCAAGAAAATAAGGAACTAATGTTCTGTGAGCTCTCATCCACCGGCAGTCAGACTTGATGCATTTGTGTTTTGACTTTGTGCTTTGTCTCCCTCAGTGTTACTAGACCAGATTCTGTAGGTCAGGAAACTTTGAAAACTGTTCTTGTCCATAAATCTCCAAGTGTTTTCCCAAGCGATAGGGATGTCGACTGAGACAAATGGGAATCCTCCACTGAGTTACTGATAAATTAAGAGGGGATGCAGTGACCCAGTATGGCAAAAGTGCTTACAGATTTCTACTGAAGTATTTTTTGAAAATAACTGAAGAAAATGTGGTGATGGACATACCAGCAGAATATACTCCATTTGTGATTCAGCATCACAGAATCACTCAGGTTGGAAAAGCCCCTCGGGATCGAGTCCAACCCTCAGCCCGACTCTACAAAGTTCTCCCCTACCCCACATCCCCCCCCCCCGCATGCTGCTTACAGG
>NW_020799124.1:11348209-11456711 GCF_003259725.1 Athene cunicularia | reverse complement strand
GCAAAGGCATGTGTGTAGCTTGATCAAGCTGTCTGAGAGCAAATGTGTTGGCTGATCTCGTTAAGCAAAATCTCAGGCCAAACTCTGGGCTTGCTGAAATCGGGTACAAATTTACTAAGTTCTCTGTGTGAGTAGAGGAGGCTGTGGAAAGAAGGGGAGCTAAAATATTGAAGAAGTCTTTTGGGAACTTGATTCTGCCCATGTTTTTTTTCCTTCTGTCTCTCTTGACCCAGGATAGATATGGTTCATTCATTGCTGTGCATTGTCAGAAATTTCCCTGTAAAGAATTGAAGGTGAAAGTATTGGCAAGTCTGTCCATACAGCTAAAAATACTCTGGTCAAGGTGAAGAGGAGGGGAAAAAGAAGCCCAACTAGCAGGTTCATTTTCTCCTCAAAGCAACTGTACTTTGAAGGGTCCTTGAAACGCTGATAACACAAGAGCCAATTAATAGTTGCTCCAGTTGGTGATATGCTGATCTGCCAGCCCTGCTCAGCTGCATATTGCATCACCACACGTGGGGAGCACAGCAAGAAGTCTTGGGGAAGCTGCTGTTAGGTTTTTCTCTTAGTGTTATACATGGTTCTGGTACCCAGAAACTATCTTGAACTGCTTCTGGGCAGAAGCACCTTCCTGTTTTCCTTCTGAGCACATTGCTTGGTGTCATGTGTGATGTTAAGCACTGTTCTGTAGGACTGAGATGAATGAAAGGTGGTGAAAGCTCATGCATCTGCTGATTCTTGAGAAATACAGTTCCTGTTTCAGAATAGGTGGGGAAGTGCTGATGCATTGTGTTGGAAGCGATGCATATATATCTGGAAATGAAATACAAGTTCTGTAATATAACACTGCAACACAAACCATCCAGGCTTCTTCAGTTCTGAGACTAAGGTAAACTGACACTGCAGCTGATATGAGTCACTGCTAATAAGAATCACAGGTAGGTTTGATCTATGCACATTTGAAAAATATAAATGGGCAAAGGGAGTTTTTAAAAACACAAGTTGTGCCTTGCTGTGCTTGCCATTGTGGTGTTGGGCAGGTGCTGTTCCTGCAGTTACCCTGCTTGTTTGTGTGTCTGCTGGCTGCCCCCGGGGCTGGGTGCTGCAGGGATGGGTGATTAGAGACAGGTCCTGCTGCAAAACATGGATAATCCAAACAGCCCTTAAACACCCCCAGGGATGGGGACTCCCCCCCTCCCTGGGCAGCCTATTCCACTCTCTGACCACTCCTTCTAGGAAACATTTTTTCCTGATGCCCAGTCTGACCCTCCCCTGTTGCAGTTTCCAGCCGTTCCCTCTTGTTCTGTCACCAATTCCCTGTGAGCAGAGCCCAGCCCCAGCCTCTCTGCAATGTCCTGTCAGGAGCTGCAGAGAGGGATGAGGGCTCCCCTCAGCCTCCTCCTCCTCACACTGAACACTCCCAGCTCCTTCCCTGGCTCCTCACAGGATTTATTCTCCAGCTCTTCCCCAGCCTCGTTGCCCTCCTCTGCCCTCGCTCCAGCCCCTCGAGATCTCTCTGGGATTGAGGTGCCCAAAGCTGGACACAACCCTCCAGGTGTGGCCTCACCAGTCAGAGCACAGGGGGACTGTCACCTCCCTGCTCCTGCTGGTCACACTATTTCTAACCCAAGCCAGGATGCCGTTGGCTTTCCTGCCCGCCCCGGGCACACTGCTGGCTCCTGTTCAGCTGCGTGTCAATGAGAACCCCCAGATCCTTCTCTCCCGGAGAGCTCCAGCCACACTCCCCAAGCCTGTGGCCGTGCAGGGGGTTGTTGTGGCCCAAGGGCAGGACCTGGCACTTGGCCTTGTTGAAGCTCATCCCATTAATGTTGGCCACTGATCCAATCTACCCAAGTCTCTCTGCAGAGCCTCCCTGTCCTCATACAGATCGACACTCCCGCTTCACTTGGTGTCATCTGTGAACTCACTGATGCATTACATTGCGTTACACTGCAGCATCTCTGAACACGCTTGTTTCCACCTGTTGGAAAGAGCAAGGCAACTCTTGCAGCAAGTGGCTGCTGGTTCATGGATGTTTATGGGCTTGATGAGAACTGGGAAGAAGGTCCCTGTGTCACTCCTGTGCTCTGAGGAGCACTCTTCCAACCCTGATGTGGTGTCACTTCTTTTATCTTCTTGTCTTAATCAGGATAAATCCTGTTCAATCTGCTTGATACGCTGTACCTTATAGTACTTGCTGTGCTGCCAGACACCAAGTAGGTATTGCTGAGCTGCTTTAACTTTCAGAGGACACGTGCCAATGTTCTCTTAAACGGATTGGAGCCATGTACAAAGCAAATGGGGGAAAATCCCTTTAGGTTAATAGATGTTATGGCACTGCAGGAACTGATGATGAAGCAGAACCTTATCCTTCCTGTCCTTCCAGGAGAGTCACAACGAGCAAAAGAAACAGCTTATTGGCACTTTCTGGAGTTCAGTTAGACTTGTGTCTTTAGATATCATACCCACCTCTTGCTTTAGATGTTGGGTAAAACCTTGCCCTCAATCTTTTTCTACTTCAAGGGAATTACAATTTCACAGAGAAACAGGGTCATGCCTCTGTGGGCAGGATGTAGCAAATGTCCTTTTTTAATAAAGAGGGGAAAAAAAAAAAGACCAGAAGGGGAAATTCTTAGCTCTACTCACCCTAGGATATCACACATTTAACAGTGCATGGATTTGGCACCTGTGGCTATGTACTCTTTGCTGGAAGGTGCTAGAGATGGTCTGCTCAGAGAATGTCATTAAATAGAAAAAAGTTTCCTATTTCTATCTTCCAGATCTTCATTTGCATGCTGCTTACAGGTAGTTCCTTTTACATTTCTGGATAATGAAGACGCCAGCTTGCATATATAAACGTTTTCAGACTTGCATCTGGTGCTGTTTACTTTAGTCTTTTTTTTTTTTTTTTCCAATATGATCCTGTCTTCAAAGTTACCCTTGGCTTCTATGTGATTACAAACGTAGTGTAAGTACGTTGAATTACATCTTGAGCACGTTTTAGTGCTTATTCTATAATATGACAGTAACAATTGCTTTTATGAAAAGAGCACACTTGATTTGCATGGAGATTGTTTATGTGGTTATTGGGGGAAGGGAACTGGTTTGTAGAGCCTAGTCTGATGTTTGAGCGAAGTGACTTTTTAAAGGAGAATTTAAATGTAAAATTTGCAACAGATGTTAGAATCGGTAATCAATTTTGCCACTATAAATATAGAAGAATTTGACTCTTCTGCACTGTAAATGCTCTCCTCCAGCTGTGTTCTTGTTTTAATGGTTTCGCTAATGAGACTTCTGGTGTAAACCTTTTGAAATGCAATATGATGAGTGCTACAAAGGTATGATGTTTAATACTAAGTTATTGTCTCTGAAATACATCATCTCTTTTCAGTTTAACTTACAGTAAGCAGCAATCCAAATGAGGCTTCAGCAAGATTCTTGACTGCAGAGGGAGTGAAATCTTATTTCTTCTGTCTGTTCCAGTACCTCTTGGTTTGCCTGCAGGCAAAGAAAAGGGGAAGAATGTTCATAAACACACTTTGCAATCAAAATGGTGTGTTATTCCAAGCTGCTGGTTGTTGCTGTGTTCATAAGTGAAGACAGGATAGTGAGGCTGGAGTGGATAGGCAAGGTGTGTCTGGCCACTCAGTGAGCCTGAGCCCAAGGTGGGGGTAAAATCCCTGTTGTCTTAGTCTTTGTCCAAGGCTTTGTCTGTTATCCCACATCGGTCCCCTCCTCGTTACTGCCTGGTGCTTTGAGGTAGCCAGGCCTGTGGGCTGTTCCTTTGCTGCTGGTTCATGCCAGGGGAGCAGTTATGGCTGTGGAGAGGCTGCCCAGTTGCCACCCTCGATGTTGGTAGAAAGCACTTCTCCTTCCCATGTCTTTTGGAAATGGGCTCTGACCTGTGAAATGTAAATGGAGGAAGCAGAGGGCCCTCCTCCTCCTCTTCTAAGTTCACTCTTCACTTTCACCCTGTAACTAGCACACATCATTTAGCTTTCCTAGCTTTTCTGCTGCTTTAGCAAATGCTTCTTAAATTTTTCTTACCCTTTATTAAACAAGATCTCAGCTGCCTTGAGCTCTTCCTAGAAGCAGCATGAGAGATGCCAGGCTTGGCTTTATAGAGAACTTGGTTCAAACCAGTCTCTTTCCCTTTCCAGCCCTTCTGTTACTTATTAACTCAATCACTATCAAAGGGCTGCTCTCTTCCCTGGGGCTTGGCTCTGGGAGCCAGAACTCCCAACTACCCCAACAGGCTTCATGGTCTTAGGGATGTCTTCTCACATTTTCATTCTCTAGTTGTGAAATAGAGCAGTAGTCTTCATGTGAAAGCACTCCAAGAAGACAGCATGTGTGTGTTTTCATGTGAACTCTTAAAAAGGAAAGAGCGAGCCTAAAATTCTGCTTGTGGCAACTAGGCAAAGAACTTGTATCTGCACTTTATTTTTAAACATGTTTTTATTTAAGCCTATAAAGTTGAAGTAACTGGGCCAAATGCCATAGACTGGGTTTGTGCAGAGCATTGCATAATATTCCATTCTGCTAAATGCATTAGCTGTTGGATTTTTGTACTCACTGACCAGTTATCAATGGCTCTAGCACGATGATTCAGATAAGAAGCATTTATTGGTTCATTGAATCCATTCATTTGACATTTCAGGGAAGATGAGTTGACAAAGCATCTGCAAGAGTGATCTATTTTCTCATCTCAGATGGTGACTGTATAATTGAGGCAGAAACACTGCAAATAAGAAAATGGATTTTATGGGAATGTGGTAATGGGTGTGCTGGTGCTCCTCCAAAGCAGAGGGAACATACTCATGGACTCATGCAAGTCAAATAAAATCAGGAAGGCTTACTGCTTTGGAGGGGGTGGGAAATTCTCTTGGAAGGGGTTAGATACGATGGCCCAGGTAGTGCAGGTGTGTTCGGGTGACAGGCTGGGCTGCTGGGTCCAGGCTTGCAGAAGTAGCTGGAGTGACACATGGACTTGATGTCCCAGGGCTCTTTGGTGCTCCATGTCCTCTAGGGGGGTGGGCTCTGGGAAGGCTCTCCTCTGCTTCAGGGTGAGATTGGCATCCTTGGTTCAAACTGCTGATGAAGGTGGTTTGATCCAATATGATTGGTTTGAGGCTGAGGCAGCCGAGCTCTTGGTCTCTCCCTCTGGTTCTTCAGGGCAGGATCTGGCAGCAGGTAGGTGGCAGCAGAGCTCAGGGAACTATCATACCTTCAGTGTCCTGCTTGTCAGCAATCTTCTCCCTCAGCTTCAGCTTCTTAGGGTTATTTGATGGCCAGTGAGAGCAGAACCTGACCCAAAAATTCCTTTGTCAGAATGACTTTTAACAACAAAGCATCTCATACAGAGAAGGGCTCTCTTTCCTTGTTGCATGTTTGTGTCTTGGTCCTGTTCCTTTGTATGGTGCTCAGTCCTTAAAAATCCAAGGAGCTGGTGGTATGAGATGGCTATTTGTAACTTTGGACACTTTTTGGTGGGTGTAAATGATGGCTGTGGTTAGCGGGGTGGTCTCTGACCTTCCCAGCCATGTGCCATTGTTTCCGTAGCTGCTGAAATATCCCATCTGCAGCCTTGCTGACTTGCAAGTTGTGCCCTTGAGAGCCAAGTCCTGCATTTTCTCTTTGGATGAAATTGCTGTTAGATTCGCCAGTAAGAAATACAGAAACTACAACGCAGGGATTCAGAGTCCCCTCTGAAGCCACTAAATTGCTCAAGCATCTTTCATATAAATTTGTGGAGTTTATTGTCTTGTATATGTTTGAATACAGAAAGCCAGTCATTATTAACAGTCACAAAAGGTCAAAGCAAACTGGCAAATCAAACGTGATCTAATTTTTATTTTGTACACAGTTAAAGCCTTTGTGATGGGTGAGGTTGTCTTCTGTCAAATTTATTCAGCCATTTCTAAGTGCAGTAGTCGGGCGCTATTACTGTGCGGACTGATTTGGGGATCTCCCTTTCTTGTTATCCCAGCAAAGCACTTGACTCATAAATCTGTTGGTGGAGGAACTGATGTTAGATGCACTGTAAATGATCTCCTTTAACTGCTTTGTTCTGAAAACAAAGGAGCATGGAGAGTATAGGTGGTGGTGAGCCTTGAACTGGAGAGTGGATGATCCATAGTGCTAATGCAACTGTTAACAGACCTGTAAAAATCTGTCTGCTTCACTGCATTTATTTCATTCTGGCTTTGTTGAAATTTGCTTAAGGTCTTGAGGAGCCTTATCTCCTTGTAGGGCTCTTCTGTAGAGTCCAACTTTCTGTGAAAGTAGGAGGATCTGAAAGTTTTTCGTAGAGACTACATCTCTGAAATAATACTTTAGTTCGAGATGTTGGAGTTTCAGGTAATGTCAAGCAGGTTATCCCCCCGAAGACAGGTCCCTCAAGTGGGGGTAGAAGTTGTGCTGTGCATACAGAGACACTTAGGACTTTGTTTTTTTTTTTTTTTTTTTTTTTTAAAGAAGCAACATAATTTTTGAAATCCATGTATCAGGCTTATGGATAGCTTTGTTTTTATTACTCTGTACAGACTGCACTCAGACTCCTTTACAGAAGGTAAAGACTGCCTGGCATAGCTGTTGCCTTTGTCTGGTGTTTGCTAGGCAGCCTTCCTGCCAAAGGCTCTCGCCGTGCCAGCAGCTGACCAAATAGAAAGTTGACGGTTTTGTTCAGGCTGCCAGAGAGGCAGATTACCCACCTTCTAAACTCTAATGTAGTTTAACAGTTGAACGTGTGCCTCAGTGAAACTAGGTGAGATGATGCTCATCAGTAGCAAGGCATGGTGCCTCACGCCTGAGGTTTGCCTTCAGGCAGGTTTGTGAAGCTGGCTGCTCCCCAGCTGCTCTGCAGGAAGGAGACTTGGCATTTGGACCCTGACACTAGCTCTGGTTTTTGCCATGACTTTGAATTACTTGTGTAATTTGGGTTAAGAGGTTAATTCTCTTTCCTTCTTCACCCATCCTTTGTTGCGTTAAGCAAGTCCTTCTGACTCTGCTCTCAATACTCCATTTTCATGCGTGGCTTCTGTTGCAGTTGTCTGTGGGGAACTGACTTATGAACTGGATAGAGCAATACCACATTTGGAGGTGGGGGCAGCAGGATGCTGCACGATGGCAAGTGAGCACTCTAATGTTCTGTGGGTACTTCAAGAGCATCCCATCTGGTAGCTTTCAGAGATGCCCAGTTAGTTCACGCGCATGTGTCTGCACTTGAGAGCACATCACACACAGGAGTGGGACTGAGAAGAGATGAACCTTGCCTGTCCCCTCTCGAGCTGGTTATACGCAGGGATGTCCACCCTAGTAAGTATAAGCAGTCCAGAACAGGGGTGTAGTCTGTGATGGTCACCCAGTGGTCCTGAGTTGTGTGGAAGAGCTTGTAGTGATTTCAGCATGTTGAGACAGGAGAGGTGATTGCTGGATGTGCCTGTGTGGCTGCCAGGGGACTGGAGTGCTGCACAGAAAGGCAATGGCAGTTCCTGGGTGAGCAGAAGTGATTCTTGCCTTGTGAGCTGCCAGTCTGCAGTCTCTCCGTGATGCTGACCTGGCTGTGAGACTGGGGTAGCCAGGAGGGGAAACTTTCTGAGCAGCTGGAAATGATGGGACAAGGGCTGAGGAGTTCAGATATTGCTGCCTGCTCTGAAGTGGTGATGCCCTACAAATTTTCCAAGAGTATATTTGTAGGGAGTAATCCTATAAACCAGTGGGAAGTGAAAGGAGTCTAACTCCTTGAGGCTAAAGCTTGGAGGGTAACTGCTCGAAGTGAAGAGCCAGGTACAAAGCTGTGGGAGCTGCTGAAAGGTTCCCAGTGCTACATCTGAGGTAGTGCTAGTGAGAAGGGTTTGGAGGGGGATTACAGTGGCTGCTGAGAAGCAGCTGTTTTGTAGCAGGATTGTTCTCCAGGCCCCAAGTGTGTTGCAAAGCATCGTCCAGGTGCTGTTCAAGGGCTGCTTTTGCACATCTGCCCATGCAGAGCATCATTCCTGTGAGTGCTGGGTGGGGAATGTCCCCTCTCCATGTGTCACCTCCTGGCTCTTTCTCAGCACCGTACAGGAGTGCTCTCAGTCCAGTCTCCAGCTCCAGCTGCAGCTCCACTATTTAATAGAATGGGCAGTTAGACTGTTTAAACCTTATTTACCTTTCCATAATGTTTGTTACTTTAGAGCCTAACTCCTGATTAGTGCTTTACAAGAGCAGTAGGCTTGCAAAGATTGCTTAATCAATAAGGAAGATACTTATTTCAGACTCTTTGTTTATGTTGTTCTCTGTTAAATGAAATGGGCAGGATTTTCAGCAAATCGTGGTGGGGCTTTCAGTTCTATTTTTAGATGATTTGGATAGAACCCAGAAGAAAAATGTTATAAATCCTTTGCTTCGCAGACTGCGAGAGTGATTTATTTTTTTTAATTAGGTAATTAGGTTTTTATGGCGGATTAATCTCTGCTTTCATCATTTGACTCTTGAAGTTGCATTGCTGGTTTGTTGTTTCCCGAGACAAGTGTCAGTTTATTCTTTCAAATACAATAGCCACTTCCCAGGTTTCGGTTGAGCGGGTGTGCTGTGCCACCAGCCACACGTCCATCATGTCTGCATCGTTGGCTGCTGCTGTCTGTGAGTTACACCCATGGAAGTGCTGACGTCTTGTCAAATCATGGGTTCTCTTTTTACCTTACGGACGTGATGCCTCTTCATTTTTCATTATCCTGCAATTGCTCACTTAAGCCATTGTTATTGCAGGATTGCTTAAAATGCAGTCTGTTCTTCTGCCTTGCATCCCCCATGGAGCTCTTTTAGAGACCTGCAAAATTTCAGTGGGATGTTGTTTTCCTGGCTGAGATTTCCAGCTACAGAGGTCCGTAAGGAAGCATCCAAGTCTGTGGCTGTATGTATAAATAACTGCTGGGATGGCTTAAAAATACTCAACACCTGGCAGTTGACATGGGGCAGACTCTGTTCCTCAACTGGATCCAAAATGACTTTGGTCAATGTTTCAGTTCATTCTTTGGCCAGAAGCATTTGGCTAAAGTTGGGCTCTGTTTTTAAACTGCTCTTATCCTTCACTTTGGGGTTTTTTTTGCATGTATGAATGTCATTCAAGTGTTTTCTTTAAGTTCCCCAATCTATGTGTTAAGAAACTTTGCACGTTACCACTTCAGGCAAACTTTCCTCCTTGTCGCCCTCTTTGGTGCTCTGTTCCTTGCCTGTGGTTTGTTCTTAATAGTGTCCTTAACTTCCACACACTGCTGGGGTTACAAAACTCTGCACTATGAAGTGACATGTTTGAAATGGTGCATCTCCAGGACCACCACAACCTCATCTCTGGCCAAGCATGGGACATCAGGTCACGGAGCCAGAGGGTCCTGACAGCATGGAGCTGTTGCTGGGACGTTTTGGGGAACGTGAAACAGGAGGATGTGGGAAGTCACAGAGGGTGGGTTTAGCTCTTCCCCTTTACAAGACTGGCTCTGAATGCCTCTTCTTTCCCACATATGACCAGACACAAGTGTGTCTACTTTCATCCTGTGACTTTGCATGCTAAGTGCTGGCCCAGACAAAAGCAGAGGTGCCTGCTCAGCTTAAAAAATAATTTTTATGGTCAGATCAAAGCAAGGCAGAGATTCTCCTGGATTTTGCACCTCTTTGGCAAAGGGGCTGTTTCACAGATGGGATGGAGCCAAGGTGACGGAGCAGGTCAGCTGCTGGCCGAGCTCCTTGTGCTTACCCTCACTTTGTGTTGAAGAGCAGCAGCTGGAGCTGGACAAAGTGCTTGTCACTTGGTGGCTGTGTGGCAGGTCCCTGCTGCTGCAGCAGCTGCTGCTCCGACCCACGGGACTGTTGCTGCGCTGAATCGGAAGATGCCCGTGTGGAAAAGGTCCTGATCCCACCTATATTTGGGAGGCTTCACAAGAGCATCCCCTGTCAAGCTTCTGGTTTAAGTCCTTTCAAAGTCACAGGGACCTGGGCACAAACTTGGAGTGTTGCTGAAGGCTTTTATCCTGGTGAAAGGGCTTTTTAGTTTCACGAGTTCACTTTCTGCTCAGATTTGAGCCTGTCTTTGGTTGTGATGACTCTTTGGCACGGGGCTCAGTGGGAGCACTACCCAGGCTTGTGCTAATGCTTTTTCTGGCTGCTTGGTGTTAAACATACTCTGTTTCCCCAGGAAATGAAATATCATCAGGCTGTGTGGTCTGTTTAACAGCAAGCTTGAAGTGTTTTTTTGCTGATGATTTGATATGATCTGTTTTAATACTGTTCTTCTATTTTAAGTCACATTGCCTTGGACTTTTTTCCCATAGTATAAATTTTACATGATAATTCCTTGAAACTGCCTTAGAAGTATTGAAAAGAAATAAATAATCACTAGACTATTGTTGGTGCTGATTTACAAGAGTAAGTGTATTAAAAATGAGTCCATGGAAAATGGATAAGGAGCAGCAGTCATGGTTCTGGATTTACTTAAGAACATTTTTAGGTCTCAGAACAAAGCTGTTGCTGTACTTCGTTTTATTTCTAGAGATTTTTAACTAAACAAAATGATTAATTTCTACTGAAGTGTGAAGCAATAAAGTAGATTACGAGCAATAGGTGGTGAGTTACAGGAAGAATGATTGGGGGGGGGAAATGTGACTTATGGTGCTGGTTTAGGAAGATGAGATAATGAAATTTTATTTATTTTTCTCCTTGGTTTCCAGGGTGGACCTCTTATTCTTGTGCTTTGTACATCAGCAGGACTGCTCATAGGCTGAGGGGCTTTTCTGGGTTAAAATTCTGGTTTGGGAATTTGTGCTGATGTGTTTTGTCTCACTACAGGATTTTCTTTTTATTTCGAGGCAGAATCTCAAAGCTGGTCAATACAAACAGGTTTTGTATGATATGAGAACAGTTATATTGACTGATTTCTGTCTTTCAAAAAAACCCCTGGTGCAAACCAAAAGTCCAACTTTCATATTTTTGTAATATGACTTTTTGACTTGGCACCTCAGAATAATAATACTTTAGAGAGACAATTTTTTGTCTTACACAAGCATATTAAAACTGAAAGAATTACAATCTGCTTTGCTCTTTGGCCTTTGATAAGGGGACTCTCTTGGGATCCAGGTGTCGAGATGTAAGACCAAACCATTCTTTGGACACACACACACCTTGTAACTGTGAGAGAATCAGGTAACAAAATCAAAGAGCAGGAATGGGTTTTGCATGAAAAGATAGTATGAGGCTTGTGTTTTGTTTGTGTGTTTTTGGTTTTTTTTCTCTAAACCTGGTGTGTCTTTTTTAAAGCATCCCAAGCTTCTTTGGCATTACAACTTGAATGTTGTGTTAAAGCCGGTGCAGGGTCCAAAAAGAAGTGGGTAGTATTCAGGTTGGTTTTCTCCCCTGTGCTGGGCATGACACAAGGACAACTGTCAAGCTATAAGATCCTGGGTGAAGATGAGAGACTTCTGATCTGCAGGTAAATGCTGGGGTCGAGCACTCTCACTTTCCTAGCAGTAAAATTGAAGTTCTGAGCTTTGCTCTGGTTTTACAGCAGAGTAGCTAATGTGTTAATTATCCTATGGTAATACACACTTTTTTTTAGCAGTGAAGACAAAGCCTCAACTTGCTTTAAACTGGTATATTAATAGCAAAGGCTTGAACAATGTGTGTTTTTAGTAGATACCTACGCAGCATAACGTATTCAGGTTTTTTGCTTTAATGACTGTGTATTAGCCTGAAGAAAGGAAACTGAAAACTTTTGTGCTCTGTGCTGAGTTAATCTTTGAAGGGAAATAACTTCTGCTGCACAAATCTGCTCAGCAGAATGTTCTCAGGTGTTTGCCGTGTGACTTTTTAGAAGGATGTCATCTCTCCAGTGACCATGTGGAGGGCTGGTTGTGTACTGATAGATGAGCCCAAACAAAGTGGTGAGCCCTTTATTTGAGGAGAGGGTCCTGGATGCCAAAAGAACAGTTTAATCTGCCATCCTTTCAAGGGCACTGAGTCTTTCCCTGATGATGTTCACCTGGAGCGTGGATGGGTGCCACAGCTCATCTGCAGAGCTGCTGGGAGCCGGGAGGCTCAGCAGTGCTGGATCTCCAGTCCTCTCACAGAGACTCTGTCTCCAGGCTGCACTGGAAGGGTTTAGAAAGCTGTGAAATTTGGGCTGTGTTAGCATTTGAGATTTCCTTTTGCTGTGTTTTGGATCTTTTATCCTTCACGGGGTTTTATGCATAAAGATGTGTGTTATTGAATATGGTGAATAGATACTTGGCTGCAGGGTTTTTTTCCGATTGCATCCCTGTGACAAGTAATTTCCAAGTGTGAAAATTGCTTTGATATCTTTATTCAGGACTTGCTCACTTAGTAAGGCGTTACATAACCTGAATGAGGGAATTAAATCGAGTCTTTGGAGAGGAGGGCTTCTCCCTTTGCAGGGGCTGTGGCTCGGAAAGGGCAGCTCGCCTGCTGCCACCCTGCAAGAGCAAGGAGCTTCCCAAGAGCATCAGAGCTGTGCAGGGCTGCGGGATTGCACGTGTTTCAGGTTTTTGGGGGCTGTTTCCTATCATGATCAGAGCAGGCCCTTGCTAGCTAGAAGCTCTGAAAATGTGTCATGAAGTCAGTTTACAAGTTGAGCCTTTCCTTGAAAGAAATAAGAAATATTAATGAAACTAAAAATCTGGCTTTTGAAGTGGTTTCGTGCTCATCATCTAATACCTGCAGAGGATCTGTGAAGCTGTGTGAAAGAGCAGTTTTTTAGTCTGCACCATAATTTCTTCTCCCCCTTCTTCCATTTAAGCAATGCAGTGTTTCTATTGACAATATTATTTTTTTACTTAAGATTCATTAGCTGCAAAAATATGGAATTATGTTGTGGAGTCTGTAAATGAAATGTCATTTTCTAATGGTAAAATTGTTTTATCTATTTCTAAGGAAGGTATATGAGCATTCAGAATATTTGAGTTTAAGCTAGCAAGTTGCAATAAAAATTGGGGGTTTATCATGCTTACTTCCAAAGAGTAGGACAGTGTTACTGTGCTTTATCAAAAGAGCAAGTTCAAGTGACATGATCCAAGGTAAGGGTCTTGTGGGACCTCAGGGCATCGTTTGGAGGAGGGGGTTTGTCTGCTCTTAGACCTTTGTCCCAGCCTTCTCCAGTCCTGCTCCCGCTTACCTCCTGTCCTGGCTGGAGAAGGGAGACGCTCCCCTGCCCCAGCCAAACTCGTATCAATCCAACAGCCTGCTCTTTGCAGCACAGTTAATGTGTTCACCCTTCCCTCTTTCTCCTGAAATTAGACCTGAGATGTTTTATGAAGAATAATTGTATTTGATCTACAAAAAGATGAATGGTGAGGAGGAGGGAATTAAAAAGAAATTATTTAAAAAAAAAAAAAAAGCAGCCTCAATCAGTCTTGATTACTGAAGCAAGAAGAGAGCCCTTTGTCAAACTGGCATGTGAATCCTTTGTCAACACCTTCTGGGCCAGTGGATGTCAGGAGAGCAGTGTCACCTCATGGGCTCAGTCTGAGCGTTGCTCAGTGGTTTGGCTTTGAGATGTGGCCATTGGTGAAATATGTACGTGAAGAAAATGTTCGTTTGCAAACGTTATAGGACTAGGACAATTTTAGAGTGGTTTCAAAGGAAAATGTAACCGCCTTGGAAACCAGCAGAAACGTCAGTGCTGGTGCATGCTGCTCGGAGGGCTCGGCACAGCCGGGGTGGCTGGGGAGGTCACCCCACCGCTCTCCGAGCTGGGCTGCGGAGCAGTCCCAGGGCCCGGTGGGGTGTTTCAGCGTGAGCTGCTGGAGGGGTGCAGGTGTGCAGCAGCCTGGCGACTCGTCTGTGGGGTCACCTGAGTCTCAGCCACCTGCGGAGGATGGAGGGAAGGAGCCACATCCCTGGGCCGCAGTCATGACTTTGAGCTCTGGCCATGGGGCACTGCTGCTGCGGGGACCAGGCCGTGAGATGTGCTTTTGAGACCAAAATTTTGCTGAGAGACCAGGATCTCAGATCCAGTTAATGAAATGGTTTTTTATCATAAGTATTCTTCCCTAACCCTGTTCAGTTTTTTTTTTTTTTTTTTTTTTTTTTTTTTTTTTTTTTTTTTTACCTTGTGCCCTGTTCTGACATTCAAGGGATGCAATGCTTTTTGGGGTAGCTTGGAAAGACTCTAGCAGGGTTTGCCTAAAGGAAAAATACTGCTTTTCCTCAGGTTGGTGGTTCTTTCCTTTGTCCTCATGTATTTGGGGGACAGAAGGCTGAGCTGGTGCCTGTTGACTTGAATTTTTGGGACCCCGTTATAAAAGGGTGACAGTTGCGACATAGTTTTCAAAATGCGATGAGAGGGAGTACAGTCATCCTGTTTATTGAGTGTGCTGTTGGGGTTTGTGTCCTCCAAAGAATAAGATTTGAAAGACTTGAGGGAACAAGTCATAATATGGTATGTATGTCCCAAAGCAATTCTCAGTTTTTTTTGCCTTCTTTTAAGACATCTCTTGGAAGATATTCTGTATTAAGGTGCCTTTAATAGACCAACTACCACATACAATCTCAAAGAAACCGCAAGTGCTATATTTTAGAGAAGTCCACTATAATAACCTGAGCAAAGGTTTGGGAAGGCAAATTATGTGTATAAAATAGCTCCGTTTCTACCCATATGCTCAGTGTCCTGTGTGGGCAAAAAGCACCTCTAACTGTCTTTTATACCTGAGACTGTCAGTTGAAAGTGAAGATCATTAGAGCTGGGCATGACCACAGAAACACGTTGTGTTAATAAGCGATAGGACAAGAGGGAATGGCATCAATCTGCACCAGGGAAAGTTTAGAATGTATATTAGGAACATTTATTTGCAGAAGGGGTGGTTGGGCTTTGGAATGAGCTGCCCAGGGCAGCGGGGGGTCCCCATCCCTGGAGGGGTTGAAGAGTTGGGCTGACCCAGCGCTGAGGGATCTGGGGGAGTTGGGAATGGTCAGGGTGAGGGTCATGGTTGGACTGGAGGAGCTTCAGGGGCTTTTCCAACCAAGATGATTCTGTGATTCTGTTGTCTCTTGGCTCCTGAGCACTGTGCACTGGCCTGGAGGAACATCTCCCAAAGTGTAGGACTCAGTGCCTGATGCTAGTTGTCCTTAAGCAGCAGCACAGGCCCTTCCTGATCCTCTTAAGGACGGGCTTCATGCTTCTGGCATGTGTTGTGACCTGTGTGAGCTGCCGTTATGATGATGTGATCTGTTGGAGTAGCACCTCCTTCAGAGCCAACCAGTTTACCAAGGGCAAGAGTAAAAGCATTACTGACCCCTGAGCTTTGGGACAGGAGATTTTCTGGCAGAGAAGGGTGGCCCTGTAGGGATGCTGCTTTCTGGGGCATGTGTAGGTGCCCGGAGGAACCCAACAATGATACTACTTAACCTCTTTGGAGACTGCTGGACCCTTTGGAGGGTCAGACATCCGTAGCCCTCCTGGGTGCATGGTGAATGTGCTGTGACCTGCAGCCATGCAGCAGTTTTGCTGTGTGCCTTGCAGAGACAGAAAGCAAGATGACCTCTCCCCCTCCACTCAGCTGCAGATGGGAGCAGAAGCATCATGAAGTCCAGCACAATGTTCTGCTGTGGCCCTGCAAGGAGACCAGTTGGGCCTGGAGTGCAGCCCCAGAGAGGCTTCATTTCTCTCCTGAGTGTTCACAACTGAAAAAATAACCCTTTAATAGTCAGTTATTATGTTTCTGCGATCAGCTCCATATGGCTGAGGAGCATGCTCTATAATCTCAGTCAGGAAAAGGCTGAAGATTGCTGAATGCTGTCCTATGGCCCAGACTGGCTGAGGATGCTCAGAGCAGAGGGGCGTGTTGCAGTGAGAACACGTCTGACTTTCCATGCAGATGTGCAGGCATCGTGCCATATAACTGCTCCGATGAACTCCATGTTTTTCATAGTATTACTTCAAAAGTTATTCTGACTTCCCCAACCTTGAATAATTTGCTTCCCCATAGTCACTGCGCTTCCCTCTGCTCCCAGTTCTTCACCGAGGTCTGAATTGCTGGTTATTTAATCTCCCTTGTTTATAACTTGATGGGCTCCCTCTCCAGCTGTAATTGAGCTACTTGGCTGCAGCGTGCACTCTCTATTGCCTTCCCAAATTGTTGTTTTGTGCTGATGCTCACCTCATCTAAGGGGACTTTCTCTAACAGCTGCTGTTTGCAATCCTTCATGGAGGTGGTATGCATTCTGCCCTTGGATCCCCTCCTGAAAGGCACTTGAAGAAAACCTGTAACTACTAGATGGGCAAGATGGGAGCTGTTGATGTGGGAAGGCACCTCTGACAATTGTCTAGTCCAGCCTTCCTGCTCAGTCAGATCAGCTTGGTGGGTTGAGTGCTGAGTATCCCCAAGAATGGAGACTCCTCATCCTCTCCAGGCAACCCCTTCAGGTGTTCAGTCAGCCTTTTTGTAGAAATTCCATTTAAAAATTCAGTTTACTGTGCCGATAGTGTCTTGTCCTTTCCCTGGGCATTGCTGGGAATAGTCTGGCTCCATCTGCTTTACTCCCCCCACCAGGTATTTATTTACAAGGGCATATTCTTTTGTTTTCTTTCCCATCACTTATTTTCCTTTGCCACCCAATAGGCATGTGTGGTCCTGCCAGGCCCCAGAGCTGCCCCTTCCTGCCAGGCTGATTGTCCTCATAAAAAGCTTTTTGGTGTAAAATAGATGTGGTTCTATGCCCTCAACTTACACCCATTCTAAAAGCTCATTATCATATTAACTTTTTCTTTTCCGTTAATGTTATTCTGATGGCTGTCTAAAGTGAAATAATGGTTGCTTTTCCTGGAAACACGGGGCGTAAAGCATTGCAGTCTGGTTTTATATCCTGGTGGTTTACATCATTAAATTCTAAGGGCTTAAGGTCTTATTTCTTGTTTTTCAGTGCTTATAAGAGGATCTCCTGGGGCCCTATTGTACAACCAAATACAAACAATACATTAATAAAACAGGATTTTGTATTTGTACTGCCAGAAGTCTGTAATGATTACTTGTATATAACATTTTGTGGTATTAGGACCTTAGTCATTTTGATCTGTCCCCTCTACCACTTTTTTAAAAGTGTCTTTTCTCTCTGCTCAGATAATGTTTGAGAGATGTTGCCCTCTGGAAAAAGGTTTCTTCAGTTGCAATATTTAATTTCTTGATTTTTCTACCTTTTTTCTATATCCCTTTGGCAGTGTTTTAGTTTCTTTACCTGCTTCTTTCACCACTGGTAGTGATTAGTTCATGCAGTTTTTGTGATAGTTCCGTTATTGAAGTGATGGATAATACACACAGACTGCAGTTATTCCTTGTCAGTTAGTGCTGCCCTATGGGGGTAAAAGCCCTTTTAATGCACTTTCAGCAGTTTTACTTTTATGAAGTACTTGAACTTTAAAGTTGAACTTCTAAAATGATCTAGGATGTATATTGGAGAGTATTAAAAATGAGATTTAAATGGGATAAAAAAAATCTCCCTTCATGTAAGCCTTCATTGGTGTAAGAAGAAACACTCACTGAAACATTGTACTTGATGTATGTTAGAAAATGTGGTAAAATTAAACTGATAACACTTCATCCTCTCTACAAAACTGTTCCTATGATATCACATGTACTTGGCTCTGACAGCATTCCTCCTGTGTTCGGACTCTTGGCCTGAGCTTTGAGCCATCTTCTGAAGTGGAAGAGAGAACAAACTGTTAGAGTTGTAAGAGCAAAGCACAGAGAGTGATTAGGTATTAGCCCCTAGAAATAATTTTTTAGATTATAAAGGGAAGAAGTGAGATGGTCCCAGCAGTTGCAAGCACCAAGATTCTGGGCAGGGGGTGTTTCCACTCACTCTGACTTGTAAGATGACAAGTGACTGGGCTTCAGACACCAGAGGAAGGGGGAGGGAAGGCTGGCAAACTACTTGAAGGTAATCATTGTACATGGATGTCCTCTGCCAGCGTGTGGTTATTTGTAAAATGTTTGTGTTGTTGCAAAATTTTTGCTGGTCCAGTTGAGTTTTGGCCACGTCTGCCTGCGTGCATGTCCCCCTGCCCCAGGCCAGAGGCAGCTGTTGGTGGCTGTGTGCCATCACACCAGCTTTCATGTCACACCCTCCCTTTGTGTTGGTGGCAGCCGCTGGGAAGCAGGGCAGCAATTCCCGTTGCTGTCAGTGTTTTGTGGCCTTCCCTGAACCTGCCCCATCTGCTCTGGGAGTTGCAGGGACCATTTGGGAAACAACCAGGCACGTATAAAAGAAGCTGACAGGTGCTTGGGGCTGTGCCTGTGATCCCGGGAGGAAGCAGGGCTCCGCGGGGTCAGTCCCCAGTTTCTGAACCCGAGGGGATCCCTGTCTTCTGTGTCAGCAGAGAACTGAGCCACATGTGTAAGAGCAAGAAAGAAACCTTCCTCCATGCTGCCTCCCGGAGAGCTGTCCCAGGGAGAGAAGTCCCGGTGATGGCTGAAAGTGCAGTGCTGAGGGCTGGCAAATGAGAACCAAATGTATAGTTGTTTCTTCTTTTAATAGCCATTTATGATTTTGCATATATATATATCTCTTAAGAGCCATTCATGTGTGTTTGCAGCTCAAAAAGCCAACCAGGTTCTGGGCTTTATTAAAAGAAGTGTGGTCAGTAGGTTGAGGGAGGTGATTCTGCCCCTCTACTCTGCCCTCGTGAGACCCCACCTGGAATACTGGGCCAGCTCTGGAGCCCCCAGCACAAGAAGGATGTAGAAGAGTTGGAATGAGTCCGGAGGAGGGCTGCCAAGATGATCAGAGGGCTGGAACACCTCTTCTTTGGGGACAGGCTGAGAGAGTTGGGCTTGTTCAGCATGGAAAAGAGAAGGCTCTGGGAGACTTCATGGTGTCCTTCCAGTACCTGATGGGCATCTACAAGAAGGCTGGGGAGAGACTTTACACAAGGGACTGTAATGGTAGGATGAGGGGTAATGGGTGGAAGCTGAGGGAGGGGAGGTTTAGACTAAATATAAGGAAGAAGTTTTTTACTGTGAGAGTGGTGAGGCACTGGAACAGGTTGTCCAAGGAGGTTGTGGATGCCCCACCTCTGGAAGTGTTCAGAGCCAGATTGGATGGAGCCTTGAGCAACCTGATCTAGTGGGAGGTGTCCCTGTCCGTGGCAAGGGGTCAGAACTAGATGATCTTTGAGGTCCCTTCCAACCCAAACCATTCTGTGATTATATGTTAGTCTTCACAATCTGATTTCATCCATTTTTAATAGACTAGACTTGTTGTTTTAAGTATATTGCTTCCGCTGTATTTTGGCAAGAAACATGAGCTGGTGGCAGTCCCCTCCAGTATGGGGTGTGGGTGCATTTGGACCATACATCTACCAGCAGAGATGGCGGGGTGAACCGGGGTGACCCCCCTCAAAATTGCAGCGTGGTCCTCTGAAATCACAGCGTAGCACTCCCCAAGTCATCTCCCTCCAATCAGTTGACTTCAACTCTTGCTGCTAACAAAGATGCTGCTAAATTTTTGCTTGCTGCGAGTGGTTCCTTTCAGCCTCTCGAAAACATTTTCTGTCCTTTTTGAGATCTCATAAAGGAATTGAACCTTGGGAAGACACTTGGTGGCATTTTCTAAGCTTGCTCCAAGCAGTGTGGCAGTTCTGTAAGTGACACTTGTCACACGTGTGTCCTGCAGGGTAGCAAATGCCCTCCTGAGCTGCAGCACTTCAGTTACCTGAAGGTCTTGCCCTCGCTGCTCTGCAGAGGTGATGTGCAAAGCTCTAGTTGAACCACTTCACACTTGGTCTAGGTATAAATATTTTTTTATGAGTCTTTAGGAGTTTTCCATAATCTATTGATACTATTCATTACCCCTAACTCTAGCACTTGAGAGCAGTTTCTGCCTGGTCCAGTCTCCCATTACACGTGTCATGTTCAAATTCCCCAAACAGCAAGTATCTGCTGCCTGAAGATCAAGTGGATTTTCTAAGACTTTCACCCCACAAAGGGATTTCCTGTGGTTTACTTCTCTGTGTTAAGGCTGAGATCTTATTTTCTCTTTGTTTTGTTTTTTTTTCTTTTTATGTTCTCCACTGCTGCAGACTATTCAGCCAGCAGTGGTGATGCTGCTTGTGCTGGATTTAACAGGATGCGCTGCCCTACTCGCTGTGTGCTCACTGCCAAGCTCTATTTTCTATGCACAGCAGAGACATCCATAAATTTTCTCTCAATTTTAGCACAAAACCCATCCTGCCATAAAAAAAAGAAATGCCTTTAAAGGCCACTTCATGGTGGACTCCCCACTCTGATTTTACTGGAGACGTGACCCCCCCAGTCAGAGGACTGGAGCTGGTATTAAAATAGGATTTTTATTTACTGTTGGCTTGAAGCTGCCTGCATTTGTTTACCACTGTGAGCTGACCTTTGGGGAGACATTTCTTGATTAATTGGGTATCTAATCACTTCAGACCATTGACAGGCGTGTGTGGATTGAAGTTTTTCCTCTTGTTAAATATTTTCCCTCTAGTTTCTTTTTTTCCTGTTAGATGGCAAATGATGCGTTTATTTTTTCTATTAGTTCCTTCATTGTTTTCCTCTTCAGTAATTAACTGTTGATCTCATATTTGCTTGGCCCGTTGTCTCTTGGCCTGAACTTTTCTTTTGCCAATCTATTCATATCATAAGACTTGTTCGTAAGTATGTGCTTATATGCTATGGGTACAGGACAGCTATTTTAATTGTGGTAATATCTGGCCTTCAATAATCATTCTCTCAATAATTCTTTAAAGTTACTCTCCACAGACTTTTTTTTAAAAGAATCTCTACCTTTAACTATTTTCTCACGACAGTGCCTTTTTGTAGGTATTGAATCCTTGCTTATGTTTTTCCCCCGGAGAATTCTGCAGGCTTACCTGGTGCTTTAGGTTCCCAAGGTGACAGGAAACAGGCAGCGAGTGCTCTGGGACACTTGTGCCTGCGTTGGGTTTAGTTCTCTATATGTACGTACCCTAAAGACCTGCCCCTGGCTGTGTTCAGATGTTAGTAGAAGGAAGAATATGCTTCTGGTTTTTATGTGTTTGTCCTCCAGCTATTTGTTAGTAAATAATCTAGAATATTTCCGTGGCAAACTGGTGTAGCAAATTTTTTTTTTTCCTGCCCCTGTGGAAAACATAGAAATGTGTTTAGGTAAGTGATGTTTTGATTTTTGTACAGTGAGCAAAATTTACTTATGTGACATGTTGGTCAGAGGCTCTGAAGAAGAAAAACATAGCTAGACTGGGGATTGGTATGGAAGTATTGGCTTTGTCTGGGGAGGGGTAATAGCATGAACTTTAATAGCCTTGGACTGGGACTCAAGGGTCCTGGAATCCGTCCCTGCTTTTTCCCTGGCCAGTGGAAGCTGTCAGGTATTGCAGTGGGAAACAGTCTGAGATTTAGTGATGGAAAGTTCAGTTCAGTAGCAGATCTCCTTATTAGCTTGCTCTTCTGGGTTGAAAAGTGAAATAAACTGAATATTGTGCATGCTTCCCACACGTGGCACTGAAGTTCAGGGAACCTTGTGCTGCAGACGTGTCATGGGTAATAGGTAAGGGAGAATCTCTTCACTCAGCCTCAGTCTAAGCCTGGACTTTCTGGAGCAGGAGAATTTGATTGCAGCCCTTGCTGTTCTGTGATGTCCCAGCCCTGGGGTAGAACCTGGCCCCAGCTGTGGAGTCTTTGGTTGCAGTGGATTTGTTATGGTGCTCTTTTGCCCTGCCTAAACTGGTGCTTTTATCGTGTTTTACAGTCTACAGTGTGCCAAGGAAGGAAAATGAGTTAATTCAAAAAACAATTTTGCTGGAAGATTGCTCTATAAATAAATTCCAGAGATAAGTGGAATAAAACATTAGTGGAAGATGAAGGCAAAGAGGGGGAAAGATGGAAACCAGCAGATGTAAGCGATGAGGCTGGATTTGTTCCATGTCAAAGTGCTTATGTTGATGGAAGTTCTTTTGTCATCAGTAACCTCTTTGGTGAGCAGCCCTTAGGGAGGGAAAATCAGAGTAACTCCAAGGAAAGAAGCTCTCAGTGTTGTCTGCCACTGTGCACAGCTGTAAGTCAGGTCTGGGCATCCTGGAGAGGCACTGGTGTGGTGAGGAGCCGCAGCCCTCGGCCGCGGGATGGAGAGGCAGGTGCAGGCAGGGATGCTGCCAGGCAGAAATCCAGCTGACCTGCTGCAGGTAACAAGAGGTGTGGATGCTGCTCTTTCAGTCATTAGTGCTGCAGCTACTGTGTGTCTTCCTAACGGGTTGCACCACACTTCTGATAAGCTAGGTCATAAGCAGGGTATTTTCAGTGTTTCCCGGTTGTGATTTTAATTGTCTCTTTTTGCTTCCAATAAAATGTTCTGTGTAACCGATCACAGGAGAGCCTTTTCTTTGCGATATTGTACCTGAGGTGCTAGAAATATTTGCGGACAGGGGCAGACAACAGTCTGTCTATTCTTACTCGTCCTGGCTAAAAATCACCAATGCCAGATGATCCAGCTGGAGGAAATAAAAATATCTGTATAGCAACTAATGGTGTGATTTTATGCCTAGGGAAGCAAATCAATGAGAGGTAAATCAAAGACAGATAAAATTCCTGGTTATTTTCCCATTAAGTTAAAGCTCCTGTAAAAACAAAGTGCTTGGAATATATAGAGGGAAGATAAGTCTTTGTATAGCAAAAGGTGGCTCAGCTCACTGATGCTGTGAAGTAGCTTTCTTGAAAGAACAAGTGAGGTTACTCCTGGTTTGGGTCAGGTTTGTTATAGCCCCTGGGTTCTTGGAATAAATTAATGAATTTGTTTTCCATGTTTGAAGCTGTGTGCAAAGCTAGAATGACCTCCCTGTGTCAGAATGTGTTGCTAATGTCAATTTTCCTTTATTTCAGCAACAGCGCACAGTTTATAGGCTGACACTGGTGAAAGCTTGGAATGTGGATGATCTCAAAGCCTATGCTGACCTGATATCCCTCGGTAAACCAGACTTCATTGAGGTCAAGGTGAGCTGCATGGAGATATATTTTTTTTTTTTTGTTCCCATCAGTATTTTGCTTTTTCCTTCCCCATTCCCCCTTTTCCTCCAAGTCTTAAACTTGTACGAGTAAATGCAATTCTTCCAAAGATTTCAGTGATGCTATTTCTTGCTTTTAAAGTTAGGCAGCCAGGTTTCTAATACCTTGCGTATGCATTTGGAGTAGTCTTTAGTGTTATGCAGGACAAGCTTTGTACCAGCCAGCATCAATTTCTGCTGAACAGAATCATAACCCTCTGGTCTCTTTTGTATTTCTCATGAAAGCAGACTGATAAATAAATGTTCCTTCTTTTATGTCAACCACCATTTTAAACAAAATATTCTAGGACAAACTGCTAGTTTGTGGTATTATTATTTCCATCCTGGCCTAAAATTCTGCCAGGGGAAAAGGTGATAATGTCTGGCTTACTGATGTAGTATTTGTCAGGCTGTGTAAAACAGGGGGAAATACTACCCTCTGGGACTGGAAGAACTACAGCAGGGCAGGAGGTGCTTTATCTGGGATAAATCAATTTAGTATATAGAGAATGTAAAAAAGACACATTGCAAGGTGTTCTGTAAAGAATCTTTCTGTAAAGAATCAGCATTTTCATCCAGCAGCTCCTCTGCAGACCAGCACATTTACCTCAGCAATGTGTTTTTGCAGCTCTATTACTTCTGGACTTTCTCTTTTCTTTCTCTTTTTTCTTTTCTTTCTCTTTCCTTTTTTTGACCTTTATGTACTGCTGCTTTGAAGAAGGACTGGAGTTTGCTTCAATTTCCTTATGAAACAAAACCCAAAGGTTTTTATATTGTCAGTATTGAGAGGTCTCTTTCTCTCTGAACATGCTGCTGAAGTTGATAGCTTAATACAAAATAAGATTTTGAGTATAGTTTGGGGAAAAAGCCTCAGTTTTATAATGCGTATCAGACTGATTTATATTCCTCGGGTAAAACGTAGCAAGAGGAGTGCTCCTATGGGGCCCTTCCCACCTTGCATCTCCTGACTCTCTGCAGCCTGATAGTACGAGATCCAGCCTGTGAAGAGGGCAGAGACGAGCGTGCACACCAGTGTGGAGCATGAGGCTGTTGGTGTACATGCTACTTAGACTGCTCTGTCATGTGTAGCGACTTTAATTAGTAAAATGAATCAGGTGTATGTTAATCAATGTTTCTGAGTGCTCTCCAGGGCTAACATCTGTCTCCTCTGAGGCAGAGAGCTGCTGTTTTCTTTGCTCGGGGAAGGATTCAGCCTTGCAGTCATGGTTTCCCAGCAGTGTGGAGCTCAGGTCTACCAGTGGCTCTTCCTTGGCAAAATCATGCCTCAGACTGCCAGGGAAATAGGTGAAAAGGGGTGGTCATGGAGGTATTCCCAAGGTGGTCATAGATTTACTCCCGATACTCTTCTGGCTGGGACAGGCTCCTGCCCACATGGCTTCAATCGAAAATGTCAACTTTGCACTCCGAGTACTTCAAAGTACTAGCCAGATCTCAACCTGTGAGGAAGGGATATGTACTGAGCATGTTGCCATGTTTGCAGAAGTATGAACTGAGGCAGAGGGGGCTGTGTGACATTCCCCAGGATCCACGTAGCACGGCAGTGTAGCTGGGCATTCAGCATCCCTCGTGTACCTGCCAACACCACCTGCAAAGGGGGTTCAGAGGGGGTGCAGGGCAAGGAAAGCTGAGGGGGGGGTGCACCTCGCACCTGATGGCCATGTGCTGTTGGGTGGGTTTAGGTCTTTTTGTGGGCTGATAGGAGTGTAAGTTTGCAGTTTTGTTGCTTGTTTTTGTTTTGTTTTTTTAAAGGTATGTGTTACTTAAATGTGCATGTGGGTTGCTTTGATCTAAATGTAATATTTTCAGAGCTATTCCAGCAGGTAAGTGAAGTTCTGCAAGTGTTGGAAGACAGAAGTGTCTGCCAGGGTGCCCATCCTTGTCAGATCATGATGTCTTCAAGCTAAGGGACAGAACATCTCATGCCTCAGCTGCTTCTGTGAATGGTTTAACACTGTGCCTATACTGTGGCCGCAAAAGCAGTCAGTAGCTGGCATGTGGAAAGTCTCTTGTCTTTTCAATCCCAAGAGCAGCATTCAGGGACAGGGAAACTCAGGTTTAAGCCTTTTCAAAGGATGCAGCATCTCTCTCCTTTGCTAGTTGCTGTGCTTAGGCTGGGAGCGATGGGGAAAGTCTTACTTTCCCTGGTTACAGCTCTCATTAAAAACTGCAGCACAGCATTTCACGACTTCATTGCAATCTGGGTACTCAAAGACCAAAAAACCATCTTCTACAGTTTGTTCTTCGTTTCCAGTCTAGTGGAGGGAGGACAATTTTCCAAAGCTCTCAAAACCATACAGCAAGTCTGACAGCAGCTAAACCCCGCAAGACAGAAGCAAGCAGCTGAGTACAAGAAAATACACTAATTCCTTTTCAGCATCAGCAGCAGAAACGCATTGTCAGGGCACTGCTCCACCTCATTCACCAGCAGGCTCTGAAATAGCCTCCATTTTTTTCCATTTAATTGAGCTTTTAAATAGAGCTGTGCTGTCCCGTTATCTTAATTTGGAAGACAGGAAAGCAGGGTTCATGTACTTTGAAGTATGAAACAGGCCATTGCTGGCAGCGTTGCTGGTAGTGACCCTTGGTGAGCGGGAGCTTAACCGATGTTATCCCTGTGAAACAAATGGCCCAACTCTGTGTGGGCACGACATTTGGGGTTTAAATGGCATTTCCATCCCTTTTAAAAGGCACAAAACTTTGTGATGGCTTCCTTGGAGCGGGCATTGTGTTTAAATAGACCCTAAGTTGGATAAAAGGTCTTGCTCACAGATTTTTATATGGGATGTTTTTATGTAAAAGCAAGGGGGTTTTTTAACAGCTGCTTTTCTTCCTTACCTCCATGGAGCAAATGCAGTGTTCCCAAAGGTGAGTCCTTGGTGCTCTGCAGAGGGGAAGCAGCTCACACTAAATATAGTATTAGCCCAGTCAGTGGCCTTATTTGTTTCACATAGTTTCATCTGCCAGTTTCCTGCTAAACAGCAGTATTTCTAAAGTGTGGAAGATTTGGCTCCGTAGGGATGCACAATGGCTTTCTCCTCTTGCTGCACTGTCTCTGACTTTGAAATGTGAGCAGATTACATGGTTTCTTACATCGAGCGTGGAACCAATTTTTCCCTTTTCTTGGCCAGGAGTAAGTGACATGTTCTGGAGTGGCTGATGAACAGAGTTGCTGCAGGGTAGCGAGAGTGTCCAGCCAGGTACCGACCGAGTGGCTGACAGGGAATGTCACCTTAAGGACAGCTTCCTTCCTTGGCTGTCCTTTCTGAAGTGCCCACTGATTGCTGGTGGGGTGGGGTGCCCCCCACGCTGCTGGAGATACCTGTGTTGCTGTTGTGCCTGCACCCAGGCCCTTACCCCATGGTCTGACCTAACTAAATGAGTAGGTTATTCTCCTTTGCGTTCAGCTGTGTGTTCTGTAGGCAGCTTGTTTTCATCTGATCGCCTTTAATCCTGGCTTGCAAAGCTCTTGTCCCAACACGCTACCCATGAGATCAGCCTTCTCTTACGGCAGGATCACTGGTGCAGATGCTGCTGCAGCAGTTTCAGAGGCATCTGAGCTGTCCTGATGAGCAAACTGGGGATGAGAATGCTTCAGGGTGCTTTGTTGTTTCTGCCTGTGCACCTGCAGGCAAGAGCTGGAGTCTTTGTCCCTGCAATATTTGACTGCTCTGGAATAAAAGGTGAGCAGATCATCTTCTTAGCAAAGGAGAACAGCAGAAGAGGGTCAGAACCATATCCCCCCTAAAGCCTGGGAGTTTGCAATTGTGCAGGCAAAGTGCACGTAAGCAGAGTGGTCACAGATATCATCCCCCAGCATTCAGAGGGATGCTTGATACCATAGTACATAGTCAGGAGTGAAATTCTGACTCGAAGGCAGGGCTGAGGTGTGTTCATTCTAGCACTCATTATGCCTGTCAGCAGTCCCTTTCATGTGCTGTAGGTATTCATCTGCACTTGGACAAAAACTCCTGCCAATGTGTAACTGGCCTTCAGTCCAGCCCCAGCAGTTGTGGTGTTCACACAGCATTTGTGACCTGGGAATTTTCCCCTAAAGACTCAATATTTTTGATTAAAAGTAATTTCTTGTGTTTCTTTAAAGCATATTGAAGAATCTATTTTACATGTGATGGGGATTAGCTGAGTTTTTTTGTTGTTTGGGTTTTTTTTTCCAAACCCCGGTGTGATAGGTTAAAAACGTGAAGACCCAGGTCCTGCTCAAAGCAAATAAACAAAAAAATATTACAGGATATTGCAAAGCATCTGTCAGAAAATGAGGCTTATCTCAGTGGGATTTCCTGGTTAAATACTTGAGATAAATGACGTTCACTTAAAATGAATGTAGCTAATCCACTGTTGCTCCGGAGAGGCTCACAGGGTGGAGTGGATAGAGATTTAGATTCTTGCAGGGCTTAATACTTGTTCTCATTTACAAGAGTATCTTACAGTGGTGTAACTCTGTGGGACCCTATTCTCTTATTTAAACCAATAGAAATTACCCTTGATTACCCTTGTGTACAACCCAAGCAAAGAAGAATGTGTCGTGTAGTTATTAAATACGCATCAGTTTTATTTATTGCCTTAGTCTGTTTTAATGCCATAATGTCACTGTCATGGTTGTACAAAGTTGATTGTTATATTTAAAGTCAAGAATGTGCAACTCATCTCTTTGCAGTGTTACCATCTTTTTGTTTTAAAAGCTTGTGTTGATATGCAGTATTTTGCCATTTACATTCCTTCTTAAACCAAAGGGGCAAAAGGATTTTTGTATGAAATGTGAATGGGTCCTAAGGAATTCGGATGTGTGAGCCAAGTGTGCTGTGGGGTCACGTTAGTGCAGAGAGACCCAGGCTGGACCCTTGGCCATTGCAGACGGATCACGGAGCAACGAGGGACACTTGAAATTTTATTTAGGCTGTGGCCATGGTCCATCCACTCTGCATTGCCAGCAGCTTTGAGGTTGTGTGTAGGCAAGCGTGCACGTCAAGTGCTCAGCCTTGCGAACATGGCTTTGGATTTTGGAGCTGCTCCCGCAGTGGTGCAGGAGATCCGGTTGCTCCGGTCAGAGCGGCGGTTGACGTGACATCCCCAGGGAAGCAGTCTGTGTTTGCTGAAGTGAAGCTTCATCTTGCAGCTTTTGCTTCCTGCCTGAGCAGAGCCTTGCTGCTTCTCTCCATCCATTTTAATTTAAGGAGAAAAAAAAAAACCAAACCAAAAAGCAAGCCTGCCTGGCTTGTCCTTTGTTTGAGGGCTGTTTGTACCACGGTGGTCTCTGAGGGCAGGGCTTGTGCAGAGCAGAGTCGTGGCACTGCACAGAATTTCCTTAAGCCTTTGTAAAATCATTTTTCAGGCACTTGAAAGCTCTTGTCCCTGATGATTTTTCTGCAGCTCCAGCGCAGCACCCTTGTGATGAGCTTGTGTTGGTGGCTGGGCTCAGTGTCTGGCAAAGCCAAGGACGATGTTCTGGGACTGCAGCTCCTGCTCTTGGCATCTGAGGCTTTGCTACAGAATTAAAATGACCAAGTGAATGTCTGGAAGAAAGAACCTGGGGGAAGTATCTGTCCCAGTCTGCTTGGTCTTGTCATATTAAACAGTAAAGATTATTTAAGTGCTTAAAATAATGAGGAAAATGAGCTATGCTTTAATGAGTTTTTAATTGCATGCAGCAAGAGGCGATTGCCCCCACCTGTCAAAAAGCTATTCAGAGACTTGCTGCCATTCCAGTCTGCATTTAGATGAAGAAAAAAATCTCCTGTTCTAGTGTCTTGCTACAAAATCCAAACAATGTATAATTTTTCTCCCTGAAAAAAACTTTTTTAAATTGACCATTTAATGTCCTCTCAACTGTGAGCCCCTGGTCCAAGGACAAGATGAGAGGCATGGACGGTTCGGAGTGTGGATAGGTTGTGGAGGGGCTGCTCCACCTCCCCATCATGCTGGAGAGCTGCGGGGTGGTTCTGCACCCGAGGGATCTGGCTCTGCTGGATGAATCCCAGAGGCCCTGGACTGCTGTGGAAAACTGCCTCTGAGTGAGTCCCGAGCAGCCTCTGCCGAAAGCTGCTCTGCTCTTTATTAACATCTGTGGGTGACAGAGGCAGGGACCCAGCTTTCTATTTCTGTTGATGCAGGTAAAGGTTACAAGTTACTAATAGATGTGTCTGAGGAGTTCGGATTGACATCAGTGTTTTTTTTATGCTGTGAGTACATAGTAAGGTTTGATAACAAGTTTCATTGCAGAATGATTAAATTCTGAATTTTTCAAGTGACCCTGACACACAGTTTCATTGAAAAATCAGTCTTTAGCTCAAGCCTGTAGTTTGATACAAATATATTTCTGACATTGAGAAGGAGTTTTTGCAGTTTAGCACTGGGCTTGGGTGCAAATGGAAGTCTGATGAAAATCCAGGCTAAAATGGATTGTTCTCATCTACTTTCTGTGTTTCAGTAAAGGTTAGTATCCAAAATAAGTGGGAAGCACAGGGCATGGAAATTGCATTAGGCTTGTGAGGCTTTTTGATATGACCAAGGGAAGCTGTAGGAAATAACGGGCGTGTTGAGGCTGGTTGTGTGGGATGGTCCAGTGTTGCTGTGCTCAGCTAACAGTCTGTAGTGATGAATTTCTGTGCATGGATCTGAGTCCTTGCTCACAGGACAAGAAAGGCTAGCACTATGTACTGTGTTTTGCAGGTGAGGAGACTGAGGCAGGGCAGGAGTGGGTTGTAGCAAAGCGGGTCACCACCTCCTGCCTTCCAATCCAAGTCTTTCTACTCGTCCTCCCTCCCTCTGTGCAATCGCTCTTTAATAGGGCATAAGGAGCAGGGGGGTGGGTGATTTAACAGTGGCTATTTCTCTCTCAATATCTATATGGCTTGTTTTGAAGAGATGGAATGACAGGTTGCATCCAGCATTTCAGAGTTCAGCTTCTACAGGAGCAGTTCTTTTGACTTCAGGGGAGTTGCTGAAGATTTATGGGTCGCTGTAGCACCGATCTGCGTATAGCCATACGTGTGGTGCATCTGGAGTGCTTAGTGTTGGGGTTATGCTGCATAGCTAAACATTTCTATTCCAGCTTTTCAGATTTAACTGACACAAATTGATGTCCTTTGTTAAATCAACTTGAAAGTGATTATTAAAATCAACCAATGAGCCTGAATCCACTCCAGTGAGGAGCAGACATGCATGAGAGCTTGTGTATATAATTTGGACAGTGCTGATACTTGGATCAGAAGCGTTCTTATTGCAGGGAGTGTAATCTATCAGCATGTCATTTGGGGCTTTTTATATTTGTCTTGGGTCAGGGCTGCCCCAGTTTTTAAACAGTGGCTCTGTCAGTCGGCAGCTTGGCCGACACTTTGTTCTTCTGTTAATTCACACAAGCCTCAATTAAGCAAATGTATAATTTGTGGACTAGGAGTCAAGATGATTCTCTTGTTTGGTAATTAAGTCGGGAAGCCTGGAGTTTCGGAGTTGAGAAACAAAGTGCTGTCATATTTAGTTCCCCAGCAATCTTTCCTTCATAACCCCATGGATTAAAATGATTGCTGGCTGTCGATCTCCGGCAAGGAGCCAGGTCACAGTGGAAGAAATGTGCTGCTTGCTGCAGTGATAATCATCTTGGCACAAGGTGTTGCTTAAATACAGTTGTTTACGCTCAGCTCCGTTACAGCAACATGGAAATCCAGAGCACACCCAGAGCGATTGATCTGGATTCGTACCAACATAACCAAGAATAGCTGAGATGCTTTTTAAAAGGCTTCAGCACTTCAAGGGATTTGGCCAAAGTTATGTGGCATGATTAGGATGTTAGAAGCACCCCTATTAAAGATTAAGAGGCAGCATCATTGATGTTGCTACTGCAGGGAAGTTGGTGGAGGAGCTTAGGGTGTACAATAGAATGGTTTCCTCTTTTAATACTTAATGTCTTAATAACTGTCATCGTGTATTACTGAAAAATATAACATGACCACCCTAATCAACTGTTCACATCTTTTAAGTGGTATCAGCACTGTTAATTAACTCAAGTTTTAAGAAGTTAGGGAAGTCGAAAGCTGACATGCTTTCATTTGGTGTGCTGCTAAGCTGATTTTCATTGATTTGTGCTTGTGAATTAATCAGCCATCCGAGCACTTAGTTATTCCATTTGCCTCTGTGCTTCCTTTGCTTGTAAATGATATCTTTGAAGTTTATTAAAAGAATGAGTCATGTTGTAGCTTCTTAAGAATTTTCCCCCTCTGTAGTTATACAGTTTTCATGTTTCTCAAATCATAATCTGTATAATGAACGTGGGGAAAATATTGCTATATGGAGCTGTGTCTATATAGCTGAACTTTGGAGATACATACCCTGTTATTTGTGTGGCTGCCTGCTCTAATATAAGAATGCTTAAAATCTTTTTTAGCCTTTCAGAGCCTGACTAAATTAATGTACTTCCCTGTCTTAGCACTCCCCCGACTTGTCTGCAGTTGTGCACAGTCAACCTGTTCCCATGCTGGCTCTGAGTTATGGTGCACAGCTCTAATATCCTTTCTTGGGCAGATTAATAGAGGAGGTCCCTCATAAATTTACCAGTGAGAAAGTAGTTGCTTCCAAAACTCGTGCAGTTTCTAATTAGCATGAGTGTTCTTTTGTAGCACCGTTTAAGTGCGCTGTGTGGTTCACCTTGCTCTAATTCTAAGTGTTTGCAAAGGATCTGTGTCTGTTTATCTCTGGACAAGACGTGTTCAACAACGTAGATGAATTAGGTCTTGACAGTGCAGTGTCAGCTGGGACCAGGTGCTGTAAACATAGTGTGGATGCAAATGCCACTTAAAAGAAGTGCAAGTGTTCTTCACAGAGGAAAAGCATGAGAATGCAAAACATAATCATCCATAAAATTGTGTGCTCTCTGTTTTAAAGACCAGTGCTTGATGGAATTTTGTGACTGGAATAAAATAGCTCAGCTGAAGAGCAAAGGTGATGAAACCACCTAAAGAGGTGCAGAGGAGTTGGGCCTTCTGTCTAGAAGAAAAGCTGGTTTTTGCGTGAGTTTGTCCTTTTGGATGCTGGTAGGTTTGTGACCTTTGTTGTGATACCACAGATTAAACCAGTTGGATAAGAATTTAATGAATTTTAACTGGAAAGAAAGACATAAGCAAAAATACATCTCAGCAAGCCACATACTGCTGAGCTAATTTATGAGAAATTTCCTAATGTAATTCAAGATGGAGCAAAGTAGTAGTGAATTGAGGTCATAGTTAAGACTAAATCAGTAATTCAGGAGGTTCATGTGATCAATTCTCCAAATTAAGAGCATCTGATCTCAAAATTACGAGGGTGGAGTGGGGTGTAGGAGAACTTGAGGGGTTGCATTTACTGACCAGTGATTGTTGCTGGGCATGGAGCTGGTAGCTGTAGGGGGTGGGTACTACAGTGACCCGGAGGACCTCAGCTTCTGTTGCCAGTAAATTGCCCAAACCAGCAGTGTCTGTGTCTTGGCTTTGTGTAGGGCTCAGCAGAAACGTGCTCTCCTTTGGTCCATTTACTGTATGGGGTAGTTGGGAAGGGAACTGCAACAAGAACTCAGTATCTCTGCTGACTTAATACAGTTCAATCTGAGATGGTGTCCTTTGAACAGTGCCACTTCTAAACTAGTGACTAGTTTTGAGTGCGCTTCCAGAAAATGATCAGAAAAGCTGTTTCCCCAAAGGCTCGTGCTCCTGCCTGTCCGCACTAGTGACCTACAGAGCTCTGCAGACTGATGTGCTGTGGGAAGCTCCTCTCCGTGATCTGCCCAAGGGGTGCTCATAGTGCTCATCACATCACTCAGCAGGTGCTGGGTACTTGCCACCTCATGGACCAGCTTTTTTCCTTTTTTTTTTTTTTTTTTTTTTTGGGGGGGGGGTTGCAGATGCAACATGCCAGCGCTGTGTGACCTTTACTTCTGCCAAGTCAGGGGAGATCAGAAGTGATGAGGGCTTTGGGGGTGCGTGAGCGATGGTGCTGGCCTTTCAGCTGGCAGACGGTGTTGGATGGGAGATATGCAATCAGTGCAAATCAATCTTACAAAAAACATCCCTTGATGTTTCCTGCGGATGTTTGCTCTGGGGCGATTACTTGGGCTCTCAGTGTTTAACAAAGCAGCGCAGAGTTTGTGGAGTGGTAGGATTATAGAAATTCCTCGGTTGTTCTGGTGACCTTTGACCAAAACAACACAAGCTGCTTTTTAATGTCATCAGGTCAATTCTACTCATCAGTAAACAACAAGTTTCTCTACAGCATCAACTTAAGCCTGGATTTTCACCCTCCCTCTGCATGTGCGGGAAGCACAGGCAAAGATAGACTTCTTTCCAAACAGTTCTCAGTATTTACTGAATTAATTTAAGCTAAAGATAGTAGGAATGAGATGAGTTGGAAGGAGTTTTACAAATGCCTTTATATCTTTGGGTGTTGGCTTGTGTACTCAGCCCTGAAAATAATCAGTGTGTTTACTGACTGTTTGCACTGGCTTTACTGTGCTAATGTTATTTTTGTATATATCTCATGGCCCTCGATGTCCAGGGGTGATACTGAGCAGTTTGGACAAGTGCCTCCAATCTCTTTTTTCCTCTTTTTTTAGTTTTTAACCAGGATCTGGTGCACTGAGTGCCCAGTAGTTGCTGTAGCTGTCTTCTGTAGGTGAGGTCTGGGGAAAAGATAGGGAGGAGCATACCCAATATCTTCCTTAAAACGCTCTCACCCCCACCCGGCAGGCACTTGGTGAGCAGCCTGCAGACCTCCATGCAAACAGAGAATTAAAGAATAATCTCGGAAACTGGTGACTTATATTTCTTTAGTTAGATGGAGGCTGCTGAGCAGGGTTCTGGTTTCTAGAAGCATTTGGCCACATGAGTCTTCATGTTCATCATCCTTTCATGCTGGTGTCAAGGGTCTTGGTGGAACCCTGAATCGCTGGAGGTAGCAGCAGAGCCAGCAGCAAACCAGCTCTTGTGGTCTGTGCTGGGGCTGTCTCTCAACAGTCAGCTCATTGCTGAGTGACTTCTGCATTCCAAGAAGTGAATGAACAACAAAGAGCAGCACCTTCGTTCTAGCCTTCATGATTTCTTACGGTTCTGTAAGTCTTGTCCTAACTAGAAGTTGGAAGAGCAGTGGTGCTGTGGAGAGGAGCAGACCCAAGACAAAGCAGGCTGGATTAGGCAGGTGAGGTTTCAGCAGTGCTACGATGCTGTCCAGGGTGACTGTCCTCCCCCACAGCTTCCCCTGTGGCCCCGTGCAAGTCTTTGTCTCCCTTTTTTGCAGGCTGTGAAAAGAAGGTAAGAACATGTCCCTCCCAGAGGTATTGACTTGCTGGCTTCGTTAAGGATCATTAGGTGCTTAGTTACTGCAGAAAAACAGCTTAGATGAGCAGAGGGTCAGAAGTAAAGCCCTCTTTTTCTGGGGAACTCTGTTTTTGCCCCCAGTGAAGATGCTCTCATCCCCATGGAGCTGCTTCTGGTTTAGCAAAGGTCTTAGAAGCCAATGGCTGATGTGACACTGGACCATGTAAATTCAAAATTTCTCCACCCTTAAAGCCCAATTGCATCCCCCTGGTTTGAACCTAAAATTAGCACTTGTCAGAAGACTTCAAGGTTCACAGACATCCTCTGCTTTATTCCAGTTTTGCCCTATTTTTTTGTGTGTGTGTGATTTTGCTCTTTGTGCTCTCAAGAATTGTACACTTTGTGCATGCACAGAAGAGAAGGATGATTTGTACACTTGTGGGTAGTTTTTTTTCCCCCTCTTCTTTGGAAGGAAAGGTGTTTAAAAGAAATCCACTGTTTCTCTGGGCTCAAGCTGCTGCTACCCTGCCAGCATCTGCATCTACACTTTCTTCCTAATGAGCCACATCTCTGCCAGTGCTGAGTCTGGGCACCGCTGCCCAGTGGGGCTCTGCCCAGCCCATCTGTGCATGGATGCATAATGCTTTAGAAACTCCTGTTTCTTATTCCAAAACTGGGAGTATTGTAATTTTTTTCTATAAAATGACCAGGAGTTGGGAAGAACCTTGAGGTCTCAAGATCTAAACAATCACGTCAATAAAACTGAGTTTTACTCAAAATCTCCAATATATGTATTCATAGAGCATTACGGGTACCTGAATCTCATTGCATGGGCATCATGGGGAAGACAAAAAAATGGGTTTTGGAGTGCAGGGACCATCTTTTCATCTTGAATGCCAGAATGGTCTTGATCTGGGACAGTTACAGCAATTGTCTGCAGCTAAAATAGGCAGGATTAATTCTCTCATAATTAAATTGAACAGCTGGAAGCAGGGAGAGCCAGCGCTGTAGAGCTGGGGGAGCTTCACTAGGCAGGGTTAGAGAGGAGGGCACACAGGGTGGTTTACAAGGGCCTGGAATGAGATCTGTGTGGATACAAGAGGACAGTGTCAGAAATCACAGCCTTGGCTTGGAAAGGTCCTTACCTCTGTGGCACATGGGACAGTTATCTCCAGAAGCGTCACACTGACTGTTGCATTGGTTGTGAGAATTCCTTCCAGGCATGTCATGTTTCAAAACCAAGTGACCTTCTCAGTGGTCCCTTGGTAGGACAGGAGCACAAGCATCCTCCGTTTGAATGTTTTTAAAGCTACTTTCCAGAATAAAGACTAACCTGTGTTTTACTGCTGTGGAAGCCTGAGCACACAGTGGTTTGCGATGTGTCACTGAGGGAGACAGATTTTTGTTTTTAATATCATCTCCAGGTCTGTTACCTTTCCATAAGATATGGTGTGAAGAGGGGGACAAAACAAACTGTTTTCAGGGGTTTGTGCTGGCAGTGCTCTGAGCTTGTGAAGGGTTAAGCTGACAATGCTTGTTTCCATGTTTCTTCTCAGGGCATGACGTACTGCGGCGAAAGCTCGGCCAGCAGCCTCACCATGGCCAACATCCCCTGGCACGAGGAGGTGGTGCTCTTCGTCCAGGAGCTGGCAGACCTCATCCCCGACTATGAAATCGCGTGTGAGCACGAACACTCAAACTGCCTCCTGATAGCTCACAAAAAGGTGAGACACTGCCAGGGTGTGATACCGGGCACTGTATCTTCTCCTTGGAAGTGTTGCACAGTTGCCTTGTTCCAATGCATTTTCTCTCTAGAGTGAGCTGGACACTTCCTGGGAGGGTGGAAATGCATAGCGCATATTGCAGAGAGCATTGTGGAATAGTTACTGAAGAGGCTGCAGGTTGCGGTGATAACTCTGAGCACTATGGTGGCAATCCAGGCAATGTGTTTAAGGGCTCCATGTGGAGCTCAGTGTGGTATCTTGTGTGCTTTGCCACATTCACTTTGCATTTTGAGAACAGCAGGAACAAATCTTGTTGATGTCGGTCAGCTGGTTTGTCTTGTTCCTGTTTTTCCATGATGGTTTTCAGTGCTCGGTAAGGAAGCTACACCAGAATAGGTTAGGGCTGTGTTTTTTCTCTTCTGGATCTTTGTAATGCTTACCAGAGCTGTGGACCCTCCTTCCTTTCAGCCAGAGTTGAAATAATGTATTTTTCTTCCTTTGGAGAAATTTTGGCAAAGGACATGATGTGGAAGTTAATAGAGGATGCTTTCCTTTTGAAACTGGAGCTGCCTTTCTGCAAAACAGTTTTGCAGGACAAATGAGACAGCTAGAATGATAATAACATTCTCTATCCTAAACATGGCGAAGAGTGGTGCTGCCCTTTGACACCAGCATCCCTTATGCTGCTGGAGTGCTTTGCAGACCGAGCATGTCTCAGCAGCCTGTGTGCCTGTAAAACACTTTGAGACTTGGGACCCTTCGTAAATACCATCAACACAAATTGAAATACAAGTGAAACGTAAAAAAAAAAATAAAAATCTTTAAAGATGCAGGATATGAAAAATGCCAAGTATAGTTTGGCTTTCAGAACTCCAGAAAAGCGTACTAGAAAGGTAATAAAAATGTGTTATAATGTGCTACCTAGGCAATTGGTGGAGCAGCTACTTACCATGCTAATTATGATGATGTTAGTTTTTGCATATTCTTTGCTTGTGTTTAAAGTCAGGAATGCTCTTGTGTCCCTCACTCAGGTGGGAGCTGCTTTTAGTGAGGGGTGGTGTAGGGCTTTCCATGCACGGTGATTCACAGTACACACAGGGTTAAAATCACCACCTGCAAAAGATCCAAAGTATTTTAAATCAGTGTTTGAAAATGATTAGTCTCCTTGCTGAAAACTTCTGCACAGTTACAAAACTGTGGCTTGCTTTTGTGTTTTGCTATTTTATGGGAACAGCTGTAAAGGAGCAGAGAAAAAATGGGATACCTGGCATTATTTTTGTTTTAATTCAACTTAAAGTTGCTTTATTTACAGTCTCAGTCTTGGTTGTTGCCATTGGCAACTGTGCCTGAGCAAATCCTCGAATGCAAAATTTTTTTTTCCATTCTAAGGTGAAGGGCCCAGGGGAAAAAAAAGAAACAGATTGCCACCTAAGTTATTGATGCATAATTTAAGTAACACTATTAGTAACAAGAATAGATTGATACTGGCCCAGGAGGAATTCAACAGCTGCTTGGCTTTCCAAAGGAATTAGGGGAGGGTGTCTTTTGGAAACAATCTATACTAAATTGTACTAAAATAACTAATAAAAAATAAATTCAGTTCTATTACATTTAATTCTGAATTTCAGGCTCCAGTGGAGAATAAAATTTGTCAGTGTATATTGTTTGCAGAAAACCTGTGCTCTGGGAACCATCAAACTGTAGTGAGTAATTGCAAAATCAAAGGTATCCTTATAAAGTTAAGGAGTTGCAGGAAGATGGTAATAAAATCGTTACAAAACGTGATTTATGTCACCGTGTCCTGCAAGGTCTGAGTTTTGAGGTGTTCAAACAGTTCTCATATTAATAATTTTAAACACCAATATTGAAATGCCAACCTGTACGAAAGAGTCTGGAAATGTCAGAGAAATAATGCATCTTGCTTGTAGCCTCTGCTCCTTGATTTACGAAGAATCGTTCATTGGCACCTGCTTAGATGAATAATAGTTTAGGATTTAGACTCTTAAGGCCAGGGATTTATGTAGAAAATGGGATTTTAGGTAGAGGAAACTGCAGTTTGAATGTCTGGTGTTACTTTCTTGGGAAATCAAGAGGCAATGCAGAGATAGGAGCTGTTGTGTTTGGGGTATGTCAGTGTCTTCAAAATCCAGCATTAGACTTTGAAGTCTTTTCCCCCTCACACCCCCCCTTTTTTTTTTCCCCTGTTCCTTGTGTCTGAGTGTCTTCCTGCAGTTACAGGTGAAGTGTTTGTGAAATCCTTCAGGACTCAGTGGGTCTAGGGCAGTGAGGTGTGTCCCACTGAACCTCGGAGAGCTGTGATTCTGGCACTCCTGCACTAGCCAAGGACAGCTTAAATTGTCTAATAAACTTAAGCCTTACTGCAGAATGTTTGTTTTCCAGTTACCCCGCACAGAGCCCTAAAAAAACCCCACAGAACACTTGCACCCTGCTCACAGTGACCTGGAAAACTGTTACTGGTATTTTCACTTTTTCGGGGCCAAGAAGGTATCGGCTTCTTAAGCCCGAAGGACAAGCAAAGACAACCAGGGTTGAGTGCAGCCCTCCTTTGGCTCCTATGGGTGGGAGAGCTCCTCTGCCCTGTCTTTTCTGCATGTTCCTCCCAGATTTCTCTCCCCCCTGCATGCTGGTTTCTATCTCTCTTTGAGAGGTTGCTGGTGTGTTTTGGCTCCATCCTCTTTGATTCTTTAGCCACAATGCTGAGTTCTTGAATAATTACATTTGCTTTGTAGTATATTTTATAAACACCATGGTACAAAAAATCCAGTTTATTACAGTGTTTTTGAACTAATTAGCTCAGATCTCGAGACAGCGGCAACTTTATAATTTAACAATTAATTCAGGGAGCCTTCTCCAGAGAGGGGCTTTGGTGGCTCCTTTCCCTGGGCTGTGACAATAAGCGTATCCTCGAGATGACTGTAACAAGTGCCTAAGACGGGGGAGTATGCTGCAGCTGCCTTGCAGAAAAGATTTTTTGAATGAAAGTTAGCATTTTGGTAATTTTTAGAATAAAACTCTTTGCCCTGCTTTGTTGAACTTGCTTTATGCATGTGTTTACCACCCACTCCACTGTCTGCAAATGCTTGCCTACCAGTTATCTCCGATTATGTTCATTTACATTTCTACCTCACTTTTGCAAGTGGGTTGTTTTCCAGCCACATTTACCTTGTTTATTTGCAGCCACGAGTTTCTTGTAGTGCGGTTTGGATTGTGTGCTGCTGCTGGGTCTTAGCAAGTCTGCTAGTATGTGTGAGCATCCCTGCCTCTTCCCTGTGGTGCTGGGATTGATTGCCATGTCAATTAGCCATTCTTAGCACAGGGAATAGTCCTGAAATCCCCACCCATTTTGTTCTCTTTGGAAGCCTCAGGTAACAGGGTGAAATGAATGGCTGGTAGGCTCGGAAAAGTGACTGTCATCCTTTTTTGCCTTCATAAATTGATGTGCCTGACCTTCCACAAGCAGATCCAAGTCTGTGCCCCTGGATCCAGATGTTCCCTCGTGGTGTGGGTGCAGGCCTGTGCCCCGGACCTCCCTTGGCTCACCAACTGGACTATTTCCCTGGTGGATGTGGTCTGGGTTCATGCTGCATTCTCCAGTGTGGCAGGGTGAGCCTGGCATCCACAAAATGACTCAAGGCAGATGCTTTCAGGAAGATCCCTGTAATCGTTTCCCATAACCAAAGTGCAGTGCTGAAGGTACACAGGGTACCTCCCAGGTGTAGGTATTTGAACTGAAATGAGTTGGGGGGCCAATAGTAGCCTGGCCAAAAGTGTTCATCAGTCTCCATCAACCAAGAAGAGTTCCCAGCAAAGAGGGAATTGGCCTTTTCCTTCCCACTGTGTTTTCCAGCACCAGCCATGTCTATACCACGGGGGCTCGGATGGGACGTGAGGGCTTCACATGCGTCCTGGCTGCGCTTGCAGAAGGCTTGAGAGGTTGGGTGAAAGGCGTTGAAGTTGTTCCATGCTGAGCATTTCATCTATATTTAGGGAGGAAAAGGAAGCACTTATCTACCAGCTGCAGATCAACCAACAAGGGTTATATTAGAGAAAAATAGTCCATCACATTTTATTTCCTTCCTGCCTTGCAAATCATTTGTAAGGGTGTAAGTTGTCCTTGCAATCCAGCATCTGAGATCCAGAATTTGGATCATGTTCTCTGCCTGCTCGCCCATCAATTACCCCGTACCTGTGACAGCATTACCGTGCTAGGGGAAAAAACAAACCTGGGCTCCTTCTTCATGTCAGAAAGTCACCAAGTAAGTGCAACATCCCCATGTTGATGCAGGGGATGGGGTTATTCCCCAGCTGAGGACAAGGTGTCTCAGTAACCAAAGAACGGCCTTAGTACAGGTGTGAGTACAAAAATGTTTCCTGAAGTTTTTTATTTTCTTTCCGTTGTCTCCTTCCAAAAAGGAAGGTGGCTCTGCTGGGCTTGATCTGTTAGTTATTAAAAGCAGATCATAGTTGTGCTAAAGTAATCCGGTTTTCATCCATCGGAATTAAAACTGTCTAGATGTAGCCCTGGTTTAATTGGGAGATGAGATGTTCTGCTCTGCAGCGGGTAGGGATTAAAAAAAAAAAATCTGCAATAATGAATCTTTTCTTTAGAATAACTCACGCAAAATGAGATGTAATAAATAGAAGCTAATGAGTTGCAGAGGAGCGGTCCCACAGGCGTAGGGCCCTGCAGCGCTGGCGAGGGACGGTGCCCACCCAGAGCGTGCGGGTCAGCCCAGCCTTGGTTTGGTGTCGCCTTTTTGTTTCACTCCTTTGGAAAACACAGTAGTCAATCCTGTTTCCAGGCTTCCTAATTGCCAGCTTTGGAAGGTGTTTCATCTGCTTTAATGTGTCTGATTGCTAATGAGCACTGAAGTCACTGAATATATAACTACAAGGCTATATTTTGTTTCCATCTAAAATTTGTGGAAACTTTTGGTACTGTTAACTGTTCATAGATACTGTCTGCAGGGGTTTCAAGCTCACTTTTCCCCAGGGCTCGGTGTCACTGTGCAGAGTTTTGTTTAGCCCTACGGACACAGGATGTAGTGAGACTCACCTCTGCGTGCTTGGTGTCCTGTTGGATTGGTTATTACCTTGTGTTGCACGCATTTGTAACTTAATAACCAGCTAAATCTTAATTTCTTCCCCTTAAAGCCTGAGATTATAACTGGTAATTTAAAAGAAAAGTTTTTTTTAGCTTTTTAACCAGCAATATGACCCTGTTAAGATTAATTTATCAACAATATTTCTTCCTGTTTTCCTGAGTGACTCGAGTTCATTCACTTCCACTGTTGAACAAAGGGAGCCTTAAATAATTGTGAGTCTTAATTAGGTGAGAAACAGTGTGTAATAATTCAATTAATTGTTTGTTTGACTTGGAGAGCTTCATACTGGCAAGTGGCGAAAATAGTAATAGCAATTGCATAATGTGTCTTTGCACTTCCATTATGTATGATCTCTTTAATAATATCCTGTGTTTTGTTTATTGCAACGATGGGCTGTCTTCAAATTTAAATCAAGGAGCTCAGGATTGCAGCCATCGAGATCATTTTTCCAGCTGCCTTTTTGATGTTGCACCCAGAGAAGTGGCTGATGGTGGCAACCAGCAACAGAAAACCAGTAGCTGAAAGCTGCTGTGTTGCAAATCTGGAGTGGTAACTAATTCCTAAGTAACACATTTGACATGGCATTACCCTCTACTCAGAGACCTCCTGTTTCAGGTCTTAAATGCTTCTAAGCCAGCAACCTTGGGAATTGGAGCGGGACGATGTGATTTGATTTTTCAGAAAGGGAATCATAAAGGTCAAGCCTGGCAGGGCAGGCGTGGTGAGAGTGGGATGAACATACCTGTCCCAGCTTCTCGCATGGCCTCGGCAGTGTTTGAATTCCTGCAGCCTGCAAGAGCCCAGCTGCACCATCTACAGTTCATGAGATGACTCTGTCCATTGGAGAAAATCTGGATGTGTACGTTACTGCACTGAAGGTGGTTCTCAGAGCAATCCTCTGCCAGCTTTGTGCTGTTTCTTTAGGACCAATACGCTGCAGCAGACCTGGGGTCTGTAGTTGTTCCCTCCTCGCTTTGGTGACAATGAAAAATGTAAGAGGAAATAAAAGGAGTGATGGGTGTTAACTCCTGCCCTCTCACATGGCCAGCTGTCAAAAGTAACCAGGACAGATTAATTTTTTTATTCATATATTCACATATGTCTATGTGAATATTCACATGTGTCACTGCAGATTGATGAAATTTGCAGTGTTCTGATGCTGCTGAGTTGTTCCAGCTGCTGCAAGGGGTTCTGAGGAGAGGGGCATCTCTTCTACAGAGGTTTGGGGTTTTTTTTCTCAAAATACTCCTGACATAAGCCCTGTAGTATGCCTGTGTGGGACAAATGGTCTTCAGTGACCCTGTGAGCTGTGAGCTCACCTGACCTGAGACACAGTCTACACAGCTGGCACGAGGCTGCACGGATACTTGCAATCAAGGTTTTGAGTTTGTGTCACGTGTGGAATTAAAAATAAATAAATCTGCTTATGACCTGTGTGCAAAGGCACACTCCATCTCCTCAGAACAATGCTTTTCCTTAATAGCAAAAGAATATATTTAAATTCAGCAAAGAAAGCATTTTAAGGAAAGCCACCAAAAAACAGACTGAGGGTATCATGACGGCTTCTCCAAAGATAATTTAAAGATAAGTTTTCTTCTCAGGAAGGAATATAAATTGACTATAGTAGTGAGCTTTTTCTAAATTTCTGTTTCAATGCTCAGACAGTGCAGGGACTGTAACATTTACAGGCTCTGAGTGCATTACTTCCCATTAAAGAAAAAAAAAAAAGTCTTTATGCCTGAAATTATTTTGTAATTTTTTTGTGGGAGGTTTGGTTTTTGTTGGGGTTTTTTGGAAAACAACCCCCTGCCTGCAACACCAAATACATCTCGCAGCCCTGGGCCGCTGAGGCCGGGGCAGAGCGTTGCTGTGGGCACTCGGGGGTTGGTTTGGGGGTGGCAGGTGGTGCTGGATCCAGCTGCTCCGTGAGGAGAGGAGCCAGGGAACGGGGCACCCCGGCAGCACGGAGCCCCTGCGTGAGCTGTCAGCTTGTGTTGCTTGGCTGGGATTTTAACACTTGGACAGGGAGAACAACTTAATCATTTCTGAATGTCTAAGAGCAGAGCTGGCAGTTGGTTTTAATTTGGTTTTGGGGATGTGGGACCTACAAGTGTGGACTGGGAAGCATCAGACCTGCTGGCCTTATAAAAGCTGAGTTGCCGAGCCTTGCTTTTGCAAAAGGCTCCTTTAACATCTCGTGCTATGTTCAAACCAAAATAAGTGTTGAGTGAAACATTTGCCAAAGTCATGTTTTAAAATGCTGGAAATTGTAACTAGAAAAGCTCTCAGAAGAGCAGTGGACTCTCCCTGCCTTCCTGCATGATGCTACACCAGTTCCTGTGCCTCCCTGCAACTGAAGCAAGTGCTGTTTTCTCTGATTACCACTGATTGATTTTTTTTTTGTGTGTGTGTGTCTGTGTGATCTTTAAAACTATGCATAAAACTGCTGTATATAACCATTAAACCCTGTGCATCTGCCAGGGGAAGAATCCATTTGCTGGACTACTAAATCTTGGTGTCCTCGAGCCATTAAAGAGTAGCTGTTGCAAGACCCAACGTTCTGCTTTCTCTTCCCAGTCTTCCTGCTGCTCCTGGGGGATGCTGTGTCGCAGCACAGCTTGTCAGAGAAAGGTTTTCCCATGGGTCCTCTCCCCATCTGTCCTCCCACCCCAGCGTTTGGGAGGGTGAGGTCTGCGAGGAGCCACAGCAGGCTTTGCCCCACTGCTCTGCTTCATTCTCTTATGTAGCCTGCACTATTTAGTCCTTTTCTGAAAACACTTTAATTTTTTTTGTAGAGAAAGACCAGAGTGAATGGATGAAGAGGAGCCTCCTCATTTCAGTGTGTTTTTCACTGAAGAAAATATAACATTACCCTTGTTAGGACAAACTAATTGATTTTTGGCTGACTTCCATTTTTCAGTATTAGTGTTTCATGTGTCACCATCTCAACCTCTCTTCTGTATTTTATCCCTTCATATAAACCTTGTGTTTATTTCTCAGCAATTATGCATGTCTGTAGGAATGTAGTAAATTGTACTAGTATATTGTCCTCAATATATGCATACATTTTTACCCCCAAAAAATTGCTTATGCAAATCTGTTGATAAGAAAAGAAATATGTAGTGTGGCTCTTCTTCTTCATGAATGTTGATGGATTTTTTGTAGCAAGAAGCTTCTCTCTCTGCAGTCAGAGCATCTGTAAACCTACTGCAAAAGATAATTTAAAGACATTTCCTGTTCATATCCAATTTTTTGAGAGAAAAGAGAGGTGTTAGCTATGCTCTGCTGATGCTCCCTGGTAACTTGGCTCTCCATTCTAGTCTTGTTTCCTGATTATCTTTGCACTATATATATATTACTTTTGCTGTAGACTGTTTGAGAGACTGGCCGTGTCCATGGACAGCACAACCCCAGGTAGCTCTGTCCTTTTGCACCATTGCCCTGTGATCCTCCTGGGTCCAGCCATGCCATTCCCAGCAGAGGTGCGTAACCCCTTGACAGATGTCCCCCGTGGTGGTCCGGTGTCACACCTAGATCTGCTTCTCTGGGCTTGAAGGCCATTATGAGTTTCTCATTGTTTCCTTTGCCTCTTGTTTTCCCAGTATTAATACCTGCTCGGGGCAGTGCTCCTTGCCCTGCCTGTAGGATCTGCACAAATCGGGTGGGTTTTGCATTGCTTTGCACTAGTGCCACATCTGCAGGGAGCAGACAGTGGCGGGACCATGGGGACCAGAGCTCAGGGCTGCTGGGAGCACGAGCTGCAAGGGAGGGTGTGAACTGGCTCCTGTGTCATCTCACTTTTCAAGCAAAGCCCTCGAGGAGGCAACACAGTCTGGTTTCAGAGCCAGCTGAAGGGGCTTATTACTTTTCATTATAATTCTAGCTTAAAAAAAAAAAGGAAGTGTTTCAGCCGTTTGTCTTTTGTTGTTGCATTTATCACCTTAAAAGACTTAACCAGGTAGTAAAAAATTCAATAAAAAAACCTGACTGCATTAATCTAAAATAACATCAATATTTAGCATTGGCTCGCCTGTTATATGGAATTGTGAAACTATTTTGAGCCTTAAATATTTTGTTATCTATAGGGTAATCACAAAATTGTTCAATCTGTAAAACTTGTAAGCAATTGAGGCTGCTCTCCCCCACCCTGTATTTGTCTGGTTTTTATTCCTCAGCAGAAGTAATTGCTTTCTATGACACACTTAGTCCCATTTCTTCCTGTTTTATAGCTGTGCTATTGCAGTGCTAAAGTTATTTAATATGATTTGATCTGCTTTTGTAATGAATCCCAGGCAGCCTTCAGTTGGTTGTTCTGGTGGGAATGGTATCATCACTTCAGTCTGTACCAGCCTTAACAGCTCCGTTGTGTCAGGAGCTGCATGTTCAGATGGGGTCAAAATTAAATAGCTTAAAATCTCACTTTGGTGACCTAGCTAAAGTTCAGGACGCAGAGCAACGCACATGTTTTATGCAAGCCTGGAGGGTTTTATCCTTCATCGTGAGTGGTTTTATCCTCAGGAAAACATACGTAGTGCTTTATGCTAAGGGGGACGAGTGATGAAGGGAGGAGAGGGCTGAGGTCCCTTCAGCCACTCACCAAGCCCAAGGGGGGAGAAAGAATAGTTTGCTTCTAAAAAGAGAGAAACCATCTGATTCTGTCCTAGAATTTTGTGTCAGAGTCTCATCCCTGTATGAAGCCGCTTCCTCACTCGGCTGGGCAGAGGCAGGGTTATACTGATGTTGAAGCTGCTGTGGGTGATGAAAGCACCAGCACTGATGCTGGCCCATTCATAGGGGGGTGGTTTTTTACCCACCCATCGCCAGTTAAACCAGCTGTGAGTACAGGTTGCCACAGGGACTGACTGGCTTGGCACAGCAGTGGTTTGAGTCTAGAAATAGTTCTCAGTATCTCCTGCAGGTCGTAGCATGCTGTTTTCACACAACCTCTAAAATCCTGGAGAGACAGAAGTCTATGCCAGTGTTTGGGTTGGGGGTGGTGACTGCAGTCTGTACCCTCATTTCATCTGATCGGGTGGCACCAATATTTCTTGTGGCTTCGGTGCCCTTCCCAGCCGTTGTGGTGCACAGTGTTAACGGCTCATTGCAACCTGCTCCTCCTGTCCTGACATCACAGCATCACGTCGATTTTCAAGGAAACAGGCTTTACAGAATTACCTATTCAGCTGAGCTCCAGTCTTGGCAGTGTTTTTGTTCTTGATGTGCTGTTTCTCTTAGCTGGCCTCAAGGCTAGCTAGGGACCCATTGTGGGAATAAGCTCAACAGCTCGTGTTCTAAACAACTCTCCCATGTGCCATGTGTGTTAAAGGCTTTGCTGGATCCTGTGGGTTGGGATTTTTTTGCCCTTAATTTGTGTGAGAATTTGCCAAGCGTTAGTGAATCAAATCTGGGGGGAGCAGAGTTTTACGCATGGTGTGAACTCGTCAGCTGAGCACGCCCGCATGCACTGGAGGGGAGCTCAGATCTCCTGAGCCTGGATCCTCTTTGGGACCTGCTGCTTCCCAGGCCACACGTTGTCTCCTCTGCTGTTGCTTTACTTGCAGCTGCACTCTTGGGAAAGGACTTGTTGCCTTGGTGGAAACACGGCCTCCACATTAGCATAAGAAGAATGAGCTTTGGGCAACTTCGCAGCGAGACTTGTTCCCTGACGTTATGACTCTGCAGTCTCACATCTCTGCTCCGTTTGGAGAACAACTCCTGCAAGAATTCGCTGGAATTACACAGGCAGCAATAGATTACCATTAGCAATGTTTGATTGCAAAATTTTGCAGGTATCAGCAGTTTTTCCAACCAAAAAAGCTTTTAGCTCTTGGGCAGAAAGTCAAGTGTTATTTTAAATGCGTAGCCATCAGGTTTTTGAAAAAAACAGGGAGTCAAGTTTTTTTTTTTTTTTTTTTTTTTTTTTTTTTTTTTTTTTTTTTTATGAAGTGCATAATAAGCTCTTAGCTCAGATAAATCCTAATTGAGGATTCAGTCAAGGCTGTTGCTAAATTAGCAGAGCAGGTCTGCTAGACAAATGTAGCTTCATCTTGTCAAAATAAGCAATTCTTAAAATTCTCACATGGAGAAGAGGATTCATGTCATTAAACCTTTTTATCTTCCCCTGTTCCCAAACACAGCTCTCTTGTCCCTTTTAAGAATCACCCAAATCCATCCCAGTCACCACAGCACATGGCTCTGGTGTTGGTCCTGTGCCATTTTGCTAGGCAGAGACTGCCCTGGAGGTGGTGTCACACGCTCTGAACAGGGGCTTTGGTTGACCTTAGAAAGGTCCCTTCATCAAGGGGTACCTGGACATTCCTCTCAAATTTACATGTTTCTTCAAGGGCTCTTCCAGTTCCCCAAACCCTGGTCTTTGAGGTATAAGGGACACCTGAAAGTGCCGACACGCCCAGGAAGGCTTTGGGATGCACTCTGGAAGCGTTCCTCCTGGCACAGTGGGGCCGAAGTGGTGGTAGGATTCCGTGCTTTGAAGGCTTCAGCAAAGCACCCAACAGTCAAACCCTCACAGAGATTATCCGCTGGTAGACAGCACTAAATGACTAAAGCCATAAGAAAAACAGCCATCCTGTGTCAGTGTGTGTTGTCAAACCCCATGGGTGAAATGTAGCTCAGAAACAGTAAGTTCTGGTTATTTGTCCACCTGAATTTCTTTTTTTATATTAAAGCAGTTATCTATGTTAGCTTCTGGATGGCTTTACTCTGGACCTTAAAGTGGCTGGAAAATTAAAACGAACTATGGTTGAGTAACAGTTTAATACCACCCAGCTTGTCTTAGCGTAAGTGTGGTATTTGGTATTCCTCATTGCTCCCTCGCTCAGTAACACGTTTCTTCTCCTTCCAGTTCAAGATCAATGGTGAGTGGTGCACCTGGATCAACTACGAGCGCTTCCAGGAGCTGGTGCAAGAGCATGAGAGGAGCGGCGGGTCCAAGACTTTCACAGCAGCTGATTACACAGCCAGAACTCCTCGCTGGGCTCTGTTTGGGTCCAGAGAAAGGGGATTCGATCCCTTGGACGTGAGATACCAGCGGAAGAACAAAGCGAGAGACGTCTCTGGGTGCTGAGGTTAGGTTGGGGCTGGCCAGACTCTGCCTGGCTGGCTGCTGAGTTTTGGTCTCTGTTTCTAGGCTAACACCAATTTTGAATCTATTTACTTATTTTTTTTCTGACGTTTGATATTAAGGAGGAGGGTAAAGCCTTTATTTAAAGTTTTAGGGCTTCTTGAATGAAAATATTTATAATGCTCTTTATCTCAAGATAAATCACAAGTGGTGCATGCCAGCACTTTATCGTCACTGGCAGTGTGATGAGGGGAGGCAGTGGCTGTGGCCTCCACAGTGTTTGGAGTTGATTGTGGAGGAGGAGCGTTTATTTGACTTCTGTGCCCTGCTGCGAGGAGAGCCCAGCGAGTGCTGGCACCCAACTCAGCAGCAAAACGTTCCGTGTCTGTAAGGATAAGTGCCAAGGGGATTTCAACACCACAAGCTGGTTGGATCTGTGCAGGTGGGATGGCAGACAGATCTGTATGTAAAAGCCTGAGCCCCACTGGAAGTATTATTGTACAGACAGTAACAAAGATTTATGTATTTTAAACACTGGTGCCAGTTCCTGTAAAGACCCAGTCTCATCCCCAAGAAGCTGAAGCTTGGGAACTGTATAAGTAACAGCACCCCTATTAATATCATCTGCAACTTCTGATCTCCCCAGCTGTCTTCCAATTTCATGGGTTTGGCCATGAATATTTTCAGAGTAGTTTTATCCCACTCCCCGGCAGCCCCAAACAACGGGGCTTCAGTTCACCCCTGCTGACCTGGAGGACGTGCTGTGGGAGCCAGCAGGCCTGGCCAGCAGCAGGCGGCCTCTGAGCTCCACCCGGGCAAGTCAGCAGTGCTGCTGCCGCTTTGGGTGGGGGTCATCTGATCTAAATGAAAACTGAGTCCGGCTGCAGTCTCTTGTGTCAAGAAACCAACTCTTGTAGTTTGGAGAGGTGACGTCTGGGCACGAGGTCCAGTGACACGTCCCTGGTGTTGCTCTCGGAGACCCTGGGCTGTGCCTGGCACTCTGCTGGACGGTGCTGAGCCTGGCTGGGAAGGTGCATTTAAACGAGAGGGGGTGGGTCGGTTTTTGCTGGGAAAATCCCGACTTTCATGTGTGAAGACCTTTCCCTGTCTGTTTATGCAAGATCCGTGTTGGTTGCAGTCCCCGAGGAGTTGCAGAGGGTCAGTGTGCGAACGCCCGCGGCAAACCCCCGTGGCTGGCTGTGCCTTCACTTGCCAGATGGCTGAACTGGGCTACAACCCTCCCACACCCCTGCCGATGGCTTCCACCCTCGGGCAGCCCCCGGGGCCGCCTCCCTCCCTGCGGCCCTTGGGGTGAATGGACTCGGTGCGGGAGCGGGGAGGACAACAGGGCTTCTCCATCTGCTGCGTGGTGGCCTGACCTGCTCCGGCTAAAGCCCTTTGGCTTGAACCAGCTGCACAAACAGCTTTACTGTAGACCCAGAGGTGTCAGCCAGTGCAGGGGAAGAAAACACACTCATGCTCGAGCGTTTTTGTTTTCCTGTTGAACTCCAGGAGCGCAGATCAGAGGCGTTCACAGCGCTTCCACCTTAACAGTGAGGTCCATAAGCCTGAGATTCCCAGTGCCCATGGTGCTGTAGATGGTGAGCTTTCCTGACATTGTGATTTTATTTCTTTTTTAAAAAAACATAATTTCTTAAAACTGTAAAAAGTATTTTTAAGAAGAAAGAAAATAAAGTAATTTTTCCTAGAGCACCTTTGGTGTGTCACTGCTGTACGAGACTTTGTAAGAGGGGATGCTAAAGGGATTTTAAGGCGATCAAAGGCACAAACATTGCAGAGTATCTTCTTTTTTCTTAATAGCGTGTGGAGTGGAAGGGAGAGCAACTGTGTGTCTGTGGATGACAGGGAGGGCTTGGCTGGTGGGAGGATGTTCTATAACAGGTCAGTCACAAAACGCTGAATGGAGGTTGGAGGTGGTGAGAAGTTACCCTGCTTCCTCAGGGCAGGGACGCAGCTGCCACCAGCAAGCCCTGGGGAGAGAAAGGACATTTTCAAACCATCTGGCCATCTTCCTGCAACAGAAACCTAGCACAGAAACGTCACGGCTCTGTGTGCATTGCATCACCAAAGCCCAGCTGTGGGACTCGCACCCCCGAGGTGTCTGTGCTCTGCGATTGCATCTGGCTGGAGGCTGAGCTCGGGGTGCCCAGGGTCCCAGGTAGGCTGGTGGGACACTGTGTTCAGGCCCTCGTGTGTCACAGACCATCTTGAAAGCTGCAGCTGTGGTGAGCCCGGCTGTGGTCATCGCGAGATCCAATCTGGACTGCTAGTGCTGCTTCCTAGCTAAGAAGTCTCCGTGTGCTTCATCCTTTACAGCCCCATTCATATGAGAGCTGGAGAGCACCCAGCTCATCTGAGAGGGCTCCTCTTTGTTGCCTTCTTCCACCAGAAAATGTTTTTTTTAATGTTCTTAGTGATACCTTTTGCTGTTCAGTGAAAGGTGGAGGAAAGACATGGGTTCATTAAGGGCATTGAAAACTGGGTGAGGATCTTTGTGTGTTTGGTTCAGCAGTGGGCACCTGTCTTCAAGCAGGGTCTCCACAATTGCTTTTTTCTTCCTTCCATGACCATATTTTCAAAAAATGAGAGGTTAGACTTAGGGACTTGGTTTCCTGAAAGACCTGGCTAGAGAAAGGGTGCCCTCCTTTTCCCTCGGTGAAGGATTTGTAGTGTTCCCACCACAGCTTCACCAGGGGAAATCCCGTCCTCTGCTGAGTTGTTCCTCTGTTCTCTTGATTGTGTCTGACACAATTTAACTCCCATCTGGGCTTTGAGGTGAAGGTTAACAGCACAGGAAAGCCCAGGTGCTCTGTGCTGAAAGATTTGAATCTGTTAACAGGAAAAAAAATACGTTCACTAGTGAGACTTGTTCTCTGACTCCAGTTTGTGGTGGGAGGAATGCAGTGTGGAAAAGGTGATTTCTCAGAAATTCCCAGTGTTGGACCATGTTTGAGTTAAAAACTTGCATTCTGGGCCAAAACTATGCAAAACTAATGCTGTTTGAGTAAAAATATCAGGGGTGAGACGTAGCTACCTGCATGCAGATATTTAGTAGGTGCAGAGACTTCTCCAGCTACGAGCTCTGCTCTGTGAGACTCCTGCAAGACCTGGCACCAGCCGTTGTCCCAGGGCATCTCCCAAGCCCCCAGATGTGCATGTTCAGGCTGTGGTCTTCCCTGTTGTCTGCTCAGCTGTGGCATTACAGTCATCCTTGCTTCTCTATGTGACCTCCTGGAAAGACAGAGAACGGGGGACTCTCCTGTAGCCAAGCCCAAGGGAAGAGAAGTTCTTCATGCGTTAAGAAATGAAGATCCACAAGTATTTCACTGCCTCTTCATTCCCAGCCTCCTGGGGGTCAGGTTAACTGAGGACAGTGGCAGCTTGGGCAAGACATGGGCTTTTTGTGGGACCCCTGTTAACCCTGGAGCATCAGTTGTGTGTGGGCATGGCTGGAGTTTTAAACTGGCATGTTTGATGTCCACCATAACCCACTGTATTCCCCTCAATGGCTGGCAGCTCTTCTGCACCTATTCCTCCTTTCTGAGCCAGACACCTCCATCCTTCCCCCAGCTCCCTGGCAACTGAAGTGGCTATAAATCACCCCAATCCCTTTCCTTGTCCACGGTGAGCCCTGGTAGCAGGCAGTGCTGCCCTGGGGCTGCTGCCCTCAACAGCTGCTGCGGTGATTAGCGCTTCATGTGAAACGCTCCATAAAGCCCTGACAGTGCCTTCCCTTAGAAATCCTAGGGGAGCCCTAAAGAAAGCTCTGTGTGTTTTCTCTGGGCTGTGGCATTAGCACTATTTCTTCTCCCAGCCCCCCCTTGGGACACACAAATTGCTGCTGTCCCCGTTACAGAGTGCTTCTCCACGGGCCATTTGGCTCAGCTGAAATAACTTGTTGGCGCTGTAAGAGGCTTCTCCCTGCATCCTCCCGCTCCTTCCATCCTTCTCCCTGATCCTCCCTGTGTCCTCATATTCCCTCCCTCCTCCCTGATCCTCCTGGGTCCTTGGGTTCCCTCCTTCTCCCTGATCCTCCCTGGGTCCTCGTGCTCCTTCCCTCCTTCTCCCTGATCCTCCCTGGGTCCTTTGGGTTCCCTCCTCCCTGATCTTCCCTGTGTCCTCATAGCTCCTTCCATCCTTCTTCCTTGATCCTCCCTACTGTGCTCCAGGGCTCTGGGGCAAATCTGTCCTGAGCGGGTGCTAGTGGCTGGTTTGCAGCCCTAGAGATGGGGCCAGTGGGGCCACCACTGCTGGAGCTTAGAGGAGAGGACAGGGGAGAGGGATGAAGTGGGTGAGGCCAACACCGCAACATCCCCATGGGGCTTGGCAGCTGAGATATCTTAGAAAAATCGTGATTTTCTGTGCTTGGTGGCTGGAGGGAAAACACAGCTCCTGAATACCAGGCAGGATGGTAACTAGGGCCACATCCTGCCTGCTTGTCCCTCCTGGGGTCCATCTGACATCTGGAAGCTGCTCTGAGAGCAATTTGGGCAGGATTCGCTTCTGCAATTACACTTGAATTGCCTTGTGCTTAAAGCAAATCTTTCAACACACGTATCCGAAAGCAATCCTCTTACACAAGTAGCTTTCAATTCTACAACTTAATACAAATCGCCATCTAGAGCTATTTTGGGACACGCTAAATTGAAGAGCCAGCCAGCCAGCGTGGGTGCTGCTGTAGCTCCTGCCGTCTGTAGCCGGTCGCGGAGATCGTGCTCCAGGTGTGCTGGGGTCGGGGAGCTTCACTTGTGCTGGGAGGGTTGGGGTTTGGTTTTTTTGGTTTTTTTTTTTCAAACTGCTTCTAACAGTAGCATTTCATTTCTCACCTGAAATTGCTTCTTTTAGATTTAAAATAGATTGCCACTCACCGGGTTGCTCGTGCGGGCTGGACACTGTGGTTTTTTTTCACAGGGAAGCTTTAATGGTATGGGATGCTCTCTGAAAAAAAGCGTTCCTTCAGTTAAATGAGGTCTTTTTTATTCTGCCAGAGATTGGTAAATCCGGTCTGGGATCTTTACCATGATTTCAGGATCAGCCCATATTCTTGCAATGGTGATGCTCTCTTGCTATAAATATATCTGATGTAGTAAGTGGGTGATGCCAACCCATTTTCCACTGGTTTTGATTTTGACCAGAGCTACCCTCCAGCAGCACCTGCTTGTGGTGCTGAGGGTGCAGGGGTGTGTGTGTGTGTGTCTCCATCCTCCTCCCTGTCCCCAGGGATGTCCGGGACCACTCCCCAAAGAACTGCCCTCCCTCCAGTTTAGGGGGATTTTTCCCAAAGCCAGGGCACGATGTGCTTCCTGGGTGCTGTTCCCAATGAAGAGGGGCCTGTTGCTTCAGTAGCCAAACTGGAGGCTTGGGAGGTTTCATCCTAGAGGCAAAATGGGCAAAAATTATTTTAACCACTTAAAGGCAGAGAGTACTTGAGGAGCTGTGTGCTGCGGCCCCTCTGCCTGACCCAGGCTGCCATCCCCCCGTGCCACTGCGGGGTCTCTCCAGCCACGCTGCCGCTGTGCCCTGACTCATGGGGTGAGTCATTCAGCGGGGGGGGGGGGGTTTCCTTTTTGAATGAGGATAAATATATTTGTTTCCAAAAATCTCCAGCAGTAAAACATCCCCCAAACAGAGAATTGTCATCCATCAGCTTTGTCTTCATCTGGCTCCACTCCTAAATCATTTATAATGTTAGAGCTGCTATTGTGCCTCCAGGGGAAAGGAAGAAGATATCTGAATTAATTGAAGGAAGGGCATCTTTTTCATTTCGTCAACTGCAAACTGAGCCAGGAGTTGGCAAAGGCAGCGGGCCCCACAGGGGGGACCCGACCCAGCAGTGAGAACATGTGCTGCTCTAGCAGCTCGCTGCGATGAAGGGGAGGCAATTAATTCTGGGGAAATATTTCAAAGGAAGCCCTTGCTTTTCTGGAGCTGAGCTTTCCCAGAGGTGGGAGCTCACCAGTTCCTTCTTCTCCTCCTCCTCACCTCCATCTCTGTCTCCTCCCCTCCCAAATCCTGGCTTCTCCATCCCAAAGCTGTCCTCTGTTATTACTTGGAAAGACTGAGGAAGAAAAGGTCTTTCTGCTGTTTGCACAGCCCTTGTGACCCCGAGTCGTGAGCAACCCTCAAAAAGGTGATATTGGGAGCATCTCCACATCACAGGAGACGCTGGGAAGCGTCCACAGAGAGATGGCAGAGGTGGCAATGACCACCCTCAAGAGCAAATCGCTGCTTTAAATAAATTATCAGCATCTTCTGCAAGTGGGAAAGCCCCAGGTGGAGAAAGGCCACAGGAGTGAGAGGGCAAGGGGTCCCTGGGGTGGGGAGAGCCTGCGCAGGGGGCAGGGAGGGGCTCCCGAAGTCCTGCAGCCTCTGATGCCGAGGGCGGCCAGAGACGCAGCAGGGCCCTGGAGATGTGCAGAGGCGGAGGCTGGGAGCAGTTATATTTAGTCTGGCGATTTAAAGCATTTCCCTGAGAAGCTGCTGTTTGTGTCAGACTGGATAATTTACTGTCACACCAGGCTTTCTATTAGTTTTACTTTTTTGTTTGTTTGTTTGTTTAATCAAAAGCCTGCCCTGCATTCTCAGCACTAGCCCCCAGGTCTGATACCTCAGCTGTGACTTTCCCTGGTTCCTGGCTGGCCCTCTGCCCTCTCCACAGAGACTGATGTAGCCAGAGCTCCCTGTGCTGCCTTTCACAGCAAGGAGGCACCTGGTGTGACGGGATATCGCTGTGCCTGACCTGGCCTTTTCCTTTTATACCTCTAAAAACCCAGTGTGGTGGTTTGGAAATGCCACTCAATACCACCTCCCTGGAGGATGCTTGTCTGGCTGCAGTGCCCATCCCAGGGCTGGAGCATCCTCTTTTGTTCTGTTGCCCAGTTTATCCTTAATTTGCCAAGGCCACAGCTCTATATGTGTTAAAAGTGTCCAAAATGGTTATTCCCAATGAGAGATCTCCAAAGATGGCTGTGGGCTCCTCCCGTGATGTTACAGGGGTAGTGAAGATACAGCCCTGAACTGGGGATGGCATTCCTGCGCAGGGCTCCCTCCTTCCACTGGGAAATTTTGGGGGGATTCAACACAGAAGATGCCAAGAATTACTGGATCTCTAGCGCAAGAGGGTTTGTTATGGCAGGAACAAGGGATAGTGGCTTGTTACAGCTGTGCTGGTGTGGGCCAGGTCAGAGAGGAGCTGGGAGCAATTGTGCTGGCCTGGGGGTCCAAGCTTCCCGGTAAATGGTAAAAAGCTCAGTTCTGGTTTTCTATGAAATGTAGATTAAATCTCTTGGGAGATTTAATTAGATTTTTTATTTTAAATTTTACTTTCTCTTACACTTTTCATGTATTTTAAATGTTTTCTTATAGACAAAGTAACTAAAGATTTGGGGTTTTTAAAAATAAACTTATTTTGAATGAAGAAGGAAACTTTTCAAGGGTTTCACAACCTAAAAATGAACATTTGAACTGGAGGATGAGCTGGGAAGGGTCTTTCCTCATGGACAGTTTCTGCTTCAGTGATTTGGTATTTCCACACTCTCCCATCTCATTTCAGGGTGGGCTCAAGCCTGCTGGGCAGCTGCCAGGGTCGGGGGTGCTTGCTCCTGGGATGTCCTGGCTGTGGGAAGCCAGATCATGGGATGGCCCCGGCTTCCCCATTGCACAGGGACTGCTGGCATCTTTGGAATTAATTTTCTAAACCAAAACAAAACCATTTGAGGATAGATCAAAATCGATGAGAAGGCTTGCAAGAAATCATTCCAGACAAAAAACAAAACAAAACAAAACAAATCCCACCCAAAAAAACCTCAACAACAACAAAAACCAAAAAAAAACCCAAACCTTGAAAAAATTCAGAACAGCAATAATTGCTTGGAAAAAAGTTCATGATTAAATACTGATGGGAGAAATCCTCCAAAATGTGGTGCTGTTTTTTGCTCCAACAGAGCCCAGCTTGCCGAGCCATGATCTGCTTCAGGTCCCTGAACCAGCCGAGGACTAGTCCCCTGTCTGTAGGGTGGGTTGGGAGCCCTTGGCCATCCTGCCCGTGTGGTCCATTCACCTCTAACAAACACCTGCGCTGGCACTGGCTCCATCACCTCATCCTGCCACCATCCGCCTTCCTACCGCTGGGTTTTTTTGGGGATGCTGATAATAACATAATCCTCACCTCTGGGGCAGCCATCTGGGAGTTTAAACCGCTGCTGCCTCGCAAAATTTCATCCTCTTTGCCAGGGGCTCAGATTAGATCAGCTGTTTAAATCATCTTAGCACTAAATACATGTTATTTGGAAAACAGAGAGAAAGCATCAAAGACATGAATAATTAGCTGTTAAGCACTGCGGCCTCACAGTGGCTTGCCCCTGGAAATGTGAAGCCACTTGTCAAATTTCCCGCAGCCCCCTGAGCTGCTGAGCTGCTGTCGGCCACTGGTAATTTCTCCTCCAGCTGGGACTGGGGGAGGATGGCAGGCGAAACCCCACTGGCAGGTTGGTTTCCCCCATAATCATAAAGATGGGACCTGGCTGTGAAGTTTTGCAGCAAAATGGGCTCGTTGCAGCCTTTGCTGTTGTTACATCCCAGCCATGAAGCTCTCTAAGGGCTCTGTCAGGGAGAATGATGCCTTTAAGCAGTTGGTGTGTCACCTATAGCATCTCACATCCTTGGAGCTGGCAGAGAGGCAGCGCTGCCTCGCTCCCCTGGCCTTAGCATCGATATTTCCACTTCTTGCTCCAAAAACGAAAAATCCACCAGTGCTGGGGGGCTGGAGAGCCCGCAGGGAGGTTTGCACAGAGCTGCCAGCACTGCAGGCTGCCTGCGCCCTGTGCTCAGTCACCAGTGCCTGCCTTCCCTGCCTAAATGTGTGACGTAAAACATATCCGCTTGCTTCTAGAAGTTTTGTTAATCAGAGTTTTACTCATTCCCACCCTATAGCTGTTGTATTCCTCTCTGACTGTATTCAGCTCTGATGTTTTGGCAACCCAGGAGGCTGCCTGAACATCCAGGGGGTCGCAGGACTTGGAAGTGCAGAAATTTCAGCCTTTTTTGGGGGGACAGGTCCTGTGGTCCTACTTGAAACCCTCCTGATGCAGATGCCCAGAAAGAAGATGATGGGAAAATGTTGCTCTTATCTCCATCTCCCCACCCTGCCACTGCACCCCCCCTTCCCTGGGGGGAGCAGCTTTAGAGTTTGCGGAAATATGTTCAATTTGGGGTTTATTTTCAATAAAAGACAAGAATTGTAGGAATCCAGCCCAGAAACACAGAAACAGACCCACCAGCACTTTATTTCATTGAGACACACATGCTTAGCAGGGGAAGAGGTGTGCCCAGTAATTTAATTTCATTTGTTCCCTCCCTCAAATCATACTTACGAACTGCATGATTCACCTCAAAAAAAACCTGATTTAAGAGCAATATTTGCTAATGGAGTGCTTGTTTTGAAGCAAGCCGCATGGGAAGAGGTGTTTCATCCTGAGCTGGGGGGTCTGGCTCTGCCAGCAGGCGATTCCCCCCATCACACCGTGTCCCTCGCTGCGGCTCGGGCACCTCCGCTCCCTGCAGAGTCACATCAGCCTGCACCAGGAAAGGGTATAATTGGCACATGGCATTAAGGCTGCTGCTAATGAAAGTGAAATAACTCCTTTGTTTTTTAAAAAAAAAGATAAAAGCTCCAGGTTATGTATGATTTAATGAGATCCTGCAAGTCTTTTTTTTTTTTTTAATGTGGAAATAGGCTCATTAATACAATATTACAATAATACAATAAACCAGTAATAACAAAGAGAATTAGTTGTGGCTCACAGTTTCTATTGGTTGCTTTGGGACAAGTCTTTGGCTTCGAATTCTGCTTTCCCCTTCCCCTCAGGGGATGGGCACTGATGGCATATCATAGTGGCCTTCAGGTTTTGGGGAACTGGGAGCTCCCATCCTCATTCCAGCCCCTCCAGGCCAGGGATGGCACTTCCCAGGCACCTTTACCAGCTCCAATTTGGTTGCAAGCCAGAGAAGTGAAGACATTTTTTTGAGCCTGGGGCTTTAAATTGGACTTTTCTCTTTTTCTTTGCTTCTTGCCCAGGTGCAGGCTGGGCATGTAAAGCCTTAACCCATCTTTTCTATTCCTGATTAACACCCAGCCCTCCTGTGAACTGCTGCATGCCAAGCTCTGTTCCTCCTCCTTACCATGGTCAAAGTTTATCAGGGGCTGGTGAGGCATCCACCAGCATGGGCTGTGGATTGGGGTGATACAGGCTATAACAGAGTTGTCCTCTCCTGCATGTGGTGATGGTGAGTTTTGTTGCAAGGGACCTAATAAAAAATCCACCTCAGTACCTTTGCATAGGATTGATGCTGTGTGGCATATTTCAACACAATGTGGGGTTCCCAGAGGGATTTCTAGTGTGTTTTGGTCTCCTCCAGCAGACCACCCTGTGAATTATATCACATCTATCATCCATGTATTATGGAAATCTACTCTCCAGATTAATGCAGAAGGAAAAACAGCGTGAGCTCTGCAGGCAAGAGCTGAGGCTGTGAAACGCCAGATCATGGCATTAGCATGCTAATAATAAAATATTGTTCTTTGGTGGCAGGCTTACAGCATTACAAGAAAAGCTGCTCTGAGCTCTGCTCAGCTTATGCGGGTAGCGCCGAAATACCTGCGCTGCTGCTCTCCCAACATCTGCTCAGAGTAAAGTTTTCTGTTTTCTTTAACCAAATAAGCTACAAACGCTGCTAAAGACCATGTAGACACAGCAGCGAGAAAGCAAGGCCACAAAACTGAAGTTATTATTCAGCTTTTTCAACTCCAGCCTCACTTGGAGGGACAGAGGATGGAGCCGTCCATCTCCATTCTTGGTGAGGTCTCTGAGCCCAGGCACACTGGTGACACCTCAGGGTGGTGTCATGCAGCTACATGCATGGCCCCACGCAGTGGGCAAGTGGAGCCCTTGGGGACACAACTCCCCTCATCCTGAAGGAGCCCTCTCCAATGCCAAGCTGCCCGCTGTCCTTGTACCCTGGGGAGCACACAGGGGTGTTTCTAGAAGGTCTGCAAAGGAAACGGAGCAAACCTGTGTGGTGGGTTGACCTTGGTTGGCTGCCAGGTGCCCACCCAGCCGCTCGCTCACCCTCCCTCCTCAGCAAGATGGGGAGAAAATAAGATGAAAAAGCTCATGGGTGGGGAGAACAGCATTGAAGCTGCTCAAAATGAAGCTCCTGGTTTGAGGAAGTGATGGTGAATGTCTTCTGGCCACAACAAGTACAGCTGGAGCAGATAGCACCCGAGGGGCAGCGTGGCCTCAGCATGCGGCTGTGTAATGCATGGGATGAAGACACGGACCTCAAACCCAGGGCACCATGCATTGCTCGGAGGATTGTGCCAAGATCATCACCACCTCTCCTTAAATGGATTTGTGGCTACTCTTAAAACGTCAGGGACAAAGCTGGTTGCTCAAATTGCCCGTAACTAAACCAACTTGTTCATCTCGTGGAGGTGGCCCTTCCATGGTTAAGTCTGCAGTGGTTTTGGAGCTCACCCTGCAAAGAGGACCATGCATGGGGCAAAGCCCTCCTTGAGGATGGAGGATCACCTTGTCCCTGGGTTTCCTCTGGCCCTGGAGCTCTCTGCAAAAGGGGTTATGGCTGGAGAGTCGATGGGGACACTTTGTTTTCCCCCTTCACTCCCCTTGGGTCTGCGCTTGCCCTTGGGAAGAAAATGGGACCGGTCCCACCAGCCCCAGCAGGGTGGTTAATGTGAGATTAAAGGCAAGGAGTAGATAGGATGCGTTTTTTCAGCAGCCCTGTAAGAAAGCAGCAGGTTTCACTTAACAAAACGAGGGATAACATCTGGCTGGGGTCTCGGAGCACCCCCCACCCTGGCTTTGCTGCGGGCTGTCTGTGCCCACTGCCAGGCTGCCAGCCCGTGATGCTGTGCTCATCCTGGGCCTATCTCAAGGGAGCGAGATCTGCTGCCTGTTATTTTAAAAAGGAAAATGTGAAAAACAGCAAATGGGAGTCCTCTTGTTTGTCCTCCCTGCTGGAGTTGCTGGCTTTGATTGCACTGCTGCATGCAGGATCTCCTCAGGCGAGCAGGGCTTGCTAGTGCTCTGCTGCATGCTGTGCTGGGGCTTAAGAACGCTGTTCCCACATTTTCCCTTCTTCACATGTTTTTTCAATCTTTGTATTTTCCTGATGAATTTGGGAAGACTCACAGCAAGGGCAGTGTTCATGGCTGGAAGGATCATGCTTGGCGCTCCCACAGTGCTTGCTGAGCATGGAAGACTCCAGAGATGCACACTCCCATAGCAGTTGGTAATACCACATCTGTGGGAAGGAGATGTATTTATTTGTGCTATCAAGGTGGCTGCTACTTCCTCAGCAGCCTGCTGTGGCTCCTCAAGAGCTCTTCTGGAGAGCAGCCACCAGCACCCATCTCCACCTGCCCCCTCACGCACCCCAGCAAGGGTGGACATAGCCAAGAGCAAAACCCATTTGGTGCCTGTAGTTATTTTCATAAAACCTCCACTTCCTGCAGTTTGTACTCTCCCAGGCTGGTGTTACAGTGTATTTCCCACGGCTGTGAGGACCATGCTGCTGCGTGGAAGCAGTAACACGGCTGGCAAAGAGCTCTGGAGGAGGAAAACCAGCAGCAGGTGATGTCTCTACAGGTGGATCCAGTCTGCTGTAAGAACAGCAGGAGGGAGGGACTTGGGAACATTCTAAAAGCCACTGGAGTTGCCCAAAGGGATGGGGTTTAAGTTTAAAGATAGGTTTGTGGAAGTTGGTGCTGAGGGATGGCTGTGAGTGGTGCTTGAGGTGAGTTTTTAGCCTGGTGGGACCAGGGGTGGGGATGTGCTGCCCACGGTGCCACATGGGACAAGCCGTGCTGGTGGGGTTAGTGGTGTCTATGGCTTTGAGGTCCCTTGGCTGTGTTCCTTGAGAGGAGGGCTGCGGGCAGCTCTGCCCTACCAGGCCAGGCTCTGCTGCAGGCAAAGGAGGAGGGTGCACCCCACACCTGGTAGCAGGGTTAGAGGTGGCACGTGCATCCTGGTGGGTGGACAACCTGCTGGGAAATGGCTGTGGCACAGAGCAGCAATTGCTCTGGTGCTTTACAGTGCTAGCAAAATTAATCTCATCATTTCAAGAACAAATGAACCAAGGGACTGCTGGGATTCTTTTGGGATCTGCTCTGGCCTCTGAGGCTGAGGAATCATCTGCACTGGGAGCCCTGGCATGGACCAGTTCCTATGGGGCTGTGGTGCTTCCAAGAGTCCCATGGGCTGAGAGGAACAGTGTGTTACTCATCCTGTGTCCTTCATTTTCATGTATTAAAACTTGGCACGATGGGAGATGCATTGTGGGGGGCTGGGTGACCTCAGTACTCTGGGGTGGGTTGGGAGGAGGTGCCAGAAGCACACTCTGACTTCCCAAAAAAGGGCAAAATATGTATATATCTTACGGTATTTAAAAATATGTATATATTTCTGTATTTAAGCCCTTATTTCTCCCTCCCACCTCTGGCACGGCTTCATCTCTCTCATCCTGCTGGTGCTTCCTCTGACCCATCTGGGTGCCTGCACTTTGCAGCTCGAGATCCTCTTTGTTGTAGAAAAGCGAGTGCAAGGTCGGGCTCTGTGTGTTTCTTTCCTGCCTGTGAGCAATTGCCCCAGAGGATGCTGAGAGCTCCCAGCCATGCTTTGGCCGCCCCTGCGGCAGCGGGGGCTTCTCGCTGCCTTCATCCCCCTTACCCTGGGCAGCAGGCAGGCTCCCAGGCAGGGCGCAGCATGTCCAACGTGATGTGCCACCAGCAGATGCAGGTTTAGGGGCTCCTCTGATCACAGGCCAGGCACAGGAAAGCCCAGGGATGCCAAACTACCAGTTTTTCCAAATCCTGGCCCAAATTCTGGGTCTGGCAACACATCAGCACTGGCAATAATTTCAGTGGATAAAAATAAGACAACACTGCCAATGTTATGTGGAAAGCCTGAGTTTTAGACAATAATTTGTAGGTGAGTGGGTTTTTTTCCTGATTTCATTCCGGCCAGCCTGCCTCAGGTATGTATTTCCTGCTAATATTCTAATAACCAAGTGCTTCAAACTGATGATTGCTCATAATTGTAATCCTGTGAAGCGTCTGTAAAAAAACCCAGTTGAGCTCTGTACAGCCAGCTGTGTCTTTCTGAAGTGGTCTCTTTTCTTTTTTCTTTTTTTTTTTTTTTAAACCAGGTTTTCATGTTATTTTTATAGTCTGTCTCCTTGGAGTGAGGAAGGGTTGGCACCTTTTCTGTCTGTGTTGGCAGCCTTTCCTGGGCCCCTGATCTGACCCCGTAAGGTGCTGAGCTGCCTTCAGAAGAGGCTTTTGTCAGCACATACCAAGGGGGATCGTAGCAGGGAGCAGGGAGTGATGGGGCAGAGGTTTCCCCAATTGCAGTTGATGCAGGGGGTTAGTTTGGGTATTAGTTTTGTTTTAAGGGGATGGGGAGGTGTTTGCTTACCAGTGCCCAGGTGGACCAAGGTGGGTGCCTTACCACAGCTGCCTGTGCTCACCTGTGCAGCAGATATTTCTTGTGTTTGTGTTTATTTTCCTCCCTGTTTTCTCTTCTACTTCCAAGATTAAATGGAGAACACAGAGAACATCCAGACCCTTTTGAACAGTCCTTGTAAAGCTCTGATCTCTTCAAAGGCCCTGTTTGATGTTTGCTGCAGTTGATGCTCAGCAGGTTTTCCTTACAGGGTTGTCAAGGCCGTGGCTGGGATGCTGCTGGTGCAGTGCTGCAGCTATCTCTGCTGCTGGAATGGGAGCAGAGGGTCCCAGGCTACCCAGGAGCTGAGCCATTGCTTTGTGGCAAGGCTGTTTACCCAAACCCAGCACCAAATCTCCCTAAATTGCATGAGTTTGGGGAGTCTTGTCTCTGCAAGAAATCTGAACGTCTGTGGAGTGGAATGGGAGCCCTGGGAATGCTGGGGAGGTGATGCTCTGGGGACCAGCACCCTGGAGGGTCACCAGGGAAAGGTGCCAGGACTGGGCACTGCTCATACCCCATCCTGATGCTCTGCTGCCAAGCATGGCTGTCCCTGATGCCTCTTAGTTGGATGCTGATGCCACCTGGTTTGCAGGGGGAGGGGAAGGGGCTTTGCAGGGCTCCCCTGTGTGAGGGCTGCTGGCATCACGGCAGCAGAGGAGGCAGCTCTGGGGCTCAGTGGCTTTGAGGAAATCTGGGATCTCCTTACAGCCAGCTTCTTCCACCGAGCATGTACAAAGTGGTCCCGATGCTCAGCTGTCCCTGTCACAAGTGGTGCACGTGCATGATGCTGCAGTGTGGGTTTGCAACCAAATCACACCTGCACACTCCTCGAGTGTGATGTGTAACGGCCCGATGTGTTCATTATCATTATGTACCCAACACTAACATGTGCAAATATTGCTATCTGTGTCTCTATTTGTGATCTCAGAGTAGTATAAAAAGCAGTTATCAGTGGTATAAAGGTTTTTCTCACTATCTTAACAGCTTTGTAGACTGAGATCCTAAATTTTAACCAATGGATGGAAGATCAGTTCTGTAGGAACACTGTCAGCCGTCAAATGCTCCACATATGAAATAGATCTTAAACTTGTGTAAGCTGCTTCCTTTTGTATGTGCTGAAAGCTCATTAAATATAAGTAGTGCTGAGTAAACTGAGAAAGAAAACTCAGGAGAGTCTGATACGCATAATATACAGGAAAAATCAGGAGAGTCTGATTACATAAAATATTGTTTAGGTGTTCAATAATATTTTATATTTATAGCATTTAACGTTTTCTAGACTGATTCCAGATTTGCTTCCCTGTTGCTTTGATAACATAATGTGGGGTTTTTTTTGATGTTTCCTATCCATCTAAAGTCTTCAGAGCACTTTGTTGCCATCAGTGAAACACTCTTCCCCATGTGGCTGTGCTGGGTGGGCTTTGAGTTCCTTGTTCTCCGTGTTTCTCTGTGCCTGGAGGCTCCGGTGAGCAAAGCCTCCTTGTGCACCAAGCTTTGCATGCACAAAGTAGCAGCAGCCCTGGCGTTGGGAGGCGTGGGAGATGGGAGAGTTTCAGGCTTTGGTGTTTGAGGCGAAGCTCTGGCTCCATGCGCCTGAGCTGCCTCCATCCCCACCCACCCACGTGGATAAAGCCCTGAGCGACCTGGTGTGACCCCATAGCTGACCGTGTTTGAGAAGGTTGGGCTGGACACTCTGGAGGTACCTGCCAACCCAAAATACCTGGTGAGCTTTTTAATCTAAGAGCTGAGCTTTGCTATGGGTCATCCAAAATGACAGCCTCCCCCTGGTTCCCATCACAGCCAGTCGGGGTTTGGGGGTGGTTTAGCTCCTTGTCACGCTGGACTGTAACAGGAGTAATCATGAGTGCTTCCCGCAGTCTCCTGAAGCAAAGGCAAAACCTGCTCCACAAAGCCACCAGAAGATGACCTTCACCCCTTCCCCAGTCTCTTCATTGACTCTTCCTGTGTTTTTTTTTTGTTTGGTTTTGTTTTGGTTGGTTTTTTTTGTTGGGTTTTTTTTTGGGGGGTGGGGGTGGTGGTGGTGTAAGTATTTTCTTAAAGATCTTTAAATTGTTATCAAAAATCAAACTTTCCCCAAGGCTTTCTATATTTATTCAGCAAATATCATCCAATTATATGGGGATAAAGTAATTATGTCTCCCTCAGCAAACCTACTTCTCTTTCTCTACCCAAGGGGAGGAGAGGTCTTCCCTCAGGATTATGTGATTAAATAGAGGTTTTAAAGAGAGATCTTGCTTTGTTACTTAAAGAGCTTAATTTAAAATCCTCTCAGAAGTGAACTGCACTCTGCAAGTGCTGAGTAAGGGAACCATGAGCTGATGACCAGCCCAGGGTCCTGCTTGGTTTGCATCCCATGCCTGGATGCAAAAGCCAGCTCCAGGTGAGATCAGCCCTTGGCCAGGGTCTTGAAGAAATCCTTGTGTCCTTCATTATGGCTTTATCCCTGGTTTTCTCCTGATATGTGCTTTGAAACAGCTGGATGGGTCCACCCCCTTCAGTGAGATGTCAAGACTTAGGTGGAGCCTGGTGGTATTGCCCTGGGATGAGCCCAAGCATTTCTGGTCTACTAAGACCATGGGAATTGCAATTGGATGTGGCTGAATCACCTCCAGAAGCATCTCGCCTGTGTCTCTCCCCACCCTGGTGAAAGTCCATCACTCTCAGAAGGTCTCCAGTGGTGGTTGGACATTAGGCTGCCCCATGTCAAGATCTGACCTCACTGATGGTTTCCCTGCTTCTGGTCTGCAGCACCCGTGGCCCTGGTGCTGGGATGGGGGGTTTCCTGCTGACTCTGCTTTGGCAGGCCAACAGTCAAGCACGTTTTGTGTGTAAAACAACCTTTACCCTAAAGTAAGGTTGAAAGCCATGTCACATTTATGTATACCTGCCTATATATGTATTTATCAGTTTTACAAGGCACAAGAGCTATGGACTTGCTTGGAAAAGGTCTCTGAGCTACTGGTAAGTAGAGAAGGTGCTGGAGGGAAGGACCTGCTGCATGAATTCACTTGATACAGGCAAAAAGTGTCTGAAATACTGCTATGTCTCCTCAGCAATAGTTTGCCATGCTCTGTCTCTAAAATTTCTTGAGCATTTATGGCCCAGTAGAGAAGTGTTGGCCGTGTGCTACTCCCATGCACTTGGCAGGCGTGAGCACTTTGGAGAATAACAGCCGGCGTGGTCACTGGGGTCAGTACCTGATGAAAGGAGATGGAGATGGCTATGGCTCTGTCTTGTTCTTTCTCTCCAGCAAGAGGCCAAATCCCCAGCTGTGAGCATCTCTAACAGTACAGGTGGCAATTTCTCAGAAGCTTTTACCCTTTTAAACAGTGTCAGAAACAAGAGATGGGGCATTTACAGGCTTCTGTAGCTAGCAGACATCTGCGAGGCTTCACAAAAGGACTGGAAAGCTCTTCCCAAGCTTTTACTTCTGTGCTTGCATTTGTCTTTCAGTTCACATTACCCAAGACTGTCATTTTTGTTCGGAAGAAAGCACATTTGGGAAATTTGAGGGAGCTTTCTGGTGTGTTGAGCTGTCAGCTGTAACACAGCAAGTGTGGCAGATGCCACCAAAGGATGACTTGGGTTTTCTGGCAAATCTGCACTGTGGTTTTGAATGGGAGCACGGGGAAAGAGTGAGAGGGGAGACTGAGCTATCCCAGAGCTGTGTTTGAACCAGCAGGTGTTTGAACCACAGCTAAAAATCCAGCTGGCAGGTTCAGGGATGGCATCTGTAGTGGCTGTTCCCAAAGATGCTTCTTGGAGAAAGACCAATTATGGGGTTTAGATGTGAGCATCACCCTGCAGTGCACTGGCGGGAGGATGTGGTGTCCTCACCGGCGCTGCTGTGAAGCCACCGCAGCATCCTCCCTTAACATCAGAGCATACCCAACGTGAAACGTGCCTGGCAGCTCTCCTGCTAATTTAACCTGGTGTTTTACCACACTTACCACCATTACGTTGTCCTGTCCCCTTCCACTGCCCACACGTTAATGTTGGTGGACACCACTAAGCAGTGGCTTATCCCTCTGGATAACAGACAGCCAGGCTCTGGTCATTATAACCACACGGATATTATCCAAGGTTTGGTGAAAGGTGTGTTGAGGCTGCTGCTCTTCCCTCTGCTCTTCTGTGGATGTAGTGTTCCCAGCAAGACTGCAGGCAGCTGTAGAGATGGGAAAGTGCCTATGTGAGTGCAAATCAGGGCAAGGCAGGAGAGAAAAGAATTCAAGGAGATATGCATCTCCCAGAAGCCTGTGTTAAAAGAAGACAGTAAACTCGGATGAATGATGCATAAGATAAAAAGCCTAGGGACAGCGCGGAGGGGAAAGAGTTGTGTAAATGGGGAAAATATATGAGAGAGACAAGGGGAAGAGCCATAAAAGCAGGGATGTCATTTTTCAGGAAATGTTTCATGTTTGCAAGAAAAAAAAAAATCCACAAAACTAAATTAAAAAACTTGTGGCAAAAATTCAAGTAAGCCTCAGGGAACATCTTGGAGGGTGGGTGATATGAGGGTTCAGTAAGTTGGGTTGAATGATGTTATTTGCAATTATTTTGCATATACCAGAGTGAGAAACAGCCCTGGCAAGCCCAGCTTGGGGTTCCCTGGCACCCTGCAGGTGTCATGTCCCTCCAGCCAGGCCACCAACACATGGACCTTCTTGAAGTGGGCTACTTTGTGCTGTGAGGGTGGGAAGAGAGAGGGAAAACAAAGCAAGGTGAGAGCCCTCAGGATCTTGAAAACGGCTAAATTGAAAACGCTTAAACTCATCAGTATGATGATCTAAATTCATACATGTACATGGTGCAGAGGGAAGGGTTCAGGGAAGGGCTCCCAAAGTCACCTCTCCCTAAAGACCATGCACAAGGAGGATGCGGACAGACACCTGTGGACACCGACACGAGCACAAGAGGTTTACAAGGCAGAGCAGTGAGCTGGTGCCTTGGGGAGAGAGAAGTGGGCATCTGAAAACAAGGGAGAAGAGGCGAGCAGGGGCTGGGGGTGACCGTGTGCTGGTCCCCTGCGAGAGCAAGCAGTGCGGCTGGTGTGGCTCGTGGGCAGCTTTGCTGTGGAGTGATGGGCTGTGGGGTTATCTGGTTCAATAAAAAGCTGAGCTGGAGGGAAGGTGGCGTAAGAGCTTGGGTTGTGGCGGTGTCAATAGGGTCTTGGAGAAGGAGAGGCAGGGGCTGTCCTTCCGTAGAAAACAGAGCGGGTGTCCTTGGAGGGATGGCTGGAGCTGAGGCTGTAAATCCAGTGTGCACTGCAAGTAGAAGTAGCTACAGGATATTCAACTCATCCCTCACCACCATGCAGGAGCTACCCTGTCATCATAACCCGCTGCGTTCCCGTGGCTCCAGGTTATCAGACATTTCACATGTTACACACTGTTGTCGCCCATCTCCAGATGGTTGCAGCTGCTCCCGCAGTGTTTTCTGCAGTCCCATCGGGGTTGGAGGGTGGGTGTTTTCTCTGACAGACTCTGTCTCTGACTCGAGACACCAGGGAGCGTGTGTGGATCACTCTGCTCTGGTTTGCAGGGGGAGTCCTGTCCCTGGTGTGCTACAGCTGAGGGAACGGATCCAAAAAAGCATTGCTATGAAATTTTAAAACCCTTAGACTGGATTAATTCAGCTGACCTTAGCACTCTCTGGTCATTTAATGGCCATTGATTTATTCTGCTGATGTTAAAAGTTTTAACACTAAAACCAGGCTTTGGTTGAAAGGTCTTTGCTTCCAATGACAATGTGTTAGCTGGGTAGTGGGAAAGCAGCTGCGATAAGAGTGTCTGCTCCTTCCCCCTTCCTGACCACCCTGGGAAGCTTTTCCAGACCCCTCTGATACTGCAGCCCCTTTGTCAGTGGATGGTGCACATCAGCCCCCAGATCTGGGAGATGTGCTTTGGGGTGTGGCCTCTTGGATCCATGGGTATTTCTCCTTCCAGGGCCTTTACACGCTTGTGTTTTGGTGGTGGGCTGACTGTGGGTTGTGTTTGCCAAGCACTTGTCTCCTGATTTGTGCATCCCAGTGTGGTGCCAGGAAAGCATCCCCAGCCTGGGCTGTCAGGTCTCTGCATGACTCCACTCTATGACCTGTCATTTCTTGGCTGTAAATTTTAACAGTATGAGTTAAGACACTTCCTTAATTATTAAGTTGTTCCTCAGAAGCCTTTTGCTCTAGGAAAGGATTGTGGCATAGCACATCTTTACCTTTATTTTGCAAATGCTGGCTGAGTGCACTGAGCAGTCCAGGAGCGCTGGGTGGGCATGGTTTACTCTTGTAGTATTTGCAAAACATGTGAGTTCCGGTGCTTTTGCTGGGTGTGAGTTTGTACCTCACACCTCCACCATTCCAGGGCCGCAGGTACAGCACATTTTGCAGAAATGAATAATGATAAAATTAAGCTCACCTCTAAAACCCAGGTCCCGGAGGCAGGCAGGCTGCGCTTGTGGCTTGGCCAGAGCTTCCCCTTCAGTATGAGCTCTGCTTCTTGATTAAGAATGCAAAGCCCCTAGTGATAACACTCATCGCTCCTCTGACATGGATTTTTCAGCAGAGCCCAATGTCACAGAAACTTTTGGAAGGTGTGTGTTATGTGGCAAAGTAGCACTCCAGTTAAAGGCACGGGAAAATATCAGCAACAGAAAAATTACAGCTACAGAAAAAGAATGGTGAGAAAAGAGAAATATTTTGTTTATAATTGTAATGCTGAAGGAAGAAGTCGAGCTTAGTCCCTGCACTTCATTCTTCCCACTGCAATTTGGCAAATGTCAGCACTTTAGAAAGTTCACGTGTTTCTGTATCTTTGCCTGATACAAACAAAACCATTTTCTGACTGCTCTCCCTTTGTCCTCTGTTTCATTTCTTTGTGAAAAACCCATTAAACCCAGAAAGGTCAGATTTTCAAAAGCACGGGGTGCACATACTGCACATGGAACATCTGGCTGTGAGATTCCCATCAGAGGTTGGTGGATGTTGTTTGAAATACTGAGGCTTATTTTGGTGCCTGGCTGGGAGATGAGTTCTCCAGGAATCCTGCTCATATGTGCCCATTGCCATCTCACTGTACCAAGAGGCAAAATGCCTATGGCCCTTCACAGCAGAGCCCTCCGTGTCCTTGTGTGCAGAGACTGACTGCAGCTCCTGGAAATTCCAGCTGTTTCAGAAATCACCTGCTCTTCTGGGAAACTAATGCAGCTGAGCCCATAATCTGCCCAAGCCTGCATTTTGACCTGTGGACAGCAGCAGCAATGAGCAAAGATCTACCTCGAGGTCCCAAGGTCCAAAAACTAACTTTGTGGAATCTTCTGCCTTGCTGTTCGACCAGCCAACATGGAAGGGTGGAAATGATAACCTCACATTGACCTGTCCCTCAGCATCATAAGCTTAGAAAAGCTTTGCTGATAACCTCACACTGGCAGGTTTCCTGAAATCCAACCAACAAAACCAAGTAAGATAAGAAAAACTCTGTTTAAGTCTATGATTTTAAAAAAGAAAAAAAAAAAGTCTTGCTTGGTATATGGTAGTGAAGGGAGGAACTGTGTTCCCAGCAAAGAAGCTGCTGTAAACATCTTAAGCTGGGCAGCTGGGCCTTACCCAGAAAGGGATTTAGGGACTGCTTGATGTTAGCTTCATCTCCAACCAAACACAGTCCTCCTCTATGCATCAGAAAGATGTATGCAGTGGCAAATGTGAGTCTTTCCTGCTTTGAAAGAGGTGCTTAATGTCACGCTTGAACTCAACTAGGAGGACAACTCATTTTGCTGTGAACTCAGCAGTCTTAAGCCTGCATTACAAAAGCTGTGGTTAAAAAGCAGCTTGCCTTTTCCAGGTGTAACCACATCAGATTGCTGTGACTGTTCACCATGAAGTCCAGGGGACCACATGAACCCCAGAAAGGAGCAAGATCCCCTCCTTCCCCAGCCCACAGAATCCTGCTGATCCTTACAGATAGGTGAGAGCTGGAAGGCTGCTGTGACAGATACAGCTTGAAAGAGGACCAAACCCTTCCAGTCCCATGTAGAGGGGTATAAAGAAGCTGGGAAGAACAAAACCCAACCATGAATAGCCTCCCACCCCCTCACAGGTGCTCTTTGCATGGTAGCTCATTATCCTCTGCCAGCACCACTGATGGCAGCAGAGGTAGAGGGGGGGGGGTCAGCTAAGACATTAGTGCCTTTGGGAAAAGGTGTCCAACATCTGCATCTGTTTCTGATTTCTTGTGGCAGCTGTAAAACCCCTGAGCATAACCCTGACACACAAACTGCTGTGCTTGCTGCTGGCCGGAAGCAGGAGGAGAACAAATGCCCTAGGAGAATGAGAAATTGCTCTGCATGATCCTTAAAATACCACGAGGTGCTCTCGTCCCACCATTTGAAGTGCCACAGCATTACTAGTAAAGAGATTAGTGGGAAAGGTGATAATTCTTCAGAGAGCCCTTCACTGTGAAGAGAAAATTGTGCCGTTCTCCACCTGGGGCTCCCACAGCTCTTGGCCAATACTTCATTTATTCTCCTTTTTTTATAGCACCTTGCTCTATAGTCTCATTGTACCCATAACCACAGCAAACTTCGTGCTGGAGGCATGACAAGTCCCAGCCCTTTAGTCTTTCATCTCTGCTGTGAGCGCTTCACCTTTCCTGAGCCACTGGGACCTCGCTCTGTGTGGGAAAGACGCCTGGGGGCTGCTGAGGCCATGTGCTTCGGGTGGAATGAAAATCTGGAGCAAGGTACGGTGCTGTGGTGACCTTTCCTCTGCGATGTGTGCGTGTCACCACTGCTCGGGTTGGCATCTCAAAGCCTGCAGCTGGTGTGCAGCATCTCCTCAGGCCACAGGGATGTGCTTTAATGACCCAGGCTGAGCTGCTGCTTCAGGAGGCTCAGTGGGAGAACTTCCCTCAAGCCCAAACCATGCTGGTTCATCGGCAAAATCTGGACACAAGGTGGGGAAGGTCGCTGTGGTCCCTGGACTGAGCAGGAGCCCAGCAAGCTTGGGGACCATCAAAGTGCAGAAAATGGAGGTAAGATGTATGTAGATGTTTTCATTGCAGCTTTTGAAATAAGGACTCCCCAGGCAGCTCCCCTCGCTGTAACTGGGACCCCGGTGGGAACCCTGAATTTGGGGGAGGTTGAAGGGGGAGGTTTGCATTGCTCCTGGCTCTGCCCTGAGGCTGAGTGAGTCAGCCCACAGCTGGCTTCTAGCCCAGGCTCTCCTCTCCAGCAGAGGCCCTTCTCGGCTGTCATCTCCAAGTCTTGGCATTTCCTCCCTAGTTCTCCCCCAGAATCAACTGTCCAGGCTGAATGGCTTTCTGCTGCCTGCTCTAAAGCTCACGGAAACACTTCAGCATTATGGAGGTTTTCTTAAGTGGATGCTGCTTGGTCTTCCTCTTAGGGAAGGCTTCCAGTTTTAGAGCACTGGAAGTCATTGTTGGATTATTGTATTTTCTTGTGCATTATGTGTTTTCACTTATTACTTCAATTATTTTGCCTTCCTCCGCAATTTACTTTCATATTTTATTCTATAATGGTCTTGCTGTGCCTAAGGATCTTTTCAGCTCTAATAATAATAGTAGGAGTAATAATATAAATCAACCTGGCTACCTGCATGCGTCTGGTTGCTTTCTTTGCATTTCTAATAACAGAGCTAGACAGGATCAAATGGGGTGTTTTGACATTTTTCTTTTACTTCTCAAAGAATTGCCGGGTATATCTGCCATTCCCAAACATGTGGCAACCCGAGTAATTCAGCATGTCACCGATGGCTTCCAGGTACTATCAGCCTGTTCACAAGTTGTCAGGGGTCCTCACTGAGGTTTTTTTTATAGTGGTACATTAAATCCAAAAGCTTTGGTATGAGAGATGACTGTTCAAAGACCTCAAACGGTAACATTCATTCACCTAGGCTGCTGCTATTGATGTTGTCAGCATTATTGAACTTTTGATTGCCATAGCCATAATGGAAGTATTTATTTGCATTAAGGAAAAGCCTAGAGTCAGTATGATTGTCTGAACCATCTCTGGCCATGGCAGTTTACAATTTTAATATAGAAGAATAGCAAAGACCTGAACAAAATCAGTCCTTAACTGTCCTTCTTTTGCAGGTGACAGACTGAGACATAAGCGCTTTTAGACTTGTCCAGCTTCACACCAGAACTTGTGGCTGAGTCATGAATACCATTCCCAGAGTAGGAGTTTTGGGCTGCAGCCACATCATCCCTGCCTCTGATGAAAATTGTGTACTCAAGATGTTATATTCTCACCTGAAGGACAGAAAATATTAAGTTTTGTAGAGGAGAAGGAAGGGAGGCTGGTGGGTTGTCTGATAAGCTCAGTGCCTGTGGGACTGAGCTCGTCAGACCCATCACGTCCCTGAAGTCTTGGCTCTGTAACCACAGGCTGGGAGTTACTCAGGTGAAGGTGGCTATTTCTCGTGTGTGTGGAGACCCTGGCACATCAAGATCTCACCTCGGGCCCCCCAGGTACACCACAGATTTCCCAACAGAACACCACCTGCAGAAGTGTGAAGATAAAACCTTCAAGTGTTGAGATGGCTTGGTTGGTGTCTGGTTGAGGAAATGTCAAGAGAAGGCATATTTCTCGTTTTGCCCTAGATCTGTCTCTTCAGTGTATCCTGAAGACAGAAAGGAGGAGGCAGTGAGGCCTTATGGCAGCACAGAAAGTTGTTTTGAGGCCAGCTGAATAAGGATAGAATAAACCATCCTTCAGTTCCTTCCTCCAGCTTCAAACATCTCAGCCACACAAGGATTTATGAAGCATCACATTTGTGGTGTGTGCAAGTGCCTCAGTCCTCTAGAGCTTCTCTGATAATTCTGTGGTTTTGGTATGAGAAACTAAAGCTTTCGCAGGGACCAGGACAAGGTGGAAGAATGCACTGTGCCAGCTCCAAGTAAGAGCCAGCCAAAATCCTGAAGACCATGCGCTGAGCCATATCTGACTCCTTATTTTTGCCCTCTGTGGCCTTCCTTATGTTGCACTTGCTGTCTCTGGGTGATGGAAATTCCTGAGGAAATCCATGATCAAGGTCTTTGAAGGGCTTCAAAGTGTGGTACCTGAGGGCGGTTTCACCTACGGGCAGCACGGCCAGCCGCACGCACTGAGGGCAATGCTGGAGTGTCTCCAGTAGATTTTTGGAGCGGGACTTAATAACCCACTACAGTGTCACATTCAAGAGAGGATGCTTTGAAACATGGCTGATATAGCCAGGAGCGTCCCACTAGGACCTTGGTGTGGAGCTCCTGGGGGTGCTGACGCTGGGCTGAGCTGGCTGCAGGTGGCTTTGGAAGGGATGAGTGACGGGGGACTGCCACTGATGGACATCGCTGGACAAAACACCCTGTGGGTGTCCTGTCCATCTGTCAGCTGATGGGCCCGTGGATCGTTTGGAGAATTAAATGTCTGGATGAATGGAAATGCAAATCTGAGTGAGATTTAGAGCTTGCACTTCCAGAGTCGCCCATGTTCTGGGCTGGATGACTAAGAGGAGATCAAATGGAACAGAATAAGCTTCCTTAACAGCAGAAATACTAATGAAAAACAAAACAAACCAAACCAAAACAAAAAAACCCCAAACCAAACCAAAACAAAAAAACCCCAAAAAGCACTGAAGAGATTTATCTGTACCTTCTTGCTGGGAATTAGGCAGCATTATTAGACAGTCTCACTTATGAGGCTGATTTACCAACGGAGAAATAACAGATGGGTCTCCAAAGCAAGGAGCTGCGCTTGGATCACACCCTGGGCACCCATTCTGTGAATCATAGTAATGAAGTGGCTGTCTCCAGCCATCCCTCCCTTTTGTCCTCACTAAACATTTTCTCTGCTGTTGTTAATTTGCTGGTCAGCTCTGATCTTGCAATGCCCCATAACGCACATCCATGTCCCTGATAAACACGGTACCCACACATCCTCTGGGCAGGACTTGGGTCCTCCCTGCCATTGCTTTATTCTCCTCTTTTATGTTACACGAGCCCGTGTCAGCAGCCTCCTACCTCTGAGTCCCTTTTGGATCTCTGTTCATTGTTCCTGGACTCTATTTACAAGTGGTAAGTGCAGCCACTGCCTAGACTGCTCTGAGCTTTTGTTACTGGCTCGGAGCCACTTGGAGTGGTTTTTAAAATGACACTTGAGCCAAAGTCTCAGCGACGTTTGCTTGTAGAAATGGGATTTTGGGCAAAGTTTTCAGGCTCTCCCAAATCCCATTTCTGAAATGGCTGAGGATCCTGGGCAGAGGTGGAATCGATCTGCACGAGTCTGGCCAGAGGCTTTTAAACATGCTGGTCTCACCGAGAGACTTTTCATAGTGAATAACTTCCAGCCCCCCAAGCTCAGGACTGTATTGTAGGTGTTTAAATAACCTTCAAGCCAGGCTCCCTGTAGCTCAGACCTCATTGGCAGCCAATAGAAATTAAAGTCCTGCATAAAATGGAATGTAAGCTTCCTAAATCACTTTCAGAAATGTCACTTAATGTCTCTACTTGCATCTTTATTTCTGTTTACCTGGACTCTTCATGGCAAGTTTTCTTTTTTAACTCTCCTGGCATCTTCAGATTCTGGTTCCTTTTCATTTTAGGTGCTAATTATTTTCCTCACAGCATTAAGTGCTTCAGTGGGCTGAACAGCCTGGCTGCTTACTTTTCTTTTATACCCCCATCCCATCAAATAGTCATGCTCACTTTGGCTCATTAGGCTTTATATCCTGGACTCTAACTGACAGCATGCTGCCAAGCCTGAGCATCCCTGGAGCTTCTTGCTGCTAACTCCAGAAATCAGAGAAGATTTCCATTTTTTTTTTTTTTTTTTTTTTTTTTTTACCTGCTCCCCTGAGGCTCTTCCAGGGGAGGTTTTTCAGCCAGATGTGAGTGTTGAGGAGGTTTGGGGGTGCCTGGGGAGCAATGGGGCACAGCTCCTCACTGATCTCCACTCCTGGAGAGATGCTGTCGGCTGAAGGACAGACCCAGTTGATAAACCCTTGCTGTCTCTGTTAGCGCTCGATTATTTCGATCTGGATTTTGAAACTGTCTTTCTCCAGTCCCAACATAATGGGAAAGGAAATTATATGTATTTGAAAAAATGACATCACTTTGACAGAAGTCAAGAGCAATTTTACTGAAGCAGGATTCGTTAGCCTGTCTCATATCACTGAATGAGCAGGCAGGACAGTTAATTTTAACTTGACTTTGTCCCTTTAAATAATAGAAATGTGTGATGTCATGCCTAATGCTCTCTCAGTGCCTGTAATGCCATCAGTCATAGGAGAAATATTATGACATAGATATTTTTTAAATGGTGAATAGCTTCTATCACTTTGGAAAAGATCCCATTTTAAATGGATTGAGCTCCTACAAAAAAACCCCAACACTTTGGATTAGGGTTTTTTTTTTATTTTCCAATTTAAGTGAAGTGAGGATTGAATTGGCTTTGAAATTATGTTTGAAGCGGAACTCTGTCGCAAACTCGGAACCTCGCTGACTTGAGCGTGCACCAGAGGGCACTGCACGATGCGCTGGGAAAAGCAGCCGAACCCAGGCAGGGCTCAGCCGGGATTTGGGGGTTTTTGCATGGAGGCATTTGCACTCCCACCTGGAGATGTGTCTCTGCTTTTGGGGAGAGGTGGTAAAGGGCTTTGTACCCCCGGGGCTGATGTTGCCATCACAGCAGGTTTGGCTCAGCCGCTGGCCCCGGCGTGACCACAGGTCGTCCCACGGCGAGGGCGCAAACGGCAGCTCCTGCCCCGAGCCAGAGGTGATGGGGCTGATGACACGGTGTCCGTGGCTGCTCGCCGGCAGGAGGCATCTGGCCACCCTGGGTCACAGCCCGGCTGCCTCGCAGCGTGCCGAGGTCGGGCAGGGGTGCGTGCTGCCCTGGGCGGTGGGTCAAAATCCCTCGGGCTTGTGAGGTCCTTTCCCTCACAGAGGTGTGCCTTTATATCCCTCCTCCTCCTCGCTGAGCCAGCTGCCTGCTCCAGCAAAAGCTTTTCAGGAGGGGCACTTCTGCTCCGAGAGCGAGCCGTGGCACCGTGTCCACGGGAGACTTGATGGGAAGGGTGCCATGAGAGATCCCCCTGCCCCGAGGACACCTCTGGGTGCTTGGCTTTATCATCATAAAAAGCATGAAAGGGAACAGAGGGTGGGGTGAGGATACATCCCAAAATTAGCTAGAAAAGCAGGCAGCACTGATGGGCAGAGGCGAAGCAGGGTGTCCCCAGCAGCCTTCCCCGAGCACCATCCCACAGCTCGGGCTCCCTGCTGGCACTTTGCATTGCTCAGATTGCCCTTCACTGCAGTAACCCTGGGTTTTGAGATTTGTTTCCCCTTCATTTCTTCCAAAGTTTTCTTGGGGGTTTTTTGTTGGGTTTTGGGTTGGGTTTGTTTGTTGTTTGTTTTTTTGTTTTTTTTTTTTTTTAACTGCTGAGCTCCTGTGCAATATGCCACCACTTCAATCCTTTTCCCTTAAAGTGAAGAAACTGATGCCCTCCACCTTTGCTAGCTGTGCGCCAGTGTGAATCCCAGTGGAGGTGAGGGTAGAGCCAAGGTGCTTCTGTGGTTGATAATGCTGAGGACATGGCTGGGAGGACTTCCCTGGCTGGTGCCAGCAAGAAGACGAGGCTGGAGAGTCAGAGCAGCCTTTCTTGACCCTTAATTATGCCTTGGAAGTTGTGCAGGTAACGCAGAGTCCCGCGGAGATGCCAGCAGGTACCACAAGCAGCAGTCCCCATGTTATGGTGATATCAGTAACAGATTAATACAGAGTACAACTATAAAAATAATAATGTGATCACGACTACGACTGAGTACATATGGGAAACTGGAACAGGACTACTGCCCAGAAATTTCCACTGTCAGTTCAATCTGGGAAATGTGTTTCCTGTAGATCAAGGGGTTACTGTGCAAGTTAGCATCTCTGCGGTCAGGATTGCGCTGATGCGATGGCCCGGCAGCAGGTAACCTGGCAGAAGTGTGTGCTGCCTCTTTTCCTTTGAACTTGAGGATTTCTGCAATCTGAATAAACCCCGTAGGACTGGGTTTGCATTTTTAGCATGCCACAGTCCTGCACTGTGCAAAGCCAGGCTGCTTCTGGAACTGCCAGGAGCTATAAAGGAGTAATAGAGCTGGCAAACCGCTCCTACTCCTGCACCTGTTTTATATTATTTGTGGGCAAAATCCTGAGGCCTTGAGTCACTTACTGAACAACCATGGGAGGAAAAATGCTTCTGGGGGAGGAGGTGTTTGTGAGGGTTGTCTTGCAGACGTCTCCTCGGATAATCCTTCGGGGAGGGAAGCGTAGCAGGACCCCTTCTCTCTGCTCATGGAAAAGGCCAAGGGATTACTCCTAAGTGCCCTCCTAGCTGAGGGATTTCCTGCATGGAAAGATGTGCTCACACATTGGGGTTGCTCATGTATGCGCCTGTAAATCCATCTGGAAAAAAGTCCCCAGGCCCTCCCCCAGCCCCTGGGTGATGGCCCTGCGGATGTGGTTCAGGCCAGCCCAGCTCGAGCGTTTTGGCTCAGCCTGTGCCATGCGAGTGGGCTGGAAAGGAGCAGCCACCCTGACCCCGTACCCACGAACAAGCCCATTGTGGGTTTCACACCTCCTGCGTTACTGCCACCATGCTGTCCCTGTGCCCTCTCACCCCTGACGCCTCCAGCACCCCTTTTTGTCCTTAGCATTCTTTCAGATCTTTCTTCAGGGTCCCACTCCCAGCTAAGGACAGTCCCTCTGACAGCCTGGGACTGGGCTGGAGGGGCTTCACTGCGAAGGTTCCTTCTCTGAGCTTCTCTGCCCAACGCTGTCCCTGCTTGGGTGGTCTCTTCTGACCAGCTCCTCTACCAAAACCGCAAGTCAACATGTGTTTGAAGGCTTTTCTCTTGCAGAACAGACCCTATTACATGCTCCATCCCTGATTAGCTCACTAGTGGCTGCACCATGGCCAGAAATTCAGTGGCTGAGCACAGGGCAGCACCGGGGCACCGTGTCACCTGCCCATTCTCCCCAGGTCATTTAAGGTTATTCCCATCATATCACCCCATCTGCTCATGTTTAGGATCCTCCAGCACCCTTCAGCCCCTTCCCCACTCCAAAAAGGAGGGCTGGGGAGTCCATGGGCTTCTCCTTGTGCCTCTCCTCCAGCACGGGCATGGCCAGCAGAGAGGTTTCCCAGAAGCCTGATGAGGAGGTAAGGCCCACACAAAGGTTTAATCTTTGCTCTCCAGGACTGAATTGAATTGATGTAATCCCACATAAGTTAATGGAAGATCTGTATGATGATATTAGTTGTTGTCATGTCCTAGTCCTTCAATTATTTGATTCATTCACATTTAGTGTAAATACAGGATTAACCTGAAACAAGGGTTTAGGAGGGAGAATCTCTTAGTCTTTAATTTTAATCTAAAATGTGTTTAAAAAAATCTCTCTGGTGATTGAGGAAAGGAGACAGGCACAGGGTGGCAGCAGGCCAGCGGTAGATGGGGCCTTGGGCAGCCACAGTGGTCACCGATATCTGCTTTGAATAAACCCAACACATTTCATTTCTCTTCCTTCTCCTCTCCCCTCCAAGACCCCTTAATAAGCCCTTCCTCCCAAACTTGTGGTGTTAGCATTTTTTTTCTGCTTTTTGTTCCTGAGCAGGCACTCAGGACATCTCCTCTCCTCTGGGGACTGCATTAACATATGAATCGAGACAGACGAACATGGGCATCACATCTGCCTGCACGCCAGGTACAAAATGAGGGAGAGTCATCCCATCCGTGTCACTGCCCTGCACTTTCTCAGCTGTGCTGGGAAGCCCCTTTGCACCTCCCAGTAGGTGCTGGAGCAGGAGAGACCCAGCCCTGCCCAGAGCAGCCCCAGGCAGAGCCTCGGGGAGGAGGCACCATGACTGTCCAGAGGGCAGAGCCCATCGAACAGCCTCTGGACTCTCCTTGGTGTGCAAGTCAGGCAAGCCCCTGGAGTTTTGCCTTTGCATTTGTGTGTGGTGGAGGAAACACAGTTGACTGGTATTTCTGGCGAGCTGTCCCCTCTCCAGGGTTCAGATCTGCAGGGCTCAACGAACCAAGAAGCATCCTGTAACACCATCCCAGACCCACTGGCAGGGAGCACCAGGCACTGCTCTTGCAAAGGACGAGGCAGCAGGGTGACAAAACTCCTTCTCAGCGTGGCTCATCCCCCGTGCCATGGGGCAAAGGTAGGTGATGCTGGGGGTGACTTTGCAACCCCTCCACTGGGCACTGCAGACCACAGTGAGCAGCAGGAGTTGTCCATCCCTCCGGTGCATGAGTGCTGGACATGGACAGGCAGCTCAGCACCATGCTCCTGATGTGATGGCCATCCCGGTGGGACGGTGAGGATAACTCGCTGCACTTGTTTCCACCCTGGGATCCCAAAACGAGGCCAGATTTTGCATAGGTTGAGGTTGCTGTGCTAAAAGGATGACGCAGAGCCATTGCCATGGAGACAGAAAGCCAAGGTAAGGAGCCATGCTGCTCCTGGCAGCATCCCGGGAGTGGGGACCTCACCTTGAGTCCTGCAGCATCTGCTAGGGGAGAGCGGGGAGAGATGCATTCCCCCAGCTGCAAGCACACAGTTTGGCATCACTGGTAGGAACGTTCGCTGGGGCTTTTATTTTAAGCCAATGCTTCTGCTCTGTATGGGATGTAAATATTCAAGCACAGGTTGAAACCTTCCCTCCTCCCTCTCCTGCACGCACTCATGTGCCAGCTGCACATAAATGAGCAAACAGGCTGCATAGTGTGCGGCCGGATGCAGGTTACACAATTTGGTAGCAGTAAATCGTGCTTAGCATTTTAGGTAATAATAGCTACACTTCAAAGAATTGCTTCATGAGTCTTTTGCTGAGCCCTTCGAGTCACTCACACGAGAGCAGCGCAGAAGCTCATAAAAACCCAATTAGTGGCTGTGAGTGCGCTGTGGCTCTTGAAACACTGAGGAAGGTTTTGTGGGGTAAGCAGCAGCCTGTGGGCATGGCATCCTCTGCCACGGCACCCACCATGCCAATATTCACCCAAAATCACAGCAGAGAGCAAGCATGGAGGGGCTGGAAAGTCCTTGGAAGACCCCTTGGTTATCACAGCATGTTTTTCTTCTCTTAGGATGAGGGGAACTGAACTTTCTCATCCTCTCAGGGAACACTTTCCCATAGCCAGAGTAGGATGCTGAGACCAGACATTTATGCTGGCAGGGGACCCCAATTCCTGAGCAGGTGCTGCTGCCATGTGCAAACATCTGAGCACCCGTTTACTGCTCATGTCCTCTCCCAGCATGTTACCATACCCTTTTCTTGGCTCTTGGTGGGCTGGAAAGCAGGGAGCTGCCATGAAAATACGGAAATTGTAATTTCCCATGTCCTTTTCATATGTGATTTAGCTCAGATGGAGGTGGCAGAGGCTGGGCTCCCAAGGGCTGAACTTGATATCCATAATGCTGATGGTTCACATTGTCCATGCCAGGGCTGGGTCCATCTGACACCCCCAGGGCCACCCAGCAGGACTGGTGACTCCAGGACAGGGTTCCTGGAGCTGGAAATGAACTGCTCAAAAGCTGCGTTTGGCCACGCTGGATGGAGAGCTGATGAAACAGCACATGGTAAAACCACACGAATGAGGGGGTGGCTGTTTGGGTCCTGTAGCAAAACCAGTGTCTTGGCTTGCTCCATCATACATGTGGGTGCAGGCTGCTTTGTGTCCTCCTGAAAGAGCAAAAGAGAACAAAATGACCACAACAGTATGAAACATGGATTAGGGATAAGACATTGTGGTCTCTGTGCAGAGGTTCTCTTTGGCTTTCCCCTCCTGTAGGCAAAGCCTGGCTTGGAGTGATAAAGGGATGGTGAACACGTTATAGCAACAGCGCGGGCTGGCAGGTGGGAATTGCTGTGATGGATGAGCCCTGCAAACACATCCAGTCCTGCAGGTGTTGCGCAGAGAGGTCATGCTCAGGAGCAGAACAGATTGCATGGACCAAGCCTTGGTGGGTTTTATTTGAACATTTTCCTGCTTCAAGGCAACTTAAAATTTTCCAACTGCATCTCTAACTCAGTTGAAGGTGAAAAGCCAGTCAAATAACTCTGAACAGCTGAATCAACAGGACCTGCTTTCCTATGGACCTATGATCTCAAACTCTTTACCCAGTACTCCCAGCTTCTTCTCTTATTCCCCACCAGTTTGGCAGGGCAGGTGGCACCATGTACTGCTGCTGGTTTGGAGATATGTGCTTGTTGATGGGCTGGACAGTAGATGTCTTGCCTTGTAAGTATGTGGCAGAGTTTAATCTGCTTCCCTCTTACGGACATTATTTTGGTCTTTCTCTCTTATCCAGCCGGTTGTCATGAAACCCGCTGGAAGTCCAGATCGTTGAGATCTCTGCTCCAGTATGAAAATGAGTTTGAGTTGTCCAATATATGCAAAATTATTTTTAGTGAAGAAGGATGGACAGTTAAATGAGTGGCTCTGTGACCTTGGCTTTGCCTAGACTAAAACTAGGAACAGCCTTAAAATGAGAAGCAGTTATTAAAATTGTCAGCAATGTATTTCCTATATTTTCTTTTACATTTTGAAAACTTAATCCAGCCCATCAATAAGGTTTCTTCTGTTTCCACTGTTAGAGAATGATTTATATCCTGAAGCAGGATGACTTATGTCTCCTTCACATTTTTCTTTTAACTGTCTGTCAGTGGAAGGAGGGATTCCCATCATTTGCTCACATGAAGTCCTTCCCTGGGTTCTGCTAAGACCTTGGTGCCAGCACAAAAATATCACCCAGTAACTGTGGAAACAAAAAATCCCTTCTTTTTTTCTGGTTTTGAACAGCCATTAGCTGGAGAACAGATACTGTTTTTTTATGTGTCTTCATCCTATCCCCTTGCACTAGACCTAGTAAAGCTTAGCATTCTGCTTATTTCTTATTGCAAGCCCAGGTGAAGTTTTTTTGCCAGATTTGCAACTTTTGAAGGGCTCTCTCCTTGGAGGACAGCCTAGCATCTACCAGGGTCAGGGTCAGACTGAAGCCTTTCCTTGGCTGGGCATGACCCTACCAAATATAAGTAAATTGCTTCCAGAGGTGCAGAAGCCACTGAGACAGATGGACACACGCACATCCATGAATCTAGTTTCATTTGCAAATCTGGGTAAAAAAAAATAATTTGTGATTAAATTAGTTAAGTATGATTTTATTCTGAGGGATGGATGGCCTGATCTTGGACATCAATGGTCAAGAGGGATTTAGAAGTCAGCAAAAGGAGAGATTGGGAGCAGATATGCCAAAATGGATTAAGCACCATCTCCTCCATGTTTAACCAATTTTTCTGTTTGTTTTCAAATTCCTTTTGAAGTTCTAAATAATCCCTCGTGACACTTCGTGAAAGCAAACAAGGCTTTCAAGCCTTTGCATTTGAATTCAGGAGGCCAAAACTCTGCCTATAGGTTTCCAACATGTTTTATTCTCTTTGCTTTTTATCTTCATTAAAGGGCTGTAATTTGTGTGATTAATTGCAAATGCATATGGCTATTTTCTTGGCCTAACACAATATTGCACTTCAAGAGTCAATTGTTTGCCCAGAGCAGATACACTGAATCCTGATTCCATGTCATCAGATAAAGGGTTATAATATAGACTCCTCCTTGGATTATGAATTAATTAAATTAAATTTAGGGTCAGCATGGCTGTCCTGTAGCAATATGTTATACCAGTGAAACTCTGGTCTGTGTTGTGGGAAACTGAATAAAAGAAGCAGCAATAGTGTCTTCCAGCCTTGAAACCTATGCAAGTGAGAAGATGGTTTTCCCTCCAGAAAATAAGATGTCGAGGATCAAGATGCACCTTGAAGCATCAAAAATCTGCAGTAATGACAAAAAAGAATACTGTTTGGCTTGAGAGTGGAAGACTCAGCTCACCCATGTGCTTGGCCATCCCTGGCTTTCCAGGCAGCCTCACTGGTTTGGAGAAGGAATTTAACAGCGACATGATGTGGGTTTTGGACAAGATTCTGCACAGTTCTGCATCTGGCTGGTGGGTTTTCTGCCACCCTGCTTCTTGGATTGCGTGTGATCTCTGCCTCTGCACCTTCCCACCCTGTCCAACTGCCCAAGGATTTGGGGAAGGATGATTGATTTGGTGTGAGTAAGAGAAATGCCCCATGCAAGGGCAAGCAGCGTCCCTGCTTGCTGCAGAGTCTGGGTGCTCTGGGCAAGGTAAATGGATCCAGGGTCTGATCCAGTCTAGCAGGTTTCTCACCTGAAGTGCCTTTGCCTTGGTGCTTTTTACATGTTGCTATAATACTCCACTCTATCTTTTCATCTTATTCTCAGAAATCTGCTGTTTTCCCCAGAGTCACAAGAAACTATCCTCTAACATCCTTGCAGGCAATGAAATCAAAGTGACACCACTTCCATTAAGAAAACAGCAACCCACCAGTAAAACGAGCTGCAAACTGCTACAATGCTGAACGAGCAACACTACAACCTCGCAAGCTCAGCTGGGTATGGTGCTGCTGGCCCCTCGGTAATGCAAATGCCTGCAGACACCGGCTTCTGATTGAGATGAAACATCTCCCTGGCTGCAAGTTTTCCGGGAGACTTGTTGCCCTGCAGAGACAGGACCAAATGAGGTCAAGTGCAAGATTTATGTTGATGGAGAAAAGAAGACATGAGAAAACCTTCAGTGAACCAAACTTCATGCTTAACGGCATCAGATGAACCCAACACTGAAACCGTGGCAAATGAGGGGCTTTGAGCTCATTGCAGAAGGAATACCTCCTGTATCATGGCCATAGCTCAGCCCATTATAAAGAAAAGGGAAGAGATTAATATTTCAGTCAAAAGCCAAAAAATCTGAGAATCCAAGGTGGCATCATGCTGAGATTTTTATTTGCCCCTCACCCTAGACTTCCAGGTGGACCGAAACTGAGAGTAAATTCAAGGTTTGTTTCAGAAACACAGACCTGTGGTTGAAAAAACAAACAAGACTGAGGATCTTCCAAAATCTGAACGGCTCAGCGCTGCTGCTCAAGCTTGGCCAAGCCAGCCAGCATGCAAGCCTGTGCCTGACCGCCAAGGCGTTTGATCTGGAAATCGGATGTAGCACACAACATCCCAATGAAAAATATCACATATTGGTCTATACTGCAGGCTACTTTCCAGTATCTCAATGGGGAGATCTTCTAATTGAAAGCCTTAATGTTTCTCGTTATATTTAAAATTAGAGTGGAACAGCAATAAAATTGGTCATGGGATTTAGACAAGTTTTAAGGGAGAGAAGGAAATTTATTCTTTAATTTTTACATGTGCCTGTGCACATTTGAACACATCAATGCAAGGATTAATATTAAAAGAAAAAAACAACCATGTGTGTCTGAGATGCACACAAGAAAGGAACAGCTCAGGCTGAAGGCTGGAGTCTCTGAGGACTGCTGGCATTTCACCTCCACCTAGTATACCTCATTATTTAGAAAAGCACTTTCCCACCAGCCTCTGCCAAGGAAAGTCTTACCTAGCAATTTGTAGCTCATGGCTCACCTCAGTGTTAGCCTGGGAAATTGTATTTTTAAGGAAGACGCAGAGGTCTTCACATAGATTATAAGTGACTTGAATAGATGTGTTTTGGGGTGAAACCCTCCAGCTGACAGCAAAGACCCCTGCAGTGTGGTGGTGATGCTCCAGCAAAACTGATAGCCTTAGGTCAATGTGACTCACAGCTGCAGTTGCCCAAGACTTGCGAAAAAGCAGGCTCCAAAACTGCTTCCTCTCCACTCTCCGGAGCCAGATGGATGTCAACGGGCGACAGAGACAAGACGGAGACGTTTTGCTCCCCAGTGTGGCCCCCAGCCAAGCAGACGCCTTGGCGTGCCGCGCTGCAGAGCTGTCCGTCAGCCCTGCGGCCGGGAGCATCTCGCCGGGCACTGAAGGCAGTTCAAAGCGTTGGCTTGAAGAAGGGAGTCTCCCACTTGAATGCGGTTTCCCTAACCAGGCCCAAACTGCGCTTCCCCTCCCTCCCCATCCTTCCTTCCTCCATGTTGGTAGCCTTCTCATTCATTAAAAACCTGCTAATTATCTCAGCAGCTTGGAACTGGGTTACAGCATGGAATTAAAACCAGCTTTTCGTTTTGGCACCCACCACTTCGTGTAATTAATAAGACAAGAGAAAGCCAGAACATGCAGGTCAGCCTGGAGTGCAAGGTAGGGATTGAGTGGACACAGCCAGCGCTGCAGCTCATGGCCGGGATACTCTGAAACCACCCTCGGTGAGGGGGGCTGCATTTTGGGGCCAAACTGGGGAAAAGGAGGAGATGAGGTTTGTTCTTTCCTGGTTGTTCCTCTTGTTTTTTATCATTTCAACTCAAAATCTGGACTCAATCGTCAGTACCTCTTCACTGGGGTAGGAATGGGAAAGCGGTCTGGCAGGGCTTGACAGCATGTTTTGGCCGTCCCTGCCATGTTGAGCAGGCTGGGATGCTCTGAGAGCCTGGACTGTTGCAGACAGACATTTTGATGGAGATCTGGAAAATGGTTGGAGGAAACTGAAACTGAAGGAGACATCAGCGCCGCTTGCACGCCCGCAGCGCCAGGTCCTCTCCCTGTTGCCTTGGCACAAGCAAGCCGCCACCAAATCCAAATAGAAATGCTGTCTTGCTTGCTGGCTGCAGGCAGGAGAAGGCCAAGGACCCCATCTTGCAGAGCTGAGCTGGGGTGACGCAACTCTTCCCCGCAGCCCCCCTCCACCCAAAGCACCCCTGGCTGCCCGTTTCAGTCTGGCGGTGGGAGGGCAATGCCTTTGGGCACCGTTGCAGAGCGGTGGCAGCACCAGGACAGAGGGGACACGACCCTCCTCCCTACTTGACAGAGCATTTGTAGAGCACAGACTTTCCTCACTGCACCACAGGAGCGCTCGGGCTCCCCTCGCCCACCCTGCTGCCAAAAGCATCTCCCCTCACCACCCACCGTGTCTGCTCTGCAGAGCATTGATTTACGATTTGTTGCTGCTGTCACCGAGTAACTACTGTTGCTGCTTACTACGGACTTGCTCTGCTGCCAGGATGCCCCCGACGGGAGGCAAGATGCTGCTGGAGCTGTCAGGCCGGGGCTGGAGACCATCACTCCTAGGGGAGCAGCAACACCAAATTCGGGTTCTAGCCCTTTAAATCCTATCCAGTACTGCAAAAAAAAGGGTGAGCAAGCAGGAGAGAGCCTTCAGACTCTTTTAATTAAAGCTTGTGCCATATTCTGTCTTCCCAAGTCGTGGCAGTCACTCTCGTTTCTTCAGGACGTCTCGGGGCTCGCCGGCACCGCGGCATGGATGGGGGGAGTCGCTCACCTGGGACCAGCGGCAGTAGGTACACGCGGAGGGACGGGGCTGCTTGCATGGCTTCTCCCCTTTTTTTTTTTTTTTTTTTTTTTTTTTTGTCTTTTCGTTTGCTGGAGAGAAAGTCTAACACGTTGCTTCTGGCTTGCTGCCTTGCACGGGGATGGTGGCAGGAGGCATCCTCCCGCAGCGCACCTGGGGGCAAGGGGCTCCCTGTCCTGCCGCCGCCACTCTCTTCCCTCCCTTCTCCCTCCCTTTTAAATAACTAAATGCATGATCTAGAGTTGTCTATTTATTTTTTTTTCCTCACTCCTTAAATCGAAGAGCTGCCATTCAGCAGAAGATAAGTTGGGATGCCTGTTTCATAAATCACCAGAGAAGTTGGTCCCTGTCGCGCTCTCGCTGCCGCTTGCCCCTGCCGTCTCTGCTCGCGGCTCCTCTCCCCTCTGCCTCCCCCTTGTAAGTGCACCAGGTCAAGAGAGTTTTCCCGTATCCTTTCATGCGCATTGCACTCTCAATGCAGAGCATTTCTTTATTGCCTCACGGACCGAATCCCGGGGTTATTAGGAAAGACGGCGTTGTATTCACACTGGAGTCTCATCCTTTCAGCAGTATAACCTATAGCAGCTTTAGCTGGGCTTATAAATTGCCCTTCAGCGGGAACATTGTGCACGGAGAACATTTAACTGCTAACTATCCCATTCACCGATCGATTTTTCTCTCCCCTTCTGCTCCTGAGTGATTTCTTCATTTGTATTTCCACAAAACACAGCTATTTCTTTAAATTATGTATTGCTGTTCCTTCGTCACTGTCTTGGGTTGATGCATCGTTAGGATGCCCTGACCTTACTGGGGGCCCATTTTTCTCTTTGCAGCTGGGTCCCGGGTGAGTGTGGGTCCCGAGGAGCCTCTCTCCTGCATGGATCCCTGGAGGGGAACAAACATTATCCTGGTGCCTATCTGAGGTTAATAATACTTTTGACAAATAGCAGGCCTACTCGAGGCTTGAAATAAGGTTAAAAAAGCAACCACTACTCTCCCTGAGAAGTGCTAGATGGTGGCCACTGCTCTCAGTAAATCAGGAGACAAGCTGTTTATGTGCGGCATGTTGAGATGTTAGCAGAGAAATAAAAATAATCCTGTTAATCCACCAGCAAAAACCTCTGCTTTGCCATCATTTCACAGGGCAGTGAGCTTGCGTAGGGAGTACGCTGAACTCACCGTGGCCCAAGGCACACGGGACTGTGGGGCTGCCTGACAGGGTCAGGGAAATGTTTTTTTTTTTTCATCTCTGACAGTGTTTGCTGTAAGTGAGAGAGCAATGGGATGGGGAACTTGCAAGTGAGCAAGGCAAGTGGGGCCATGTATCAGTGTATGAGCAGCTGAGCGGGAGCACCTGGACATATCAGGTGGTTTGTGGGCAGCAAGATGTTTAGTCTTGAGCAGTTGAAGGAATGAAACTTAGAGAGGAGGAGGCATGGTGCCTGAAAAGCAAAAGCAAAGATGCCAGTGCAGAGTGAAATCTGCAACACAGGCTCTGAGGTTAAACCACAGGGGTGCAGGGCTGCGGAGGAAAAGAAATGTTGTACCCTGGGGTTTTGCATTTATTGGTTTTGCTGGTCGGGGTGCTTTCATAGTGACTCCCATCTCTTTGGTAGCAATTTAACCGTTTGTGACTTCTGGTGACATTAGGAAGGAGCTTGGCCCTTACAACCAAGATGTGGGATAATAGGTCCCTTGTCTCCAGCTTGCAGCAGGAGAGCAAATGACCTGGCAAGGAAACCTGCAAGTGTCTGAAAGTAAAAAAACCTGTTCCTGTGGTCCGAGTGGTGCTGCAGACAAACTCCTCTTGGTTGAAGCCCCTGAAATCTATTTCCTCCACCCTGCAGAGCTGGAAAACCCAGAATAGTATTTGAAAACCACCAACAAATACAAGTGGGGCAAGGAAAGACGAACAAAATGTACATCTCAGTTCAGCAAAGTGACTCAAGCCTTGCAAGCATTTGGAGGGTGGGGAGTAATTATTTATAGTGCCTTCAGCAGAAATAATAGAATGAAATGAAGGGCTGAAAAGTTTTGCTGACTATCAGGGAACACATCCTGGCACTGACTGATACTTCCCAGGCCCAGTCCTTTGCATCTCCAGCGTTACCAAGTGTTCAGCCTGGAGACCCAGCAAAACCTCGCCAGGATGGGACCCCACCAAAATTGGAAGGTCAGCGTCAAGGAGCTGAACCCACCTGGAGGATGGAGTTTAAATGTCAGCTATGACTTCCACCCTGATCTACCTCTGATGCTCAAGCCTGGATTTATCTCCTGGTGGATACTTGAACTTTGAGGGGAGAAACAGCCTGTGGCAGGGGAGGGATGAATGGACAGATCTGGCTTTTCCATTCTAATTCTATGAACACTGAGATTAAAAAGAGGGGGGAGAAGCCATTTTCAAGACCCACAGTTAGTGTAAATCAGTGCTTTGTCCTCCATAATTAAGCTCTGCATTCTGTGTTTCAATAATGCTCTTGAACCATGATGACAAAAGGAATTAGAGAGATTGGCAGGCAGACGCAGGCAGAGAATTGCTCACCTGGCATCACTCAAATTAAAGGTGACCTGCATAAGGTTTTCTTTTCTAAATTGAGAAAATGGAATTTGGACTCCTCTTCATGGCTTTGCAGTGATGAAAAGGCCTCTTTTTTCCATTTTTGTTTTCCTTTTTTTCACTTATGAATGATGAGTACTATCAAACTTGTCTCTCCCCATCTGGGTGGACATGCTGGAGGGCTGAGATGGCCACTGAGGTTGTTGCAGGTGGAAAGGGTGAATTTGAACCCCAACTGAGCACCAGCCCTCAGCACATTTGATGGACAGTCACCAACATCCTGCAAAAATTATGCAGGCAACAAGTTTTCTGCAATCCCAGCACCCTTTCCTCCCCTCCAGGCTACTTCATAACACCATAGGAGACCAATCCCCAAGTGAGCACAAAGATCAGCGCCTCATAAAAGTCCCAAAAGGCAATTTGCTCTGTCTTGCCCTGCTTGTCTGTCTCCAACCATCTGAGATTTTCCTAGTACAAGTAAGACCTGAATTTCTGAAGAACAAGCAGAAAAATAATTCTTTTTGACTGTAGGTAATAACCTTTCCCACTTCCTTTACTCCTTATACTGGAAAGAGCACATGCACAAAAGGCACAGTTCTCATTTTTGCTTTTTCTTTGCCAGCTACCTTTAAACAAAAGAAAAATAGCAGGGTATCTGGAGCAGGAAGGGACCAAAATGGATCTGACTGAGATAAAACCTAAATTTACTCTTTCTAGCTGCTAGAGTCTAATATATTCTTCTATTCAGAACAAGGGATGTATGTCAACCCCATTCGACACCTCTGGCTGGGTATTACAGTTTGAATTAGTATGATAAATTAAAAACAGTCATAAAATTCTACAGAGGTCTTAAATCATAAAAATGTATCATATGAATGAAATTGCACAGTTATTAAGTAAAATGTTTGAGATATAAACATTAGTATGACACATTAGTCTAGAAGGATGAGAACAGTCTCATCCAGGGGACCCAGCAGGATCCAGATGTGGATCATGCTGATCATCTGATCATCTTTGCTGATCATCTGGATGGTTTAGCTGCATTCAGGTAGTCTTTCAGAGCAGGCTAATCCTCCATCTGCTGTGGTATTTTCTTCTTTGATTTTTTATCTTTTTTTTCTTCCTTCAGGACATGTTCTTCCCCTTTGAACATAAGCTACTTTCAGTGTATTATTTAAAACCTACATCTTAATGGAAAGAGGTAAGAGGCTGCACAGTCAGTGTAAACCTTGTTTTCCATGACCACCCAGAGACTGCCAAAAATCAATTGTCTACTAGAGGCTGATTTTTAAATAAAGTTAAGCCAAATTGTATCCAATGCCCTGGGGATCCTTGAAAGCAGGTTTTCAAGAAAGTCATGTACAGATGTTGCCCAGTTTGATATGGGTTTCACTCTTTAAATCCTTTCATGCTATGACCTGATCTGCTCAGGAACTGAACTACTCTGATTTACGTCTGGCTCTAACCAGAGCATTGACTCCAGTTTGAGAACTGCCCAAGAGCTTTGGGAGCCTGAGGCACTGTTTCAAAGTGGATTAATAAGTCCTTAGGAGCTGCAGATGCTTTACTGGAAGCTGGCAGGATGCCCCCAGTTGATTTTGAAAAGGTTTCTCTTGGAGGCTCTATTGCAAGAGTAAAGACAGGAATGGTCTGTCATACACAGACCTGTAAATGAAATAGAAATCTATTTAAAATGTATTTTTCTTCTTGCTCCCTCATAAATTCACTGTGGCAAAACAGTCTATGAGGCTGGGAAAGCATTAACCTGAGAAGAGTAAAGGTTTAAGATGGAGAAAGCTGCCGTGCTATGGAACAGGCATTGTCGTGGAGGACCTACTGAGCCTGTCTGCCCCATGGATGCTTCCTCTTCATACTGATGTGCAGCACCGCTGACACCACAGAACAACTCCAGAACAACTCCAGATCTGCAGCCACGCCCAGGAGAAGAAAGCGGGAGTGTGGCGGCATTGGGAGGGATCAATTGCCAGCGGGTGGCTCCTTGGAAGAGCAGAAGTTCTGCTGGGGCCAATGGGCTGGTGATGGAGATGATGCTATTGCACAAGTATTACACATGTTATCATGCTCTAATTTGTGAGTTGTGATGGTGCCAAGAAGCTTTTAGGGTGACATTGCCCCTGACACATGCAGTTCATGAAAAACTGTGTTATGAACTGTGTTACTTCAATGAGCTTACATGCAAAAAAATGTATTCTGATACAAAATGATCCAAGATCTGTTGCAATGTTAAGAACACCAGTAAGATGAGTCCTAACTGATACTGGCCTCAGAGGAAAATCCAGAGAAAAACCTCATAGGGCAGGACCCTGTGCGGTAGGGGGACACATGCTGCACCCTCAGCACAACACCCCGGGCCGTGGTGGAGCAGTTGGGGTGTAAGACACAGCCAGGAGACCCACTGCTCCCACTCCAAGGAGCCCAGCCCCACAACCTTTTGCTTTCTGAGCTTCTGATGAGACTGTACAGAATAGAAAAGAAGATTCAGGTGTTTCAGATAATCCTCACCTGTGAAAAAAAAGCCAAAAGAGTAGGTTGATTCTTCTCTCCATCAGATTTGACCACGGACTGATGGTGAAATTTTGCCCTGTGACCTGCTGATTGAAGAAACTAAATCATACAGTGTTGTCATTGGGAAGTTTGATAAATATTTTATTCCCTCATGAAATATCATTTATGAGAGATATGGGCTTTCTCTGGGGTATGAGAAGCGGATGGATCTGTGAAAAATACTGTCACTGCTCTTTATGACCTAGCTGTATTGTACAACTTCAACAAGAGGTTTTATGATGAAGTGATATGGGCTTATATCATTTGTGGCACAAAAGATGACAGGAGCTCCACCTCGGGCCTTGTTTAATGCTTGAGAAAACAATTACAGCTCTAGACAGGCTGAGAGCAGCCAGAGGCATCAAGAAACCTTGACCAGTCTGGCTGATCCCTTCGGTCACACTGACCCTGGTTTTGCCCCATGTCAGCTATTAAAAACCCAGCAGATGTTGTTCTGGGTTGGACATGGACCTCCTGAACTGCTTGAGCGTGGTCCAGGGTCAGCTGAAAATTCTCAGAACCACTGGTGTGGACAAGCCTTGGCAATCATATGAGTGTCTGGATGAGGATGTCCCAGGGAGGATGGCATGAGAGCAGCTGCTGTGTCCATCGCATCCATGATCAAGACAGCATAGGAGTGCCTAGGACCCTGGGACCAGGTGTGGGGCTGCAGACCTTGGTCTCTATGTGCCTCAGCCTGCTGTCGTGTTGGCATAGGACCCATAGTCATCTCCTTGAGTGCTGGTACACCTCTGGCTTGGCCTGGCTGACACGAGGAACACTTCAATCCCCAAAAGCCACATTTAATTTCTTTTGATCAATGGTTTGTCTTTTTAGGTGAGGGAAGCAGATAGTGTAGTCATTCATGAGTGCTGCTGTCAGAAGGTACAGGAATGGGAGGACAGGGGAAGACTGGGGAAGTCGCTCTGTTTTTTTCCAGAAACACTTGATTCTGAAGTGAAATCAACCCCCAAGTAAGAGAACAGAGCCTTGCAGTGGGCTTTCTGTAAAGAGTAACAACATTGTCTATGGCCCTATCCTTGTCATATGGTCAATCCCCAGTGGGTATCCCATTCATGTGGTCTCGTGTGCTGCTACAAAAAAAAACTTGAAGAAAATAGGGTTTGTTGTTAAAAATAATGGCAGGGTATGTGAGAGGAAGCTGTGAAGGTAATATAATGCTGGAGGCACATGCTGGCCTTCCCCTGATACTGAGATGTGTCCCCAAGCAGGGGTGGAGAGCAGAGCACTGTGATATAAACCACGTGTTTGTACAGCACAGGAGGCCCTTGGTCTAGCAATAGGACACCAGGAATTCTTCTGGGACCTGGAGAAACCAGTTTGCCACTGTGGCTTCCCTCTTCCCTTCCTGCCATCTCCTTCAGCACTACAAGTGCAACAGCTGTGGCTGCACGAGGTCAAAGCAGACAAGAGTGACTTGGGAGAACCAGGGCTTGGTGAGGACAGCTGGTAGGACAAGGGCATTCTCCGGGTCCTCGAGGCCCTCTACACTTTCTGGGGACTGCCAGGAGCACCTGGTTGTATTGGGAATCTGAATCGATAAGGACAATGTTATCAAAATATGTGACAAGGCAGAATAACCATCTTTGCTGTGCAGCTTCTTGAAGACAAACACAGGAAAGTCCCTGAAAGAAAGATATTTATTATTTTGTGATAATGTGACTAAGTCAGATTCACCATACAGGACTTTAAAGAACGGATTAGCTGAATTTAATAGTGTGAATTATGAAAGGAGCCCTGCTCTGTGCAAACCATAGGGTCGCATTTGATGATTCACTAGGCTTTTTCTTGACTATTAGTTGAACACTTTATGTCAAAAATGTGATCCACAGAAAATTGCTGCAGTCTGATGGAGAATGTCTTCCAGCTCTCACTGTCCAGCAGCTACAGGAGGAAATATTTTCTTCTCTTTCAGCAGAAAAAAAGCCACATAGGCTCAGGGCAATGGTATGGGAGCTCCATGCCTTGACATAGGACTGTCATGGTTTCACCTCAGCCAACAACTAAGCCCCACACAGACACTTGCTCACTGCCACCCCCTCCCCGCTGGGATGAGGAAGAGAATTGAAAGAGTAAAGTGGGAAAACTCATGGGTTTAATAGGTAAAGCAAAAGGCAGCTTAATGGCTAAAGCAAAAGCCGTGCACGCAGGCAAATCAAAACAGTGAATCCGTTCGCCACCTCCCCCGGGCAGGCAGGTGCTCAGCCATCTCCAGGACAGCGGGGCTCCCTCACACGTGACGGTGACTTGGGCAGACAAACGCCATCACTCCGAACGTCCCCCCTTCCTCCTTCCCCAGCTCTCTGTGCCGAGCGGGACGCCCTACGGCCTGGGACGTCCCTGTGGGCAGTTGGGGTCAGCTGTCCCGGCCGTGTCCCCTCCCAACTCCTTGTGCACCCCCAGCCCCTCGCTGGTGGGGTGGGGTGAGAGGCAGGAAAGGCCTCGGCTCTGTGTGAGCCCTGCGCAGCCATCACTAAACCATCCCTGTGCTACCAACACTGTTCCCAGCACAAACCCAAACCACAGCCCCACATGGCTACTGTGAAGGAGATTAACTCTACCCCAGCCAAAACCAGCACACAAAGCCTCTATAAAGAGTGAGGACCATCTCCTCACTGACCTAACTCCAGGAGAGCAAGTCCAGCATTCTTTCTTACAACCTCCCAACTTCTCTCAATCACTCGTGGCAACTTCCTGAGCTGAAGACTGTCTGTCTCTGTTTCAGTGCATTGTTTTATTCCTCCTTGAACCTGTTTCTGCTTTTGAGAATCATGATGTCATCCAGGAAAAATTAAACAATATAATTGTACACTATTTGCAAAAATACTTCCTCTGGCTTGTTTTTTTTAAAATCTTCTCTTGGTAATATCCTTGGATACCTCTTCGATCTGGTGCTGTGAGAAACAGCAAGTCTTTGTTCTCAATTCACTTTCTCAGTGATGTTGAGGATATGATAAAACTCTGCTTTAATAGGTGTCTCCTACATGCCTTTCAACCACCTCTTTGCCAGACTGAAGGGCCCTAATGTGTTAGTCTATTTTTGTGCAGAAGCTGCTCTCTGTCTCTGTCTGAGCTCACTTCCTTCCTCTTACCGTTCCTTGTTCTGTTATCTCCTTTCTCGAATGCACTGAGGAGAAAGTTATTCATCATAAAGGTGAACAATGGATTCAGACAACAGCATAGTTTCAATTTTGTTATCTATTTCTTTGACACTGATCTCTCACATTGCATTTACCCATGGCTATGCTGAACGTGTATCGGATGTTTTCAAAGAAACACCCATATTCCTCCCAGTAACTCATTCCTGAATGATAATGGATAGTTCAGAGTTTACTGTTTGGGAGAGAGACTGCAGGCTGTTTTTCTCATGTGTGTTAATTTGCACTGGTTAGAACTGAAATTCAGTTCTTTACTCTTCAGACACAACACTGGATTTTGAGAGATTTTCTTTGCAACTGTTGTAACCAATTTAGGTTTTGATTATCCTGATTAATTTTGTATCATTAATAAATGTTGTCATTTCACTCTCTCACTCCTCACACACCTCTAGTCCCCAGATAATTTCCTAATAAATGAGTAAATCTATTTTGCAGGTCTCTCTGGGATTGCAAGAGGAAGTTGCTTTCGTTATGAGAACAGATTGTTTATCTTTGTTTTCTGCCTTCTTTTCCCATCATCTTCATAATGAAAAACAATGCAAACAATTCACTTAACCTTTCTGCTATGACCTGTCTCTTCTGAGTGTGTTTCTTATTCGGTGATCTTCTACCAGCCATGCCACCTCCCTGGCAAACTTCCTTCCCCTAATGTTTCTGAAGAGGTTTTATTGCTATCTCTTATGTCTCTAGCAAGTCGCTGTTCAAAACCCTTTTTGGCTTGTCATATTGTTATTCTCCATGCAATTTGTCACATTCAGGGATCTGTTTCCTCCTTGAACACGACTTGTGCTTTTTGAGAAATGCCTTTTAACTCTTCTATTCTGCTGTGTAGCTGCACAAACTTTTATTCCTTTTAACTCTGGTTGGTTTGGTGGTGTCTGATTATTCCAGGCTTGCAATACAGAGTTTTAAAATATTTCACTCATTTAACTTATCTTTTTTTAATTTCTTTTTAAGCAGCTTCTTAATTTTTAATATACTTTATATATAGTGTGTATAAATACACACACTATATAGTGTGTATATATAGTGTGTATACATATATATATATATTTAAGATTATATGAGCAATGCTTGCATCTCAGAGCCAAACTGACAGTGGCTTTTCTGCTTCTAGAGTCAACTAGTTTAGCTCCGATAGTTATTTATTATGTCCAAAAATTGGTTTAGAGGTCATGCCTCAAGTAAGGTATGTGAAATGTAGTCCACCCAGTGTGTGTCCTCTCGTCACAGAGCCCCACCATCAGCCTCTTCCCAACAAAATCTGAGTGACAGCTGTATTGCTATCCCCACCCAAATGGGCATCCCCCGCGGCAAAAATGTCAAAGGCAACTGCTCTGAACTGTGCTCTACACTTGTCTGCTTTGGATGGTGCTGATGAACCAGCAAGTGTAGCTGGTTTCTGCTTCTCAATATGCAGCAATGCCAGTTGACGATTGCCTGTGGTGCCTCTTCAGCCACTGCCCAGCAGAAGATGGGGCCACAGAGGGACCTGGATTTCAGCCCTTTGCACCCCCCTCTACACCATATTGACCCAAGACAAGCCCTATTATCTTCCTAGCTGCCTAAGCCACATCTCCAGAAAACAATAAAACTGTTTAGAGGTAGAATCCACCATATTGAATGAAGTCATAGTATTAACGTCAACATTTCTATGGACAATTTAAGAATCTTTCATTTTGAAGACACTACCGCATTGCTGGGGCAATGGTCATATTACAGGCGACAGGACTAATCAAGTGGGCCTAAATTAAGTAATAATTGAAATGTTTGAAGGAAAATGATTATGGTTGTCAGGGCCAGCCTTAAGTATGTTTTGCTAACATCTTGTGGAAAAATGTTGATACAGTTTGCAGTGCTGTGCAAAAGATGACTGCCTTTTATTCTGAATTATTTACTCTAAATAAGTGGAACAGGAGAGAGAGGGGGAGGACACACAGAGCACAGTTAATAAGACATATAATCAAATGAAAACTTTTGCACAGTGATATTGCATGAGTTAAAGCTTCACAGTTTGATAACAGAACAAGTTTGTATACCAAAAAAACCCAAGAATGTTTGAAAGCACACTCGACTATAATATACATCCCATGCTTTATGAAGTATTTATTTAACATATATAAGCTGGGGAAATGAAGCACCTTTTGATAAATAATGTCTCAAAGTGCTGCTGAAAAACAACATAAGCCCAGAAAAATTTGTTTTACAGACTTCAAGAGCTGCTACCAAAGTCCTGTTTTAGAAAAACATGTAAGTTCAAACTCAGTAATGTAAATCAGTGACACATGAGCACATGCTGAGGATAAGCAAGTGCATTGATATTTTTATAAATCCTCATATTTATTTTCTTGAGCCAGGGCAAAGCTGAATGCATGGATCACAGAATCACAGAATCATCTAGGTTGGAAAGGACCCTGTACCCATCTAGTCCAACCGTTCGCCTAGCACAGTTCCCACCTACAGCAGATCCTTAAGCTCTAAATCGACCCGACTCTTGAATCCCTCCAGGGATGGGGACTCCACCACCTCCCTGGGCAGCCCATGCCAACGCCCAACAACCCCTTCTGGAAAGAAATGCTTCCTAATATATAGTCTAAACCTTCCCTGGCGCAACTTGAGGCCATTCCCTCTTGTCCTGTCGCTTGTTACTTCATAAAAGGGACTCATCCCCCCTCTCTGCCCCCTCCTGGCAGGGAGTTGCAGAGGGCCAGGAGGTCTCCCCTCAGCCTCCTCTTCTCCAGACTGAACCCCCCCAGTTCCCCCAGCCGCTCCCCAGCAGACCTGTGCTCCAGACCCTGCCCCAGCTCCGTTGCCCTTCTCTGGACACGCTCGAGTCACTCAATGGCCTTTTTGGGGTGAGGGGCCCAAAACTGAACCCACTCAGCGAGGGGCGGCCTCCCCAGTGCCGAGCCCAGGGCTCAGATCCCTTCCCTGTCCCTGCTGGCCACGCTATTGCTGACACAAGCCAGGATGCCATTGGCCTTCTTGGCCCCCTGGGCACACTGCTGGCTCATGTTCATCTGGCTGTCAATCACCCCCCCAGTCCCTCTCTGACTGGCAGCTCTCCAGCCACTCCTCCCCAAGCCTGTAGCGCTGCTGGGGGTTGTTGTGGCCCAAGTGCAGCCCCCAGCATTTGCCCTCAGTGAAACTCCCCCAGTTGGGCTCAGCCCATGGCTCCAGCCTGGCCAGGTCTCTCTGCAGAGCCTCCGTACCTCGAGCAGATCTAACAGACCAGGACAGCGCTTTGCTTTGCTTTGCTTTGCTTTCAACAGGAACGCCGACTGGTTCATGCTGTAACATGCACCAGCTCGCTCTCACCACTGCATAGAGCAATGTTCAGAGGAGCGCTATTTAAGATGCCAGGACAAGTGACAAGGTTTTTGGTGTTCAACATCTGAACCCCAGTTCCACCATGTTACTGAATGCTGAGATTAAGCTTTATCGTTGTCAGAGCCCTGAGGGCACTAATTCCCCTAAGCATCCTCACCCGGGTCCCACACACACTGCTGCCCAAGACCCAGGACCCCATTTAAGCTCATCCCTGGGCATTTAGACTTAGTCTGTGCTGTAGGTATGTCTGTGTCCAGATGGTCTTTACCTTCTGGAAGGATCTCAGAGCTATATTGTAGGTAGGCTTTCTCCCAGTCTGTCTCCTGGATGGACAAAGTTATACTTGTAGCTTTGTTTTCAGTCCCATCTGCTCCTGACTGAGCTTCTTGGGTGGACCTTGGACCTAATTTCTCACTTTATCTAGGACTGTTGCCATACCCTGTTATAAGCATTCAGCTCTCCTCCTCAACTTCAGATCCTGTTGGATCGATCACCTCTGTTGGTGAGGGCACTGCTTGCACTAGGGCCACTCTTGGCCCCTGGTTCTGTTTTTCTCACTGTGGAGCAGATCCATCTCTGCCATTTCCTGACAAACCTGTTCTTGACCAGACATTTCATCTCTGGATCTTTCCTGATGAGTAGGTACAAGCAGTAGTAGTAGTGGTGTGGGTTAGGGTTGAGTTTGGCTTTGTAGCATGTGTAATGCTAGGGAGGTCAGGAGTAGGATGGGAAAATGTGATTGAAGAGCTCTCGTTAGCTGGATAGATGAGCACATCTGTGTGATCAAATAACTACCGAGCACATCTGATTAAGCCTGGATACCTTTTATATGTCAAGGTCTTGATTTGTGCAACCCTTGGTTGACAGGCTGCAGCTCTGAGTTCAAAATCACTCTTTGCTGTTCTACATTTATTTAGTTGGCCTTCCAGTCTAGCCATCCTTACAAATACCTGCTGAAACTTAGCTTAGATCCAGACCTGCCAGATTTTGACCTAAACTCTATTTCTCTTTGGTTCCCTCACTGCTGCCCACGCTCCTGATTGGGTCTTTGAGGACTGGCACGTCTTTCTCTGCACAAGCTGACAACCTGGCAGTTCCACCTTTGCAGCAGAAACATCTCTGGTGAATTAGCTGCAGCACACAGCAATTATGTTACGGAAGTTGGGTGAAAGGGAGCAGTAATAATTTGCAAGTTCTGCCAACAAAATCCCTTTCATTTTTGTTGTTGTTTTTTTTCCTCCCTATACTCTGGCAAGTCTCTCTCCTGTTTTTCTTTCATTACATGGCAAATGCGCAATAGGAACAGGAGGTCATTTACTCCAATTCCTCAGTTTATAATTTTTCTGACATTGCCAGTTGCTTTCTCTAAAGACATTGAACAATGTGCTAAGTCCTTGTTGGGTAACAGTCATAATTAGAGGCTTTCTAAATTTCCAAGAGCTATTGAGTACTCAGCATACTCCTTCCCTAATATCCCAATAGGCTAATAAACTGAGCTGTGTCCAGCTGACCCCAGAACTGTTGCCCTGCAGGTTTGGATCGTAGTATATGAGGGCAAAAAGGGAACAGCTGGAATGGAAGATTCCATGCAAGAATCCCATGATGTCTGGATTTATAGAGGAAATAATGTTTTTGACAGAGTTCCCCCAGAAGAGCTTACAGGATCAACCCAGGTACAGAGGAAGGAATAAGACATGATTGTTGCAGAACCATATAGTCAGATAAGCATGGCTTGGTGGACAGGAAAAATATGAAGTGCTGCTTGTGAAAGTAAAAATGAGTGAACTTTGAGCTGGGTGGGAATGAAAAATGCAGCTACAGGGAGGAAAAAAAAAAAAAATCTCAGTCATATTATGATGAAGCTGACAGCTCTTTTCCTCTGCCAAAATGGCGCCTTCTGGTTTTGGTCTGAAAGAACAGCTTTGGAGCAACTGATGAAAACTTTTAACTTGGTGAATTCAGATTTAGAGGAATGGTTTACTTAATGATTTTTTTTGCAGCAGATCATTTTAGTTTGCATGGGAAGTTCTCCAGGGGGTGGAGTGGAGAGCTGAGTAATCCACATCTCTGGGCTGGGAGCAAACAAGCCTGCTGGAGATGCTTGAATCAGTCAGAAACCCAACCTAGCTTCAGGCTGCAGTACGGGTCCTGTCTACAACCCCCTTCCCCCAGATGTCCTGGGGCATAGTAGATGTCTTGTGGTTCGCATGAAGATTGTGGCTTGCAGCCTCCAGGGCCAAGGAAGAACACCAGCCTTTGATTCAGCCGTGAGTCAGAAGGTGGGATGTGTTGGCTGAAGGCATCTCTCTGGTTAGTTTGAAAGAAGGTCTTGAGCCAAGGGCTTTTGCCTCCTGGTGGAGTTGCCTCCAAGATTGTATCATGTCTTTGGGTGGATTTCCCTTATGTTCTGCTGCTGCTGCTCCACACTGTATAAATATTTGGATATTCAATGGACATGAAGAAATAACAGTCTACTGTCTGTTTTTTTTTCTGGTAAGAGGAGATGTATGAGCTCTGCTCCTAGTGAGTGAGTCCTAGTGAGTATTTAAGCATTTCTTGTGACTGAAGCCAAACCAGCTTCTAATTTCTGATAGCCTGAAGTTTAGGTCACACACTTTGCTGTTCTGACTGGCAGACGGAGCTTTTGGGCAGGGGTCACCTGTCTCTCACTCTAGTGTCTGAAACCTGTGGGGCTCAGAGCTAAACAGCATCACAGCCACCTCCTCCCTTCAGCAACCAGTGGTGTCTGGTGAACTTAGCCTTTCTTGTCAGATGTTCTTGGCCTCTCTTAAGTGCCAGAAAATTAAGTGGTTTTCACCAGTCACCACCTTTTGCCAGGCTTGCTTTTTCTTCATTGGCTTAAAGCGACACATAAATTTGGGATTGGTCAAGCTGAACTTCAGGTTCTGCTTGAGAAGATCAAAAGAATGAGAAGATCATTTGCATGACCCTGTATAGTCACTGATGTTTAGATCAGCTGAGACAGCAAGGGCCGGGGGACCTCACCGTCACACCAGTGCCTGATATGACTCATGAGGCTGTGTTTCAGGTACAGCCATGTACACAAGTGTTTGTCTCAGCCACAGCCTCACCATTACCAAGGCTATTGCACAGCCTGAATTGTACCTGAATATATTGTCAGAGAGCATTTAAGGCATTTTATTACTGAGTGGAGTACACTGGTGGTGTACTTCCATCCTCACCAGGAACAGAGCAGCCCAAGCTAAAAAAAAAAACCTTCTCACTATTCCAGGGGCCAAGTGCATTTCTTCAGCCTGTTCTCCAACTTAGAGGGCAGCATATGCATTGAGAAAAAAATCCTTACATCAAAGCTGTGAGCTGTGTTACTCACCTTGGGCGTTACTGAGTGCCCTATGAATGGAAGTGCTATCTATGAAAGATAGTGCATGAAGGGGACGGTGATGACATCTCTCTGCCCTCCCTCACACCTCTCTGCACTCTTCCAGCCCACTCTCATATCTGTGATCCTTTTCCCCTCTCCTCTGTCTGCATTGGAAAGAAAAATGAGATGTCAAAGGAAAAAAGTGTTAAGAAAAATCTGGAAATCCAGATGTCTCAGCATCAGTCCAAGTTGTGTCCTTTATGGCTTGTAATGAGGAGCATTGGCGTAACTGAAAGCCCTGACCCCCAGCCAGCCATTGTACCTGCTCTCACCTACTTCTCTGAGAGGTGAAGTCTGGAGCAGCTGCTGATTTTCATTTTAAGTCTTAGGGTTTGAGCTATTAATAAGCCTGGAAAATAACCACATGTTCTCTGAATTATGTAACAGATGTTGAATTCCCCAAGATGAAGAGGTGTCAGCCTGATGGAAGAAGTGATGTGAGGACCTTTCTTTTTCCTTTGAGCTGGGTTTCTCCTCTTATTAGTGAAATTGGTTATTTGCTGGTGGAGGTAGAAAGAAAATTAGCATCACCCCACCAGTTTAGACCCAACTCCACTGTGCCCCCCTGCCTTCGCTTTGTGCTCGTGTTTATGCATTTCTTGCCTTTCTCCCACATCAGATTTTGAAGACAAGTGCCATCCAAACCAAAGTCCCATTGGAAGAATGTGTTGTGATGAAGAGTTTTTGAATGAGTCACTGTGCTCGTGCTGGCAAAGCGGGCTGTGGAGCGGGCCAGATCCTTACGCTTGGCACGAGAGAGCGAGAAGCAAAAGAGGAAAGTAAACTTAGGGCCAGGAGCTCTGCAGTGCTTGGCCAGCCAAGGGGGCTGGGTTGCAAACGCTTTCCCACTTAACCATTTCAGTGACGCAGCTGCCACCAAGGTGGAGATGTTCACAGCCTCACTGGGGTAGTGGGAGATGGGCTGAAGGTGAACACAGGCGAGGTGTCCTCGGCAGGGTATTAAAAAGGGTTTCACTTCTGTCTTCTTTTTGACAACCATTTTTTTAAGGTTGTCTTCTTCCTGATCCTCCTCTGTCCCAGAGTGAGCATGTGTGGCTCCACATGGTGAAAGGTCCTCAGCAGCTCAGGATGGCGTTTAACCAGGATGGCTCTCTTCCTAGGATCCCTGTTTTATTCCTCTTGGAACCCTGCATAAAGATGGAGGGAAGCTGTCATCAGCTGTGTGTAACACAGTTGAGCAGTCCCTTGGGAGAGACGTTTATAAATGCGGATTGAAGACACTGGGCCCCAAGGGTACCACATTTTCTGTGGGTGTAGATACACGGTAAGACTAATAAATCAGCCTCTGCACAATAGAGATGCCTGTGCTCTTGACTGTGACCCCCTGGCTGCTCTCCCTCTCTGAGGGGTGACTTTGCTCAGACATCTATTTCTGAGATCTGCTTTAGCATCTCCTGTTACACACCCGCTGGCATGACAACTGCAAGCGCTTGTTCCACCACAACGTGCCCTTTCCCCCTGGGGATGCTTCTGGGGAAACATAGCTCAAATAAGAACAAGCTCACAGGGGAAATTCCTGCTGGAAGTGTGATCTCTGCTCTACCACCACCATTGTTAATGGAACTGTAGAGAGTGGCCCTCCTGGATTCATCCCTCTTTTTTCATGTGTTGTACCAGGGAGTGGAAGAAATTGCAGAAAGTGAGTTCCTGCTAAGTGTGAAATTCAGCAAGATTGTGAATGTAACGGGGATCTCCCTAACACCAGGGTCTAATCTGGACAGCAAACTACCCAGAACAAGTCCAGATCACCCATGCAGAGAATTGATTGTCATCATTTTAAGGTAGTAAAAAAGAAAAATGTGGAGACCAAGAGACCAGATTTTGAGTGGTTTCACCATTTCCCCACAGATCCCTTTAGTTTGTCCTGCAGGAGCTGTTGACAGTCCTGCTCTCTGTGTTATTCATGGCTCACTACTGATTAAAGGGCTTCTAATGCCATTACTTATTTCATTATCTAACCAACCTGGAAGATCAGCCATTATCTAGAAAAAAAAAAAAAAGACATTTAATAAACTGGCATTTAGTGGCTGGCTAGCAAAGTGCAAGGTTCATATTTAAGAATAAGATCGAGGCATTACTAGCAAGAAAATTTTCCATGAATGCCATCTGTAAATTTGCATTATCCAGACAAAGAGTGGAGTCCAGCTATCAGAGATGTTGGAAAACACAGAGATCAGTGAGGTAGTCCAAAAAATGTAAGGACTGTATCAAGAGCCCCAGCAAAGCCTGAGAGAGTTGGTAATAACAGTGGTAGTAGTGATAATGATGCAGCTTGGAGGTCTGGTCCTGGGTCAGGCCTCAAGTGCTCTAGGTGCTGTGCAACTGCAGATGAAATAACAACTAAGTTCCTGCTTCAAAGAGCTTAAAAACCATGCAGAAGGAGAGCGAGGCCAGACGGCTAGTGACAGATGGGCAGGGGAGGAGAGAGAGGTAACAGCGGCTGGCATGGGGAGGGTATGTCTCAGGGCACCAGCAGGCTCATGGCTTTTTACGGAGGTGATTTCAGGAAGGATAACAAGGTACATATGTGGATCATTTGTGGGCACTTGCCTGGGCACAAGGGCCAGCAGAGGGGAAGGCATAAAGTGCTTGTTCAAAGTGTAATGAGAGCCTGAGAGTAGCTGGCATTGCAGTGTGACTGAAGACACGAGTTGATGTCCCAGCAGGAACTGGGGATGGTGAGTCAGCCAGGTATGAGCTGTGAAGGGTCCTGGCAGTGGACACACTGGCTTGTCTTGGATGAGGAAGAGATGAGGGAGTGTGGAGACATATGTCCACAATGGTGAGGAATGAGTTTTGTAGGTGTCTTTTGAACGGCGGTGTGGCAGCAGGTGGCATGTGGTGACGGACAGGAGCTTGGTGACGTGGTGGCACAAGGTGCTGGTCAGAGGTCTTGTGTGTCACGACTGGAGAAGAGACACTTGCTGAAGGGGATGCCCTGCCTGGGTGCTTGGAGCATGGGTGTGCCTCTGGTGGATGCCCTGCAGATGCACCTGCACTCTTGGCGAGTGCATGGGTGGCCCTGGCTCCTCCTCTTGGACAAGGATGCTTGCCCTCACATCCCTACAACGTGGGAGCCTTGGCTGAACCCAGCTCACTCCTCGGAACAGCAGCAGTATGGCCATGGGAGGGAGGTGGGCACAGGCCGGTGCTGGGTGGGAGTGGACACGGGGCACAGCTTGCTGTCAGGAGGATTCACGGCATCGCGTGTTCGTGCTCAGAGGTGTCGTGCCAGCATCTGCCCGGTGCTGCCGAGGAGACGCCTGCAGACCCTGCAGGTCTGAGCTCTCGCGACTACTGGGCTGCAGCTGAAGCCAGCCCTGGATCTTTCATCTCATCTGTGCCAGCTCTGCATTGCAAAACATATGAGCAAATCGCTGTTGCCCCCTGGAAGGAGCAGGGCTGTGTCCCAGAGCACACTATTCCCATGGCATTTAACATTCTCTGCAAAACCAGCTTTTATTTAGAACTGAACATCTGTTCCAGATGTGGTTATTCACTGCGTGCGTCGCTGTGCTCCTGCCATTGTTGTCCTGCTACACAGTGAAAGGCTGGCATGAATTATTGAAAGATTGAGTTTAAATAAATGATAAACTGGTACTGTGTGTGTAGTTAAGTTTCTGTCCACTCCTCACAGAGTCACGCTCCCGGCTTTGATGTCCCCATGATGAGCTCGCACATCCCCCAGAACCTGCCGTCTCATCTGCCTGATGGGGCTGATCGAAGAGCGTGGAGAGGGGCAGCCCAAGCATGAAGGTGGCCAAGGGGACGAGTCTCCTGGGGAGAAGGAGGAGCCGCAGCAGAGAAACCGGCAACCAGATTTTCCCTCCTGGCAAGTGCCTTTCTCATCTCAAACCGTTCCTTGCAAGGGGCGAGGTGACACGGGGGGCTGCTTGCCGAGGGCAGTGTGTGAGTGTGGGATGCTGCCAGCTCCCACGGGTGGGCAGTGGGGACAGTGCTGGGGACCAGCAGTGGGTGAGTGTGATGGGAATCTTTCAGTGTTAAGGATCCTTAGTTAAAATCTTTGAGTAAAGCCTCATCCCAGGGAAACACCTCGTGGGACTGTGCTGAATGCAAACGTAACCAGACCATCTACATGCACAAGGTGTGAGGGCAAAGGGCACGTTGGGTTTGAGCCCACTGTGCATCTAAACCATCCCAACCCTCCTTTTTGGTTGGCTCTTAGCTGGGAAGTCCAAATGGATTTTTGGAAGCCTGGTACTGTTGGAAATTGATTTTTTTTATTATTTTTATTTTTTCTTCACCATTTTGAAAAAATGGCTTGACTCACAGTTGCATGAGGCTGTGGGGATTCACAGCAGACCATCTGTTTCAGCTGTTAGCAGTCATTAATTTTTTTCATATTTTTTGCTACTTTTGAGATACTTTGGGAAAAAAATACGTTCTTGATGGCATTGGAGGACTTCAAAATCACTTTTTTTTTTTTCTCAGAGAAACAATATACAGCGGATGCAGTTGTTATAAAAGAATTACATTTTTATTGGGCTTTCAAAAAGGGGAATTTTTCTCCTGTGGACAAGCAGGAGGACACGTTGTATTGTTTATCTCCTTTCCACCGTGCATTTAGCTAATACCTGCCTTGCTACTGTACTGCAATACATCTACTAAGGAGGTTTTTTTGAGTTAATTCTATTGCAGAAACGTTTTCATGAAAAAAAAAATAGCGATATTTTCTTTTAAGACAGTATGTTTCTGGAGCTAAGTACTTACTAATTAAATCAGCCTTATTGTCTATGGTTATTCTACCCAGAAACTGGAAAATTACTCAACTCCTTGACAGGTGTTCACAGCTGATGGCTCAGATTTGTGGATTGAGTGCCGGGGCATATGGCATGATAAATAATAGAACAAACTAATCCTATTGACACTGTCCACCCTCCAGCCTGCACACATTTATCCTTGTGCCTTGCTCCCTCCATCCGACAGCCCGTTCGTGAGCCAGCTCCTCTCAGAGGTGCTGTTCCCAAGCCACTGATCGACGAGTTTAGCTCATCAATGTTTGAACAAAATATCATTGTGCTGTTTTTCAAGGACCTCAGCTTGGCGTGATGGACAGGAGTCCACCATGGGTTTGCTCCCCATCGACTTCATTGGTTTGTTCAAACAGTGCTTGTGATGGCACATCATGCTGGGTTTTGCCCAAGAGCCTCTCTGGTGGCTTCCCACTTGCTTGTGAAGGGGTTTAGATGCAGCAAAAAAAACCTTCCTTCAGTTTAAGGGGTGCTGGGAAATGGCAAAGGCTGGTAGCACGAGGGATGATACAGTATCTTGCACAGAAACGTGTGATACGGAGATGGTGGCAGCTCCTCCAGAGGATGCTGAGTCCCGGCTTTGTGCAAACATGATGCTGTGGCTTGGTAGTGGGCAGGACAGAGGGCTCTGCGCTGGGCTCATGGTTGTGTTGGTTTGGGTCATGCAGCCCCGAAAGGAAGAGCTGTGGGCAGGACGTAAAACATGAGCTGTGAACCTCCAAACCTATCCTGAGTCTTATGATGGTGGGAGACTGCAGAACAGAAACTGGGTGTCTCAGACCTGCCTGTGACACCTGGGTGAAGTGACAGCCAGAGAGCCATGGAGTATTTCCAACCATCCATTAGGACTGCGGCTTTCAGCAAAATTACAAATGTGTCCTGGAAAACGCTCCTTCAAGCTGGCCAAAGAGCCGCTATTGTTTCTGGGTGTGGGAGCTGGTTCTGCGCTTGGCAGCCGCCACGGGGCCGTGCCGCGGCCGAACGCAGCGTGTGCCACTGTGGAGCGAGCTGGCACTGAGACACCACGAGGATGGTGGCTCTTCCTGTCCTGCTGCCTGCTTCAGAGTGGCACATGCTGGTAAAAATCAAATATCTCTATAGCGCAAAGCAAAGAGTCCATAGGACGTGCCCCAAGAGCTCAGCATCAGGTCTACACGCTCCCGTGTGTGTTTTCGGGTATGGCCTGGGTCCACCTCTTGTCCTTTGTGCGTGGAGGAGCAGGACGTGGCCCTTCCCTACATCTCTTGCTCTCGTTTCTGAGCAAGGAGTGTGCCCTGAGTAATCTGGGGCAGCCAGCGCACCGCCGTGCCTGCTGCAAGCTCGCCAGCAGAAGGTGAAGGAATGCACATCTGGAGGCCTGGAGACATTCGGTGCCTGTGTGGTTTTCATTTGGAGGCCTTTCCGTTGTTGATTGACTTCATTAAAATTAAAAAAAAAAAAAAAAAAAAAAAAAAAAAAAAAAAA
>NW_020799124.1:11343172-11348159 GCF_003259725.1 Athene cunicularia | reverse complement strand
CATATTACAGTTTTTTTTTTTTTTTTTTTTTTTTTTAATGAAATGTCTGGCTTTGAGGGCTACAGAGCCAGTTTTCATTCTGAATTTGCCTTCAATTTTATTTTTAAATTTCCCCAAAAACATTTTGAACTGCAAACTGAAAGGAGGTGTTAGACTTTGTCAACCAAACCCAACCCAACCCCAAAACTATTAACTGACTCAAAAAACATCTTCTGTTTTGCAAAGTCAATTTTCTGGAAAAAGTTAAATCTTATGTTTATTTTCCAAACAAAACCATTGCTTTTTAAAAATTAACTGCATTCACCAAGGTACCTCATATTTTTTGCCCCAGCATGGAGAAATGTGCGTTGGCGCTTGGCTGTGGGATTCTCTCCCCTTTACCCTACCTGCTGAAAGCCTATTCCATGGTCCAGAGGCTTTCTGGGGCATGGCTTGAGATTTGCACGTTTGATGAGGAGGGAGGAAGATGATTATCGATCCAGGGTCATCCATTTGTTCTTCATGTCCCAACATGGGTCTGCTTTTGCTTGCAGCCATCCTTCTCCTCCCTCCATCAGGTCAGACCTCGGTGCATCCCCAAGAGATGCCACTTGTGGCAGAGAGCACAACCCAAAAATCACTGCTCAGAACCTGAGAGAAATGTAAAAGTAAGAAAAAGGAAGACTATATCTCCCTGTCAGGAAATTTGCCTATTAACACCCCAGACACAAAAGTCTCAATGGAGCTTTTCCCCTCCGAACCAGCTAAAATGTCTCTTACTGATGGGAAGTCTAAAAATAAGCACGTTCTCCACAAACAGCTTAAAGATGTTGAAAATGAAAAGCAACAAAGGATGTAGAACGTATGAGTCACTAAATTACAGGGCTATCTTTCTAAGAGCAAAACAAAATAAAAAAAAACCCAACCAAACCCTCCCTGCTGAAATTCATTGTGAGTCTTCTGGGTTTGGTTTGGGGCTGTTTGCCCCGCGGTGCCTGTGCAGACAGTCATCTTATTTTTGTGGGCTAGCAAAGGGCTGAAACCTTATCCATTTTATTACATAGTGTGCCAGAGCTGCTCTGTATAAATAATAAGAGTAAAACCAGTTTGCTCAGTGGCATGAACAGGAGGTGCTTTTCTCTCACATGTGGGCATTTGTGTTGATTTTTTTTTTGGCGATAGAGCCTCTTGCATGAGCTTGCTGGATGTCAAGCTTTCTTGCAGGAAAGAGTGTAAGCATACATTCACCACGACAGCATGTTCTTCTGGTCCTGGCTAAGCCACAAGTGTTTGGACTCTCGGTTGGGAGCAAGCAGATTTTTGTGGGTGTAATCGCATTTGTCTATAGCTTCAGTTTGTTGAGATAATGTAATTAAAAGGAGTTCTTGGTTTGTTTGGGTTTTTTTTTCCTCCCTGAAGGTCTCATTTCGTGATGAGCTCCACTAGGGTGGACTCTGTTGCAAAACTGAAGCTTTTTCAGCATTTGCAGATGAGCTTGAATCCAAATCTTGGTGTTTTAGGCAGCAGAAAAGAGGATGGAGTGGTGCCAAACCTATGCCTACATCTGATGTTTGTAGCCAGCCCCAATCTCTCTAATAGGCTGAAATGAAACCTTGGATCCAAGCAGATGGTAGGGCTGGAGATGTGAATCTGCCAGTGCTGCCGCATCCCAGACCTGCTGTTAGGGTGTGCAATACCCTCACCAGGGTTGGAAGGAGCTGGAGGCTGCCCCTTCCTACCCAACAGCATCAGCACCTTCACCCATCCTCTTCCTCGCTGCGGTGGGCGAAGGAAGGGCAGCAGCACCAGGCCAGGCTGCGTGAGAGCCCTTCCCCAAGCCCGTTGCAGTACCTGGCTGGCTCACTCCTGGCCCAAATAACCCATCGATCAATAAATCAGTGACCTATGTTGGCAGGTACAATAAAGGCTGTACACAACGATCATAAATCCTGGAGTGAAGCTCGCTCAGTAATGATTTAATCTAGATATTTAGTTCTGAAATCGCTAATTAAACTTCAGAATAAAGCATCCAGTGCAAAAGCAAGATGAATAAAAAGTAAAAATAAAAGTTTCTCCTGGAATAATTAACCATCATTAAAACATGAAAATCCAGTCTAGGGAGCAATTGTATACCTTCCACAAAGTGTTTCATCAGAAATAATGGGATGAAATTAAGCAATACAAAAATGTAGGCTGAGAGTTGAAAATTTTATCCCACGTGTGAGTCCCATTAAACGGTGAAATGTTACTGAACCTTCCCCAGGGAGTAGTCAAATGTGTATTTCTCAGGACATTTAAAATTGGACTGGACAGACACCCCGTCCCCAATACTGTGGGGGATAATTGCAGGCCCCCTCACTTCAATGGGCCTTACAGATCTTTCTGAGTTTTAATTTCGGTGGGTCATCCCTAACCCAGCAAAACTGTTTAATTTCAATAGAGGACTTTCTTATCTAAGGCACCTCTAAGTTTGAACCCTACAGGCCTTACATCTAGGTATTATAAGGGATATTTTTAAGACACCAGCCTCTTCTAAAATCAGAGACTGGCTTGCCCTGCCTCCCCTTGGACGCCGCATTTATTGCTGCCATATTAATCATGTACTCAAACGATGCTTCGGCCACCACTTTCCTTGGTCTCAAAAAAGGCACCTGAATAAAACAGAGACCTCACTGTGCCTACACAGCCGTGGGTTTGCTGAACATCTCCCTACAAGCTGGGTGGTACCCAAATGTAATCAGTCTGACTGGTGTACAACAGCTTGATAGCAAATTACATCAATTGATAATCCACTTGTCATTAGAGTGACAGCTCAGCGCTGACAGTGACAACCATCACCGGTCCCCGACAGGCAGCCAGGCAGGTCTCTGACAACAACCTTCCCCGCCTCGCATAATTTTTCAGCACGTTACTTTGTCACGTTAGTATTATATTGTCTCTGGCCGTATCATTTTCAGGAGTGCAAGGCGAATGTCACGGCGCTGATTTCCGAGGTAGCCCTCTCCTTCCGGAGGGCGCATCCTCCCATCGCCGTCCCCCCAGCATGGGGAGCCGCCGGCCCCAGGAGCTGCTCTGCTACATCTTCTTAAAAACAGAGAGTTTGACACAAACAGCTCCGTATTTTAACAAAGAAAAAGTGAAAAGGGCCACTGGCTGGTGTTATTTATGTGGACAGAAGTTTGGAGATATTCTGGATATATTTAGGTATTAATGAGAACTTGGTCCTTTAACAATTTTTAATAACAAATATATAAGCCTAATGGATTTTCCAGCTACTGTTTTCAGCCATGAAGGTTGGAACCTTTTTGGCTAATGTCTTCCAGAGCTGAAGGAAAGGAAATTAGCTAAAGGCAGGGAATAATGTTCTGCAAATGAGGGTCTTTGCCCCCACTTCACTCACATAAGCGGTCCAGATGAAGCTGAGGGAGTCACAGGTGAAAGTTTCTTTATGGATCAAGGAAAAAAGAAATTAAAAGGACATGAAGAGATGGATCTGAGTGTCTCCCTGATAAAACAGTGTTCAGTCCCATCATTCACCTTCCACTGACGATGCTGAGGGCCATATTGCTGGAACAGGAATCACCTTCTCTCTGGACACACGAATGCCAGCAACTTAATAAAAATGGTGAAATTGCAGGATGTGGCTGGGCCTGCACAGCCCTGATGGTTTATAAAGGACTTAGACCATGGCTAAATTCCTGCATCTCCATCCAGGCCCAGGGCCCAGTGAGCAGGCAGCCTGTGGGCCCTCAGCAAGGGGCAGCGGGACGCAGAAACCCCACCCTTGGGCAAGACAGCTGAGCTGGTGAAGCAAAAATTGTTTAATATCAATAGAGATAGGATTTCTAGTTTGCATAGAGAAAGCAAAAATCCCTCTGCCCGTGGTTCCTGAGCTGGTGTTCGCGTTCCTTCCAATGGTAAAATCCCAGCATGACCCACGAGGCTGAAAGGAAGGAGACAAGAAGGATTTTACATCAGAAAAGTGCATCACAGGCAGGATGTGAATTAAATACCTTTGAGGCATAGAATTGACACTTATTTTGAAGGCTTTGTTCAATGCTTACATGGCTGTGGGAGTGTTGCCGTAGATGCCGGGGGGCTCTCCAGGCTGTTTTCCAGATCCAACTGAGGCAGTTTTAGTTGAGTGTTGGGTTCCCATTACAGACTCTGCTGCAGTCAGCTGCTTTCACAGTCTGAACATCTCTCCATGTATTTAGCCTAAATTGTCTTTAGCTAGATTTCACCCACTGGTGGTACCCTGGTCCAGCTGCCCCCTGGTATGGATTATTTTTTTTGTGGGTTTGCTGGTACTGAGTACAATTCAAAGAGCGTGTGCCTCTGGTGCATTCAGAAAGGGAACTGGAAAGACAGGCAAGCTCCACCGAGCTCTGGCAACCTACTGAAGATGACTGCAGTAAGGAAAGGTGTCTCGTGGCTGATCCACGGTGGTAGTTTTAGCTCAGCTGAGAAGCCCGAGGAGATGCTCAGCAAGCCGGGAGAAGCACACTCCTACAAGCACTTGCTCTTTCGCTCTGGAGAAGTCAGGACCCCCCTCCTCGGAGCTCCAGCATCTGTGATTTGTAGCTACCTCCTCTGCTCCTCTGCCCTCCTCAGCATCAAACAGAGGGTCAGGCTGGCTGGGCTGGGACACTGGGTTGAGGGAGAGGAACACCTTTATGCACAGAGGAGCCCAGGAGACACGTGCAGACATGGTTTCTTCTCCTCCATTCCTGTTTCTTAAGAACAGAACCGGCAGCTTTACCCCCCCTTCTTCACGCTAAAAAAGAGAGCTGGAAAGCATTCGCGGAGCCAACTTTCTAAGGGGCTCAGCCCCACATTAGGGATTCCTTTCAGGTCGGGGACTATTTGGGGTTGTGCTCTTTCCCAGTCGCCTCCGGGAGGGAGGAAAAGACGGGCGGGGGGAGCCGGCGGAGGATGGAGCACCCGCAGCTTGGCCCCTCTCCCCTTGCGCGCAGCATCCCTCGGGGGCTTGAGGGAGGGGTGGGGT
>NW_020799124.1:11297280-11343122 GCF_003259725.1 Athene cunicularia | reverse complement strand
GTTTGCAGGGAGCCGGCGCAGCCGGCTCCCTGCAAACACCCTCCCTCGCCGGGTGGGGGGCAGCCGGTGCTCCCCGGGGGGGGGACGACACCGACCTGTTGGCCGGAGCAGGGGCTGGTCCAGCCCTACCGACTTGCTTAGACGGGGCGGCGGCGGAGCGGTCCCCCGCGGGCTGCAGCGGGGGCCGGGGATGGCGGTGGAGTGTGTGTGTGTGTGCGGGGTGTCTGCGGGTGTGGATGCTCATCCCCTCCCCACTGACGGGAGCACTTGTTACCCCGTCCCCCTCGCGTGTGTGGTTTGTTCACGGGTGTTTATTCCCCCCCCTCCCCTTTGGCTGTGTGCGGTTGCGGGTACACACACACACACACACACACACACACACGCGTGGTTGTGGAGAGGGGCACACAAGTTGCCATGGAGCGGCGTAACATCACTTTTACCGCCCAGAAAACCTTTTTCTTAATTTCTGGGCCCTCTTCTCGTTCATACCGTGGATGATGTAATAAGCGCTCAGTATCTATGCAGTGTCCTGCTCTTGTGGAGTTAGATAAGAATGAAGATCCCAGAGCAAAGGGAGCATCCACCATCTGTTTGAATAGATGGGGTCTTAATGAATCTGTCAAAAATCAACAAATGTACACGACGGAGGAATCTGGCCTCAAACACCTCCTGATGCCGCTGTCAGCAACCAAAAGACTCCTAAAGAGAGTCCTGCCTGGTCGCCCAGATGCCTACTAATAGCTTTAATGTGTTCAGCCCAGCCTCATTTTATTTCAGATATAATTTCAATCACCAGATTTAATAGATGATTTGCAATGATTGCCTCCTGATTTACCCACTTGAACAGCAAAAGGAATGCATTAAGGAAGGCTGAGCTGCCGTGCTTTGCTGGTGTCCTGAGTGTGAGCTGTTTCTCCTGTTACTCACCAGCAGCTCAGACCTTTTCCACCCACCAAGTTTTACTGTTTTCCATGTAGCAGCTGCATCCCCCTTAGTACACGCCGCGCCGTGTCGCGCTAATTCATTGGGCGCCTTGCAAGCTTGTCTTGGCTCTCGGTGGCTTTTGGAGTGTCTTGGAAGTCGCCGGGATGCAGATGGGAAATGATAGCGGGACGAGATCAGCTGTGGGAGCAGCTCGCTGAGGTCTGGCCGGGCTGTGGTTGCCTGTGACTCTGCCGGAGGAGAGGTGCGTGATCCCGTCTCACTCGTACTTGCCGGACTACAAGAGGACCTCCTCATTGCCTGGGAAATCGATTTTCCCCATTGTTCAGCTGTAAAATAGCTGCACAAGGCCGTGATTGGCAAAGGACTGGATCACCCATGTTGCTTACATCACGTAGGCAGCTGCCACTGAAATGACACACTTGATTGAAGGCCAAAAGAACCATATACGTAACTGCCTGTGATTAAGCTCCATATGATGCCTCAGAGCAAGTAAAAACCCCTCCTTCATCTCGTCTTGTTTGTAACGAGACAACCGTTGCAGGGATATCATTTGGGTCATGTTGTGGCTTTTGGGGGATATTTTTGTTTGGTTTCGGGTTTGTTTTTTTTTGCTGCTGGCTGTAAACTTCCATGACCTGCACCAATCTGCCGCTGCACCCTCGCGCGATGCCCCCTGAGAGCCTGGTGCTGCTGTAGGTGTGCTGGTAGCTGGGAATACACATTTTACCAGGTAAGAGCTCCCAATGCCATTTTTTTAACAAGGAGTATTCCAGCTGGCTTCTTTTGGGCTGGGAGAGGGTCTCTGCACGCATCCTTTCCCTGCTGGCATGCATGTGTGGTGGTGAGACTGTTTATTTCTGGGAAGGGTTTGATAGAGGAAGCTTCATCCTTTCAGTTTTTGGAGTCTTTGTGGATGCTTAACTGTTTCTTCAGAGTATGCACTGTACCGGTAGATAAATCCTCTCCGCACTGCACCTGTAGATAAACACTGCCCTGGCTCCAGTTTGTGTATCTCTGGGCAGAATCCCAATCAGGCGGTGAGGGATGAGGAGGGTGGTGGAGCCAGGCCAAGCCCTGCACTGGGTGAAACTTTCAGGTGGAGTAAGGACCGCAGAGCTCTGCTGTGGGTCGGGCTCCATCCTGCAGGAGCTGGCTTCTGGTCCTGTGCTGTCTGGTAGTGTGCAGACCTCATTTGCTTCTCACAACATCTCCCCTTAACTTTTCCATGGGGCAGGATCAGGCTGGGGCTCGATCCTGCAAACTAACGGATTTCATAAGGGAAGAAAAACACTTTGCAAGCATCTCCCTGCTATTGAATCCCAGGGCAAAACTTGTCATGCAAAAAGAAAAAAAAAAAAAATCAAAACCAAAACCCACTTAAAGAGAAATAGTTTGCACAAACGTTAATTTAAACAAAATCTCCTTTTTCTGTCTTAGCTTCATGGGGAGATGGGGTCGTATCTCCTCTCTCCGTACTCACACTCTCTGACTTCATCATCATGCAGTTTTTGTCCAATCATAACGTGCCTGAGGACTATGCTGATGCAGCTTATTCCTACCATATCATGATATATGGGTATATATAAATATAGATGGGTATACAAACAACATTTTTGGGGCCACTTGTCCAGTCTTACCTTCAGCAGACTAAATCCCAGCCTGGTGTTGGTACATTTAAATGGCTGGTCCCATGCATCTCACACAGCCTCCTGAAAGCCTTCCCCTGTAAGTTACAATGCAATGCAAGTAATTTTATTTTTCTTTAAATGACCTAATTTCTAAGCAAAATCATTGCTTGACCAGTAGCGAGGTGGTAGTACTACGCATGTTTTATCTTCCAGAATTATTGTAAACTGAAGAAAATATCCACTGAGAAACTGTTTGTATTGGAAATACCAGCAAACATCATTTTAGTCGATTTGTGCACATATAACTTTATTGATTCAGCATGAAATATGGCAGGCAATCTATTAGGAGATGTAAAATGAAACAGCCAGAGCCTTTTTAGAATATTTTGGGAATGTCGAATGGGTTTGAGAGTGTTCATTTTAGCCAGGTGGCTTGCTAAGGTAAACTGAAATTATTTTTTATGAGTCCGTAAACAATAGCAAGTCAGTTTTATTCAGTTTTTATACAGTCCACAGCTAAAGATACATTAGTTAGCTCAGCTGTTAACTGGGTGAACTGATACATATGGAGAAGCTTTGCAAGACTGGGTAGGCTTTAATTGTATTTTTAACCTGTGAATGTGGTTAGTGTTAAAAGTGTAAGCAAGCAACTAAAGTAAATACTGGGTATTATGCAATAGTACTTGGGCTATCATGAAAAGAGGGCAGTAGAAACAAAACTGTTTTATAGGTCTGCTTTTAATTAAATGCAGACTACTTTGATAAAAGCACTAAAATGTGAAAATGTTTCTCAGAATAAAGACATTAAGCAGTGGTAATTAAAGCCACAGTGTGAATTTAGTCTGTTGAACCTGAAGTCATGGGCAGGACATGGAAAATGTATAGAAATTCAGTGGGTGGTTCTAAAACTGCCCTCTCATTCCTTGAACTTAATATCTGCTTGTGGAGGCTTACTGGGCATAATTGTATATACATTTTTACAGCATGATAAAAGAAAACCTTAAGCATCTGCACTGCATACTGTCATTAGGTCTCTTCATAGCTGAAGCTGTCAGACAGCATATACCTCCCTTTTTCATACATTATTGAGCCATTTAACCCGGATGGAGGTTTCAGATCCATGCTGTTCATTGCCTGTAGCCTTAGCCCGCTGCGCTGGCATCCCAGCAGCTTCGGTGGCTACCTCTCAGGGTGCAGATGTTGCAAAGTGGGGTGCTGAGGCACAGCGGCTGCTGTGTTTGTCTCTGAACCCCCAGCAGTGAACCGATGCCCAGCAGTGCTGGGGAGAGCTCAGTGGAGGTCCTGGTTTGGGGCTCTCTGAGTCGTTCCTCTTCCTTACCCTTGCTGTATTTCCATCATGTGTGTTTACTGAAGTTCATCCCCATGGTATCTGCAGAAGGGTTTTGGATATTTATAAATGCAGAAAGGGTCAAAATCTGTCTGCTTCGCCTTTTAAACAGGGCACAAGCAGATACTGGGTTTGCCTGTGGTCACTTAGTGTCCTGGAGGATGCACGCGTGGGGTGGCACAGGTGACAGCACGGTGGTCACGAGTGCGTAGGGAGCGCATCTGTGTGCAAATACTTTCCTTGGGATCTTTGTATCTTTGATGCCGGCACATTAAACAATGACGTGAGCAAGCCCGAGAAGCTTGTTCAGTCGCGGGAACAGCCGCCACTGATACCTCGCACAAATTGCAGTTTGGCTTAATTCCTTCCTAACCTAAATTCGCTTTGCGCTTGCATTCGCTTCCTGCCGGGGGCCTGATTCTGCAAAGAGGTCAGTAGGGCAGAACCTCAGTGAACTTAATGAGTTGCAGTGAGCTTCTGCCTTCCCGGGATTGATCCACTTTAATGAGGTTTTCCTCATTCTCCTCTATTTGCAGGACCATAGCTGTTTGCGTAGATACGATCAGTTTGAAGGGTTACCCAACCCTGCAAAGCCTTAGGCAAACAGCTAAGTAAATAGCCTGTTGGCTTGGATGAGCACTGCTGATGCTTGCAACCTGTCCCAGTGAAGATAACTGGAGTTTTGCGGTCCCCTCCCATAATTGCTGCAGGCCCCCCACCAGGCCCCGAGGGAAGCGTGCCTCATGCATTTGAAGACCCAGACATATTGGTGCTGCTAATTGGCAAGCTTCTCAAAGGGTCTGAGGGCATATCTAGAAGCTACCAAGGATGTCACAGTAATGTGTTCTTTGAGATATATTTATGTATTCATCCTTGACCTTAGGTACTCTGCTCTGACCCCTTTTAGAAACTGTGGTTTAAGAAAAAGGCCCTCGCTACACTATTTTTTTCTCTGCATATTGTTGACCTCCGCCAGGGCAGTGATTTCCCCATGGAGAGCTGTCAGCACATCAACTATTATGCAAATAAGATTCCAAATAGTTGATCATCCCTGTCAGGTATTAAGGTTGGGAGCAGCCAGCCCAAGAGCAAATCCCAGGAAAAACAAGAAAATAAAGTCTCCATAACTGTTTTCAATTATTCTGTCTCACTGGTTCTCCTTATGTTTCAAGAAGAAACATGCAAATCTCTCTGGGTCTAGCTTGTTTACAGAGTGCTCATGGATTTAAAATACAGCCAGCATCAGATTTCTTTTGTACATTTCCTTCAAATAAATACTGAAATAAAAATAAGGATGCTGTAATTTGTGCCACCCCAAGAGCTAAATACTGTGCTCCAGCAGGAAATGACCATTTTGGTTTATTGGAACAGCTTTACTATAATCTTCCAAAGACCGGTAGCTCGCGAAGAAAGAAGTGCAGACTTTCTCAAGGCAGCTCAGCTCTCTCTGGTAGGATCTGGTTTCTCGTGAATTAAGGTCTTGGACAACGAGGCGCTCCAGCATGTGCTGAGATCCCTCTGAGTCCAGGGAATGCTTCAGTGCTTTGCAGCATCAGATCTCCAGGGCTTACCCCTCGGAGGAGCTCCGTTCCTGCCAAGCGCTGGGCACATACAGAGGTCATTGCAAGTTTGAGATCTACCTCTATACTCTTCCCATAAGCAGCTGAATAGCGTAGAGGTTGGTGTTAAACAGCTGCTCTGGGTGGACAGTGAACCATTTGATGGACGTCTGGCCACCATCTGCAGAAGTGCTGCAACATCTGTGCATCCAAAGGGAGCTGGTAATTCCGGTTTTCTGCATGAAGTGGCACCTGAGCACAACAGTCTCTGAACTCTGTCTCAACATAGCCTGTTCCTGGCCTAATAGTAGTTAATAATAACCAGGCTGGTGGCTCTGGAAACTTTCTGTTGGGGCAGGTCTTCATTTGAGTCAGCTGACCATCTCCCACCAAGAAACTGGGATCCTCTTCTTAAATCTTGATCTTCTTTTAAAGCTGGGCCATAGTAAGTGTATGGACACCTTCCCGAGGAAACTAACTGTCCTGAATGTCTGCAGTGGGGAAGTGCTTAGAGCATATCTTGGTTTGAATTGTACACTATGATCCACCTCAATTTATAAGAAAATTATTCCAGTGTTATGGTTACCCTCACCTCTTTAATTACCTTTTGGCTCATTTATATATTTGTCAATGGATCCAGTCCTCATTGCTCCTAGGGAACTTTCTGTAGGAACCATCAACTATTGCTTTTAAAAAATAGCCCTCACCAGAAGTCCAAAAGCCTCCTTTAAAGAAGAGGCCTGGCATAAGTCATATTTATTGGGAGTAATTAATTGTCCTGTTAAAAAAGCTAAATGTTTTGGCATTTCATTAATAATACATAATCAACCAACAGTCTATTTGTAGCATGTTACTTTGTTAAATCTGCTGTAAGAATTGTCATTATTGATATATTTCATGTTTATAATTACTCATCTGTGACGCACTCAGTCTGTTATGAATAATCCATTGTATATTGTTTTCTTAAATAGGATGCTTGCTCAGTGTGCTGGGGGTGCCAGGAATTGCTGCTAATAATGTCTTCATGTCTGATTTATGCCTGTGAAGGCAACTGGACATGAGTAAATGAACAGAAGCATCCTCAGAAAACTGTCCTGGAGACACTCTCAGTGAGGCACAGTTGTGAGTGGAAGAGAAAATAGTTAAACGGGGCAGGGAAACATGTTGGAAATGTGTTATGGGGGGCTGAAGATGCACCAGTGACATTTCCTCGCTGTTTTGACATTCTCTTCATCTCAGCTAAAAGCTCTGCAATACTTTTTTTCTTACTGCCGACACAGACCTTGGTACCCTATGTCATCAGTTATGTATTATCCTGTTTTCTTCCACTCGGAAAAAAAAATAGCCAAGTATCCCAGAGAAGGAGAAATCTGGTATTTTGACTGTTGAGGGGTTAGTACAATGGTCTGAGGAGATGCAGATGATGGTACGAAGCCTGCTTGCACCACGGACCTGCAATGTATGCTCAGCTAAACATGCTCAGTGTTGACTTTGTCTGTACCCCATCTCCTGAGCGCTGGGGAAGCTGATTGCTGGGGCGGGGCAGGGGGGCAGGAGGAGCCCCAGCTGCATGCTGGCAAGGAGTCCCTGGGTGTGGGCACAGGGTGGTCATTGCTCCCCTTGGGAGTATTAACCAGACAGTTTTGGCAAGGAAAAATGAAATTAAGGTGAGGTGGAAGGTGCCTGGGACAGCGCTGAGGGAGCTGGCAGGTCCATCAGCTGCATGTGTTCTCGGCACCGATGCTGCTCGGCCCCTCAGGGTGTCGTCACCATGGCCTGGTTTTTAAGGCCCAGGAGGAGTGTCAGAACATCTAATCTGGAAAACAGTGTATCACAAGCCATTAGATTAACTCCAGTACCAGGTTTAGTAGCTTGCGCTTGGCTAAAATGTGTCTTCCAGCAAGGCATTTGGTCTTGTCTGGGAGGCAGCAATGTGTCACTTGTTCCAGTGGTTAATCACCTTTGCCATTAAAGACTCTTCCTTAATTTCCGATTTGCATGTTTATAGACTTCAGCTTCCCACCACAGAAGCCCTTCACCTTGAGTTTTTAGAGCTTTTTAGTATTCTGCATTGTTTTCCTCTCATAAACTCTTACAGTGTCCTCAGACAGCCCTTTCTTGGAAGCCCCTGGATGATGCACGCCGTGGGTCCTGTTGTCTTGTAGAGGAGCTACAGTTACCAGAGGGGGAAGTGCAGAACGTTCAGAGATTTTTGTTGTGTTGTTGACATTTATATTATTTTACTTTTCATTATCATCTCAGAAGCTTTCAAAAACACCTGTGGTTTATAAGAAGGTGGAAATTTTTTTTACTAATCCTGGCTAAATTCAACCCAGAAGCTGGGGCAGCAGTAGCAGAAAGTAGCTCAGTGGCAGAAATTGGGGAGAGGTCAGCAAAAAAGCTTGGGATTGCTGGCTGCAAAAGGTGAGGATGTGTTTGGGGGCTAAGAGGAGCTTGGGTGAATGGGTGGAATGCTGTTGAGCTGATTATGATGGTTCTTTAATTATGCAGGTTTAGGCCTGTTTGGGAATGGAAAGGGGTCTTTATCCCCTTAGTGTGTGATGTGCTTGCCCTGGAGATACAGAGCTATCAAGTCATTGCAGTCTTCTCCTGCAGTTTAAACTGAGAATCAGCCTAGGCCATAGTTAAAAAATAACAAACAACAACTATGGTTTAAAACTGTCCCACTGTGTTCTCACACGTTCAGCTTTCTGAAAGAAATGTATATATTTTATACTTGACCTGGCATCCACAGCTCTTCCTTTTTGCCATGCAGAATTCAAAGGCAGCTGTGAAGCATCAGTTGTTTAGTGATGTGATGTCTTTTGAAGTGACCTTCCTCTTCTTTTTAATTTCAAATTTTCTGGAGAAGGTGGGGAAAAAAACAGCACAAAACCATCTGAAACTCCTATTGCTTTGTAGTCCTTGAACCTGGAAGTTTGTTGCTCACAAAGTGCCTCTGTGGCACTACATCCATTAGGCTTGTCACTCAGACCTTCTTTTCTGCATTTCAGAGGACTCTTTTTCCAGTTACATCCTTCAATGTTGAAAATGGTCTAAGGTTTGTAAAGTCCTTTTACTCATTGATCACCATGGGGAACTTTATTGCTTGCATCCCAACCCAGTATCTACCAGTAAGGAGATCTCCATTTTCTTGGTCATTGTCTGAAATAGGGGAATATTTTCTTAGGCTTATGCCAATAAATAATCACATCACGAATGCCATGTAAGGTGTGATAAGGATGAGGGTGGGTATGGAGGGTCAGAGCTGAGAGTGGTCCTGGGGGCCAGTTTTCGTCTTTACCTGTATCACCACCATGTGTGTGCACTGTCAATTAAGGTCTCATGTTTGCAGTCCATACATCCTTGTAAAAGGTATGAAACCAATCTGAATGGATTAATGTGCTGAAAATATCATGTGTGTAAATGCTGCATCTAGCTTCCGATAAGTAGCCCTCGTCCCAGAAAGTGGGAGCACTCCTGTTTTCCAGAAGTGAAGAAAAAAAACCTTTCCGAGGAAGCTTTAGGTCTCGCACTCACAACCCGATGACTTTGCATTACAGTCTGAGGAAATTTGGCTTTCAAAAATGGTCCAGTGTGTTTACTGCTCTGTGCAGGCTGCAGCAGTGGACTGGTAGCAAGGAGTTTCTTGTCTTTCTCTTCCTGCAATAGATCTGTTTATATATAGCCCAAATGTGCCTTTCCATGTGTTTTGGGAAATTTGGCTTTATTGGTATCAATAGTCAGAAAATACAAACTTCCTCAAAGATGTTCCACCTGGGAGGATCTATTTTAGGGCTTTTTTTTAGGGCTTCCTATGCACCAGACCTTATTTTTCACAATCCCAAGCGCCCTTCCAAGACCCACTTGTATTGATTTGTAGCTACAGAAAAAGCCGTATGCCTGAGCACACTTTCATTCCTGTGTATCTGTACATACCTGAGCTGAGGTGGATTAAACAAGACTTCTGCGTTTTATTGCAGCAGCTTAAATCCTCACACCTCATTACAGAGCTCTCGATCTGCTCCCCTTCTCTGCATCCTCAGAGCTCCTTCCAATGCCAGAATGAGGCTCCTTGGGCCCTTCAGACTTTCCTTTGGTAGCTTGGGCTCATATTGCATTTGTGGTGCCAAGTTTTTGCACAAAATAAATTAAAAAAAAAAATCTTTAAAGCTATTGTTAGCAACAGTGAATGCAGGTGATAAGGGACAAAGTGACCTAGTGCTCGCAGAAGGATTTTGCCAAAGCCATGTGTCTGCAACAAAACTCTTGACTTGTCTTCCCTGAACTATATTGGCTACAAACACAGACATGGGGATTTAGTGCAGCTCAGTCACTCCCATGCCAGAGAGCTCAGGTTAACCACCACCATCAGCTGTTGCTGCCTCCCTGGGAGAGAGGGAAGGGACTGGTGCATGGGCACCAAGGGAAGGAAAATGTACCGAGATAGCAATGAAGACTTTGGAAACTTGGTTGTGTCCCCTGACTGATGCGTTGTGCCCACATCATGGAGGATTAAATAGCCCAGAAATTTCCCAGGTGATACTCGGGGTCTGTTGGCTACACTCTTGCCTTTAGATCCAGCTAGATGCTACACATCCTACCTGAAAAGATAATGGCAGTTGTTCAGCTCTGGGAAAAACGAGATAATTTTTTTGGAAGTCACTGCTTTTATTTGCTTTCCATGTTACAGTGTTGCTCTGCCCATGGAGAAGCATCTTTATTTGATGAATTTTTAAAGGGTTTTAGAGGGAGCTGGGGGACTTTACAGTTACTGTTCCAGTTTCCCTGCCATCTGGTTGCTTCATGGATTTTCTATGTATTCCTGTATTTTTTTTTTAGCCTGGTTTCCTAAGAAAATGAAACTTACGCTGTTGTACTGCACGTGCGTCCTGGTCCACCCATGTATGTGTGTTTTCCTATAGTATCAGCTTGAACCTTCTGCTCAACCTCAGCCAGATTTGTGGGAGAGGTGGAGATCTCAATTTTACCATCTTCCCGTGTTTCCCCACCAGCGCTGTTTCTGCCTGGTCTGTTTGACACCCGTGGGGCAGTAGCTGTGGGGCTGAGCTGACATCCAGAACCTGTTAGTCCAGTGGCATACAACCTGCTGGGCAGCAGCCTGGGATCCACCAAATTACAGATGAACAGAGAAGTCAAATACACAGTCCTGGCCAGGCATAACACCCAGGCAGTGCAAATTGTGTTGTGTGTTATGTGCCTGAGGCTGTAAAACCAGGAACAACTCCTGGGCGTCATTTTGTCCTGCACATAGGAGAGAGGCTAGCAAGAACTCTTTTCCAAATTGATAACCACCAAGGGATATCCAAGGTCAATACAAATTGGTCCTGATTCAATCTCGTTGACTGATACTTAAGCTAAACCTTCCAGTTTAACAGTCATGTGGATTTTCAATTGGGTCTGAAAGCCTTTTTAAAAAACATATCACAAGAGCTGGTGAAGAATGCAAACCAGAGTGAGCGTAGACATGTGAGCATCGTGTAACTGCCTTTTTTCCCTGACGGCAAATTGCTTATGAACATCTTATAAATTTCACAAATGTGGTTGTGTTGAAAGGAAAGAGCGAGGCTGGCAGTGCTGCTGCCGGGCGTTACGGGGGATGTAACCTGCTGGTGAGCTTGGCGCAGAGACTGAAACCTTGGCAAGGTACCATGGTAACATTTCCATACACATGTTTATGGGTTCTTTGAGGGCTTTTTGGTTAAATGTCAATGTTTTCATGATATTATTCAAGGAGATTTCATTGCTCCAAAATCCCACTATGCCTTTGAAAACTGCTTTCAGTTTGCAAGTTGCTCAGTGGAAAATGCGTCTGTCTTGACTGCTTGGGGATGGAGAGCAAAGCTCACTGCTTAGCTGCCTGCTCAGAGGCTTGTTGTACAGCTCTGTAAAATGGGGCAAGAGCTGGGGCATCTTCCTGGCTTCCATCCAGAGGAGGGGAGTGCACATTGCTGCAAATCTAACGTGTTGAAGAGATAGGAAGCTGTCAGCACCCTGCACTCAGCATTTGCTGCTGACCGAGCGCCCGGGAAGGGCATCACCGTGGTGTGGGATGGATCCTGTTAACACCGGTTCACTTATGGCTTGAGTTTACCCAGGGTCTCAGTTCGCACTGGAGGGAACAGCCACAGGCAAGCTTGAGATTACCGTGTTTCTAACACCGACATTTTGGCTGAATTCAAAACGAGCCTGGACCAATCTGCTGTGCTAGGACGGACCTCTTGTTCCCAGACAGGCATCGGGAGCCTACATATTCCCATTAATCATTGTATGTGCTTCAACATAGGGTGCTTTGCCAAATGTGGTGTGTTGCTTTATGAACTCTCCCACAACCCACACTTTGCAATGCCCCTTTTGGACATTTTTTCCCGCTGCGCAGGCTCGGTTTTGACAGCAGGCTGCCGTCTGCAGGATGCTGGGTGCTCCTGAAGTGCGCCTGCACATCCTTGTTTGGACATCTGGTGCTGGAGCTGCTGCTGGTCCAGTTTTGAGCATCTCTTGTTAAAATTGGAGGCAGGCTGAGAGCTGCTGAATTCCAGCAGCTCTGCAGGGTTTCTGTTGAATAATATTGCAATTAAAAAAAAAAATATACCTAGGCAGTAGAATTTAATCCAGGATTTCTCAGTCTATGATATCATGGGTCGTCCCCCCCGGTACTAAAATACAGTACAGGATCCCAGGTGGGAGCTGATTTTAAGGACTTCAGCCCTCAGGGGAGGTGTGTCGTCATTTTTTTTTTTTTTTTTTTTTTTTTTTTTTGTGGTTGTAGGAGCAAAGGTGCCAAAAATTATTTCAGAAGTGCTTTAGTGCTCCTAAATCCATGGATTGCAGCTATTGTGACCAGGGGTGAGCTCAGGGAATGTGAGGGGCTGAGCTCCCTTTGCCCAGGGGCCAGAGGAGGTCGGTGCTGGCATCAGTCCTCAGCCCCATGGGTGCATTTGCATTGCAAGCTCACCCAAAGCTCCGCCTGGGCTGCTGCAGGTGTTAAATTTAAATCTCCTTAATTTGATAGGGTTTTGAAAATCAGTGTAATTGCTTTTACATTGCATGTGTGATTATTGAGAGAAAACATGGATCGATCGCTGCCTGAATACTCTGTGGTGGGCCTGGCAGCTAATGAAGATGGTGTAAAGATGGAAGTGTCTCTCCAGCCCTGCTTGTCAGCACCTAGAGCAGTACCAAAGCTGGTATTGCCTGTGTGTCTCCCCGTGGGTAGATAAAATTCCCATCTTAGTGCAGAGCAATATGTCAGAGTGAGCAATATATCAAAATGAAATACATTAATTGGCAAGTGCTGGGAAATTACAGATCTGCTTAATGAAAAAGAAAACCTTGTTTACGGTTTCTAATGTGCTGCTGAAGAAACTGGCTCCCAAATAAAAATACTTAAAATTACGATTAGGATTTATTTACATAATTACTGCAAGAGAAATTCTAGGTACGTGCTAAGCAGTGCAAGAGAAACCTCATGACTTTTCTTCTTTGCTTTCCTGTGTCTCGAGTTTAGTTTGCTCTTGGTGAGTCTATTAAAGCTTTTACTAACTCAGTGAGGCAAGAAGGCATTTGTTACAAAATTAATGCATTGATATGTATATATATATATATATATGTATATATATTTGTTTTATTGACTGTGGTAAGAACATATGGCTGAGTAAGAGCCAGATCATCCTTGTAATTGTAGTGTTGGCTGGAAAACGATTCAGTAGGTGGCACTTATTTCTTTATGCAAAGCAAGCTGATGTCCTGGCATGGCTGTAGTGAGAATGCCCTTGGAGTTTGTTTCCAAGGGCTGTGTCCCCCACTGGTGTGAGTGAGATCTGCCAAAGTTGCCATATAAATTTATATTAATGGTCCGTTCCAAACCATACTGCCCAGCGTGTCCTGGCCACCTTCCAGCCCCTGCGGAGACCCTGGGCCAGATCCTCTGCTGATGTCTGGGTGGCTCTGTTGACTCTGCTGATTTATATCTGCTGGAAATGTACAGTATAAAATGCAATAGGCCCATGATGGGGCTGCACTGATTGAAACCAGCCAAGGGTATGACAAATCTTCCTCTTAATATTTCAATTGACTTTGGCAAACTTGCTTCTTTCTTGTGTATCCTAAATCAATGTGTAAGTGCTGCTGACAGTAATTTCCACTTTTGTCTGTGCAGATGGCTGCCCTTCACTAGGCTGCGGTGTTTATACCTGCTAAGTTTGCAAACACTTTTCTGCTACAGCCTCCCATTGAGCAGTATTTTTCCGTAGCTGTCATATTTGCGAGATGAAAATGTTCTTTGTTGGGCCCTGCTTGAATGTGAATTTTCTTCTTTCAGCGAGGGCCACTGGGCCTGGAGCAGAGGCACTGGTGTAACACGTGTCTCTCAGCACGGATGTTATGGGCAGCAGGGGTTGAACCATTTTAGGAATCTGGATGCTCCAGAGCAGGGTCTGAGAGCTGGTGTCCAGCCTCTTGCATGGCTTTGACAGTTGTGCTGCTGGATCCTATGCCTTCCTAATTGCATGTCATTGTAGACCACTATGCACTATATAATTATTATCAAATAGCAAATCTCTAGACTGAAAGCTGCAGTATGAGAGCTAGAGACTCATACTTTCCTAAGGCACCGCTGTTCTATCTCTGCTAACTCTTGTTTGGCATAAAGAAGAAGCTGCTGCTTTTTTGTTTATTCGTTTAGCTCCTGTCTTAGACAGCAAATAAAATCTGCAATCCATCAATCATGCACCCAACTTCAGTGCGCATTCCCTGGTGTAGGATTCTTTGGTCCAGCTACTCTTTCAAGGCAGGCGATTGTACTATTCAGATAAAACAAAGACAAATAATTAAAATAAGCCTTTCTCTTTTCTTTTCTCTTGTGCCCAGGGAGAAGATGCCATTCCACCATGTAACAGCTGGCTTGTTGTACAAAGGCAACTACCTGAACCGCTCACTCTCCGCTGGCAGTGACAGCGAACAGCTAGCAAATATCTCAGTGGAGGAACTGGATGGTGAGCAACATCCTTGTGGTTTTCCAAAGGGGCTGGGAATGGGAAAAGACTTGTTTTCACCTTCTCTGTAGTGTTTCCACGCAGTAACTGGAGGTATGCTCCCCGTGAAGCAAGGATCAAAACGCAGATCAGAAGTGAGATGGCCCAGCAGATCAGGGACAAAGAAAAGGTCCCTGACCAAAGTTATGTTGAGAGCTGTAGACTGATTTTAGCCTCAGATTTTATCCTTCTGCCTAGAAATAAGGCAGCTTTTTTGAAAGAGTAAGGCTGCTTTTTATGGGCAAAACTTGGCAAGAGAAAAAGTTAGGCTAATATCTTTTTATAAACATGTCTTTAGCCTTTCCTGGGAACCTGCAGAGCTGAATCTGTCTTCCTAGAAAATCTCATTTGCCTTGTGGCCTTTCAGAAGTGAAGTTTCTCTCTGTGTCTCAATATAACAACATGCATGAAGGTGCGTTGTGGTTTAAGAAGCTGAAAAGAGCTTTAAAATTCCTTTTCCAGGTCAGTGATTTGGAGCACAGATCAGCCTCAGGCTGGCAGAGGCTATCAGGAAGGTTGTCCACATCTGCTGCCTGTAGGATCCCATAATTTCCTCCCTAGAAGCTGGTTGCTGCTAATCCCTTCTGCCCTGCAGATGGGATGTGAGGCCAGGTAGACTCACAGTCTGGTTCCTGGTGGGAAGGTCTCTTTCACAGGCAATTTGTGGCTTACCAGGGTCATTTCTAAGCAAAAGTTAATATTGTTGACAGCTGGTCTTTGAGGGCTGTGGAACAAATTGAAGCTCTTGGTTTGCTTCCCAGTGGACATTTGGTACAAGCCATGATCATAATCAATGGTCTCAGTGGAGAACTTGATCGGGAAATGAGAAAGGCAATGGTGTAAGGTAGAAATGGTCCTTCCAGGAGAGGTTGGAGGCATTTTGGCAAAACAGACCGCCAACATTTCTGCCCACCCTCCCCCTTTTCACCTGTGCTTTGGTAAATCAGACTTCAGTTTTCAAGCCTTTTCAACTTCGGAGCTTTTGGATTTGATTTTGTGAGATTTACATTAACTGAAGTACAAACAATGTTTTCTGAGTATTTGTAACTGCTTCTCCTCTTCCTAATGAGTGTGTGCTGAACACAGTCCGGGTGAGAGATGCAACATGAGAAACCACTTTCAATGCAGCTTAGCTAAGACCCCGGGAGCACAAGGACTTCAGAGGCTTCTTTGGGCTCTTCTCCTGAGTTACAGAAGCTTTGCTTAAAGATTTAAGTTGGTGAGCAGACCTGAGCTGGCTTAGCTTCTGTGTATCCTATAGACAACAGATTGTGTTGCAAGGTGAAGTGTGGCTGTTGTCCCTATTCAGGATAATGGGGGTTGGCTGAGCAGACATGAGGTTGTTGGATGAGGTCTTGCAGTTTATTTCAAATTCAGACAACCAAGGTTTTTCTGCTATGTCTAACCTGATTAGAGCACATCTGCTGAAATTGCCTTTGATATTTGCAGCCTTGTGTCAAGAACTGATTCAAGTGGCCTCAGAGCTGCTACCCACTGTCAGGGCCACCCTGTTGCATGAGGGAAACTTGTCCTTGATTTGGTCCTCTGCTTTCTGCATGGAAATGGTCTGTGCCTGGACATGGGAAGGAAGCCCAGTCTCATTTCCATCCTTCCCATGTCTCCCTGCTGTCAACTCGAACCACTTAGGGTGATCCACAAGCTTTCCAAGCCCTCTTGGCACTGTTTTCCCCTGGCAGCTCCGGGGTGGGGGCAGCAGCTGCGGGAGGCAGCGGAGCACAGCCCCATGGCCAGACCCGCCTTCCCCAGGGAGAAACCAGCACTCGAGAGGCTGTGGATCATCTCCGTTCATTAACGGCAAATGAAGTGAATTAGGTGTAGAGGAGCCGTCTTTTGAGAAGGCAGCAGCCGAGTTGCTGCTAATGCGAGCGCTGCATCCATTTAATGTGGTCGGTGCCCTACTATAACTGTGCCATTGAATTGGAGAGCAGCAGAGTACATTCATCTCTGTTCACAAAGAGTATCCCCCTCGTTCTTCAGAAGAATGGTTAGAGAACTTTAACTAATCATCCATTTATTCTGTGGCTGTTAAGCACAGGCTTCTTGTTAGAATTTAGTTGTGTGGTTCTTTGTTGGTTTTTTTTTTTTGTTTTTGTTTTTTTTTTGACAGCCTTTTGCTTTACAAACACCTATTTTTGAGGGCTTTGTGTCTTCGCCATGAAGATATGCCCCACTTCTTAGCCTAGCAGAGAAAAGCTCAACCTCAGGCCATTTTTTTCCACCTGCAAACACAGAAGTGGTACCAAATTGATTTGATTTGTCTCCGCTAAAGCCAGAGCAGCATAAGAAGCTGGAGATACTCTTCTGTGTGCCAGCTACCAGAGTGCAGCCTGGCCACTGGAAATTTTATGTAATACTAGGGCAGCAGCCTCTACCTTACTGTGTTTTGTCACTAATACTAGATCAGTGCCCAGGTGTGCTGCTGGTAATTGGTGAAGGTACCACTGTTCACTGCCCAAACCCAAAACAGAAATAGTCTTTCTGCCTTTAAGCATAAACTATCTCAGGGTAACAAAATGTTCTTCCTTGAGAAGTTAATGTCAGTGTATGGGAGCTTTGTGGATATATCAAGCTGTGATAACTCGATGCCAATAACATATTTGCATTTAATCTTACAGGCTGGGAAAGAGATGCCAAATTCTCCTTGGTTTCTTTTTCAATGAGATTTTGGTCCCGAGGGAGTTCTGGCCTATTGAGAAATTCCAGTCACACATATTAAATTATTATCGAAGCTGGGGAAGTCGATGGGAATTTTCTATAATGCTCCTCTGTGCTCATGGCTTCAACAAGTGCCTTATCTGTCAGGTTTTTTCCAGCAGATTTTTTAAAAAATTTTTTTACGGTTAGCATTGCATGTCTCAACGTCATTCACTTGGGGAAGGATTTCTGCAAGTGTGGGCTCCGGGATGCTGCAGGGCGAAGGTGCTGCACAGCCTGGCTGAAACACAGCGTGTCTGCCCCTGCACGTCCCTGCAGTGAGTACCGGCAAACGCTCTGGGTTTGCAAGCATGCGGGTGGTGGATGAAGGATAATATGGAGATCAGGAAATGAAAAATATCGCTGACTTCAAGTAACATAAGGGGGAGGTAGTCTAGGTTTTTGGATGAATGCGCGCCATTCAGAACAGTGTGCTTAGGGTGCTGCTCTGTCTCTTCTCCAACTGGTTATTTTTCTCCTATGAAAACTTTTCCGACTTGCATCAGCCATCTGTCGACTTTAACTCCGCACTGTTTTTTTCCATCCTGCCTTAAATACTATGCTGGCAGCAAAGAAAGAGCCTGGAGAGATAAGAGGTCACTCTGCTGATGGCTTGTCTATTCCTAGCAGTGGTGTTCGCTATTTGCGGTTCTGTAGTAGTGTGAAGGTTTTTAGAAGCTGTCACCATCACAAAAGGAATTAACTTGCAGAAAGCTATATTAGGTGATACTTAACTTTGTAACATCCAGTAAATGTTGAAGTTGAAAGTGGCAGGCCATCCATAACCTGTCTCTTAGGGACCACGCAGTACGGTGGGATCTTGGATGTATGTTATTGCCAAATGCTTCTTGTTTTCTTTGTATGAGATTATAAATTAAGTTGGGGGAAAGTTTTACATATAGATTTTCTGGCTGTTGTTGGCTGACATAAAATTGTGGCAGTTTGTGCATACTCTGTGGTTTCCACATCCCTTTTAAAACCAGCTTCTGTTTTCACATTACAAACTGCTAGGAGTATTTTTAATAAAAAATGGTGGATGGAAATCATCATGTCAAGCTTGAGTCATCCACCTCCATAGGCGCTATCTAAAGGGTATTGTCAGGAGGTAAAAACATTTCCATAGTAGGAATCTGACAAATATCACCTGAAGGGAGGCAAGTGCATTATAAGTAGGCTTTGCAAAAAGTATCTGAAATACATGGTAGTCAGTGCCTTGCAGAGAAAACCCAAATGTGAACCACAGCAGCTATTTGTCCAGAAAGACATCATGATAAATCCTTACCTGACCCAGATTCCTTTAAAACCAGCAGTGCCCGTGCAGGAGGAAATGTTGCTGCATGGCAGCAGGACAGCTATTGGCATCTGGAGCCTTAGACTACGTAGTCCTGCCCCAGGTGGTGTCTGTGGTATCTACAAGGGTTTCTCTAGGCTGGGAGATTTTTTTTTTTTTTTCTTTTTGTGGTGTAGGCATCGACCTGGCCAGCTTGATGCAGTCCTTAAGGTTGAGATCCAGAGTGGAAATACCAGTGCATGGTTTTGCCTGCCTCAAGTGGAGATGCAGAGTGACACGTGAAATGGGGGAAAAGCTGCTGCTGGTGCTTGGGGTGCACTAGACTTCAAGGCAGGAATCTGGGGACTTCCTTCACCAGAGGACTTTTCTATTGTTGTAGATTATACACCACATTGCAGGACATGCTTTACCTGGTTTCTCCTTCTTCCCAGCAACTTCCCTCTGTCACTTGAAGAAGCTCTTAACTGGGTTGCTCTTTCCTGGGCTCCTGTGTAAAAGTCAACCACAAGCAGCTTCAGTGTGTACTGGGAAACAGCTCTTGAAATAATTTAAAGGGCATGGTTAAATGATGCTCAATATAGATGTTAAATTAACAAGTTGTCCCCCACAGGCGATGCCAAGTGGCTGAAGGTGTGTTGGGGCTGCAGCCAGTTCTGGAGTCCCAGCAGCACAGTGAGGTGGTCAGTTGTGGGGCTGGTGGCATGCTGGGTCCCTGCTGGGGGGGACATCAGGTAAAATAGTCCCACATCGCAAATGCAGCCATGCCATCCTAGCCCTACCTCTGAAAATAAGACCCAAATCAGGGGTGTTTACCCCCTTGTGCATGTCTGATATGATTGATCGTCCTTGGATTTTGTAAGTCCTGGGAAGGGAGGGACCGTGATGCTGCAGAGCACTGTCACCATGCAGTCTCATTTGGGGGTTGTTATTTAGCAGAAACCTTGTGAGCCGTGAGGACTGTGACTGATCCGGATCCTAGTTCACTCTTTTGTTATCAAAAAGGCTTGATAAACAGTCCCTTGCTTACTGAAGAGTCAGGGCTGCTGCGCCGCTCCTCGTATCTCTCTCCAGGTGTTGATTTTTCTACGGGTCTGCTTGTTTGCTAGCAGAGATTTTAATCCTGCTGATGGGCGCAGAAGGTAAAAGGACAGGCAGATTACCTCCAGCCTCAACAGCCAGCTGGCTGCGTGGTGTCAGCGCCTGAGACTGATTATCTTTGGTGTCCCAGGTGAGATCAAATGGTGTTTTGGAGAAGCAGTGTGCTTGAGGAGGGAAACCCAGGGGGGAGAGGCATTAGTCACTTGACTGACTCATGTAGCAGCAACAGGCTGAGTCTGCTCCGCTTCGCTTTTTGTCCATGGGAAAAAAAAAACACTTGGAAAAGTGGAAAGAGAAACAAGAAAGCATCCTGTTGCAAAGATATTCTCCTGGGATAGGAGACATACCTACCAAGGGGGAGCGTGCATTGGAGTGTGACCACACCAGCATGTTCTGTGCGTGGATTTGTCCATGCTTCAGTGTAAGCACTGCAAGCAGACTGTTAATTAAGTGGATGAAGCTGTATAAAGCTCATTTTCTCATTTGCAGAGTCCTTTTTAAAGTGGGGTTTATCCACAGTGTCTCTGCTGTGAGTGATCATGGCTACAAATGGAGTAATTTATGTCTTATATTGAACTTTAATATAAGTGTTTCGTGTCTCTGAATATAAAACTGCGGCATCACTAGGCAGATTCTTCTGTGGACAGAAGTAGCTTTATCTCTCACTTCTGCTGAGCTCCTTCTGCTAATTTTCAAGTTACACATTGTAATTACACTGTGGGTTTCCTTGGGACTTGGTAGTTTCAGGTATGAAGCAGCCTCCATTTAAAAGTTGTAAAAACTGGTGCAGCATTAATATTCTACAGCATATTATTTTATTGCAAGGTGCACATTTGCTCTGGATGGTGCACGTCCAGTGTAGGAGTGGAGCTGTTGACGTGGCTACCTGTCCCGGGCTGCGTGCCGGCTGTCATAGTTTAACCCCAGCCAGCAGCTAAGCCACACACAGCCACTCTCTCACTGCCCCTGGTGGGATGGGGGAGCGAGTTGGAAGGGTGAAGGTGAGAAAACACATGGGTTGGGATAAAGACAGTTTAATAGGTAAAGCAAAAGATGCACAAGCAGGCAAATCAAAACAAGGAATCCGTTCGCCACCTCCCCCGGGCAGGCAGGTGCTCAGCCATCTCCAGGACAGCGGGGCTCCCTCACGCGTGACGGTGACTTGGGCAGACAAACGCCATCACTCCGAACGTCCCCCCTTCCTCCTTCCCCAGCTCTCTGTGCCGAGCGGGACGCCCTACGGCCTGGGACGTCCCTGTGGGCAGTTGGGGTCAGCTGTCCCGGCCGTGTCCCCTCCCAACTCCTTGTGCACCCCCAGCCCCTCGCTGGTGGGGTGGGGTGAGAGGCAGGAAAGGCCTCGGCTCTGTGTGAGCCCTGCGCAGCCATCACTAAACCATCCCTGTGCTACCAACACTGTTCCCAGCACAAACCCAAACCACAGCCCCACATGGCTACTGTGAAGGAGATTAACTCTACCCCAGACAAAGCCTGCACACCGCTTAACCCTGCTGAGGGTCAAGGGACTTCACCAAGGGAGACATTTAGAGTTATAATTCGCTGTGCTCTGCCCCAGCCTCATTAGTAGTCTCCAGATCCCATAACAGACTGACAGGTCGACTGGAGCAGCCGGCAGACGCGCGGTCCCTGCCCCACTGCGGTGCACCTGGAAGGGATGAGTTCCCCTGTGCTGGCTTTGGGAAGCTTTCCCCCACCTTGCGCAGAGCAGCACTGAGGTCCTGTGTGCCACAGTCAGACAGACATCTGTCTACCCAGCCCCAGATCACCAACCTTTCACTCTTGACCTCCAGAAAAGCTTTTTTTTCACTGGAATTAGTAGCACTTCCCACCCCAAACAGGCAATGATAATGTTTGGACACCCGAAGTGGCTGAGCACAGAGAGGTCTGGCTCCTCTGGGTTTCACCAGAGAGGAAGATCATGTCTTGAGCTGCTGCACTGCCTTAGGGACAATTGGGGCTTGAAGATCAGCCTTGGGTTTTCTCCAAAACTGGAGGTCCTCAGCAGGAAGGTGGCAGAAAGCTATGGATTGGAGGAAAAACTCCAGAACAGCAAGTATTTCTACCCTCCAATGCTTTAAAGCCCAAGCCCTATACAAGACACCAGTACTTTGGCAGGTTCATCACCCAGGAAGACATTTTTTTGGGTGCAGCCTTGGGAAGGGCTTGCAGAGGCTCTGTTTCCCTGTTCCCAACCCCCTCTCCCAAGGGGGGACGTGTCACCCGGACTCCCTGCCCCCAAAATACAAGAACAGGCATCAGCATCATCTCTGAGGAAAGAGTCCTTACAGCAAGAGAGTATAAATAAAATGAGATTGGCTGCCAACAAATTAGAATTACAGGGACACCATCTGGACAACAATTAAAGAGATTGTTTGAACTCCAGCTATGCTGACATAGTTATAGGAACTGGCTGGCAAGCAAGCAAGTTACTAGTGGTGGATATTCAGATATCCTTGGTCAGAGGCTTGAGGGTTTCTGGCTTATTGTAGTGGAGAAGGAGCCTCTTCAAGTTGGAAGAAGATGGTTTTGGGGAGACGGATGTAGACTGTGCCTTCATCCAGCTCCTTCCAAATCTGCAGGTTTTGTCTCACTGCAGAGATGCTGCCGAGGCTTCAGTGCTCCCCAATATGCTGTGAATCGTGCTGGGCCAATGCTCCTCACAGCCCTTTCAGATGCTGCCCATTCGCTTGCGAGCTGGGGCTCTCAGTGGAGCCAGCTGATAACTTGCTGCCTGCGTCGCCTCAGGCCATGGGAATGGAGCAAATTCAGATCAAGAGCTAAACATGCTTTAAAAGGCATTTAAATCTTGCTGTGACACGTTTATACAAATTTTGATATGGATTTTTAATTTTTTATGCAAGCTTCTAGGCTGGGTCATTAATTTTACAAATTCCTTCAATCCCTTGCCTTAAAACTCCAGCTTTAGCAAGTCGCTCTTATTCTAGTAAGTGTTGCTGTGTGAACTCAGGGGTCTTGTCCTTACCTGCTACCTTATTGCTCTGCAAATGTGCTCCCTAGGCAGTGACTTTTAGCTGTGCGTGGGAGGACGGGGGCCAGGGTAGGGTCTCTGCAGCCCAGACCCATCAAGATGTGTCACACAACCTGGGATGGGAAGCAAAGGAGTCTAAATACCTCTGTCTCCCCCATTTTCCAGGTGAAGGCACAGGAGAGCTGTGGATACAGTGGGACATTGGTGTGTTGTACACTGTCTGTACATCCAGCCAGGTGGCTGCCTCCCAGCCCACCTTTCTGTGCTGATCCAATTCCCAGTGAGCTCACTGGGAATGTGGTCAATCTGTCCAGAGCATCTTTCCCTGGCAAAGGGAGACATCAACTTCTGACCCAGGTCTGTGGCTTTTGGGACTAAGCAGGGCTGGCAGTGCCATGAGAACAGAGATTTTTGGCTGAAGCAGCCTGAGTGCATCTTGCACACAACAGAAATGGAAGTGATGCTGCTGCTTCTCTGAATTGAGTGGGAAGCATCTCAGCCATCTGGCTCCTTCTCAGGTCACAGGGCTGGGGCACTGGGGAAAGTTCAGCTCTGCAGAAGCCACAGCAGCTCTGGAGAGTCAAGCAGTTGTTCCCCAGATGAAAATTACTCTGATAAGCCATTTCTTCTCATTTAACTGTTGTATTGTGTTTGCGTGGTAAGGTTTTGGTGGTGGCGGCTACAGGAGTGGCTTCTGTGAGAAGCTGCTAGGAGCTTCCCCCGTGTCCAGGATGGACCCACTGTTGGTCAAGGCTGAGCCCATCAGTGATGGTGATAGCACCTCTGGGATAACATATTTAGTAAGGGGAAAAAAGACCAAAACAAACGTGTGCAATTGCAGCCAAAGAGAGGAGTGAGAATATGTGAGAGAAACAACTCTGCAGACACGGGTGAGTGAAGAAGGAGGAGGAGGAGGTGCTCCAGGCACTGGAGCAGAGATTCCCCTGCAGGCCGTGGTGCAGCCCATGGTGGGGCAGCTGTGCCCTGCACCCAGGGAGGTCACTGGGGGAGCAGAGACCCACCTGCAGCCGGGGAGCGGGGGGATGCCGAAGGAGGCTGTGACCCTGCGGGAAGCCTGCCCTAGAGCAGTCTGTTCCTGAGGGTCTGCACCCCACAGAAGGGGCCCACACTGGAGCGGTTTGTGAAGAGCTGTAGTCTATGGGAAGGACTCAGCGGTGGAGAAGTTCATGGAGGACGGTCCCCTGTGGGAGCGAGCCCACGCTGGAGCAGGGGAAGAGTGTGAGGAGTCCTGCCCCTGAGGAGGAAGGAGCGGCAGAAACAAGGGGTGATGAACTGACCACAACCCCCATTGCCCGTCCCCTGTGCTGCTGTGGGGGAGGAGGGAAAGCAATCACGAGTGAAGTTAAACCCAGGAAGAAGGGAGGGGTAGCAGGAAGGTGTTCTTAAGATTTGGTCTTATTTCTCAGTTTCGTGCTCTCGTTTGATTGGTAATAGACTAAACTAACTTCCCCAAGTCAAGTCTGTTTTGCTTGTGACGATAACTGGTGAATGATCTCTCCCTGTCCTTATCTTAACCCACGAGCCTTTCGTTGTATTTTCTCTCTCCTGTCCAGTTGAGGAGGGGAGTGATAGAGTGGCTTTGGGGGCACCTGTCATCCAGCCAGTCAACCCACCACACCTGCACAGAGACACAAACCCACACTCTGGACTGGATTTAAGCTGCCTTTGACATCCCCTCCGTGGTGCTGAGTGCCGAGCAAATGGCTCACTATTTATTTCATTTCCTGAGCCCTCCTTACCAGTGCTGGGCTTGGGGCCTGATGCATGGGTTGAAAAAGGCCCAGACAAGCTGCCATTAGAGCAAGTCGAAAGATGAATGGCTCAGCCTGTTGGTGAGTCCCAGCAGCACGGATCTGAGCGAGAGAACCTGGTGTGGACGGCTGCAAAGCGCAGGAGCAGGACGGACCTGACAGTCTCCTGAGCACTGCCTGATCTCTGGTCGCACAGACAGTGTCATATAGTTAGTCAGCATTAGGCTTCACAGGTCCCTTCTTTAATTACCATGATTTTAAATACTTAAGGATTTGGAGGTTATCGTGATGCTCTGCATGTTGTGCATAAGCCCTTTTGGTGGTTCTGATGCTGTGGACTGTCAGGTGTCCCTCCAAGTTGTGGAGAATGATATTTTAGCCAGGCTGTGTTAGTTCACTGTGTCTATCAGCACATCAGCTTTATTCCAGTCACAAAAAACCATAAGCAAATCTGGACAGATTCCCCTGCCTCCACTGGAGCAGCCACCTCACTGAAGCACAAACATCTGCAAAAAATCTCTGTTCTGCACTGCATCTGTGTGCTGTCTATAGAGGCACATTCAGAAATAGGTTAGCCCCTAAATAATGAGGCTTAGGAGTTAGATGTACGTACAGAGAAGCAGGAGTCCAGGTATCTATTTGTAGTTCTTCACTGGGCCATCACTGATCGTTTTGTGCCTCAGTTTACCTAGCAGCAGCGATACTTGTGAAAGGGGGAGGCGAGCAGCATGTCCACCACTGCTTGGGGAGAGCAGCAGCATCTGTGGATCTTGTTCCCCATGAGCAGTGGCTTTGCTTTGACTCCCCAGTCCCTCCTGTGCTACTGTGCACAAATGAGCCTGTTGGTGGCACAGCGGGGGACTGGCAAAGAAAGATACTGTCTTGGCACAAAGCTGCTGCAAAAATGTCAGGGAGAAAAACTCAGTGACCCAGAGAGGGTTTCACCTGGCTCTTTAGAACATTTTTTTTTTTTTTTAATGCCATTCAAATCAATACAATGTCAAGGTTAGTGCTCCCGGCCTTGGTTTGGCTGTTGGGGCATCTGCTCGGCAGTACCAGACAGCATCCCGGTCCTGCTGCGCTCCTGGGCAGCAGCCATCGCCAGCAGCTGCTCTTCATGAGCTTGCTCTGCCGTGCTCTGCTGACAGTGTTTGTGGTCCCTGTCCTCTTGCCCCTGCTTACGAGAAAGTGAATTTATCTTCCCGAGGATGAGGCCAGTGGCTTGGCAGAGCGAGAAGTCACTTAGCAGCGTGCGAGTCCGGATGAAGGAGGCAGAAGACAGTAATGCTGGGAATTAAACAAATAGAGCTGGCTGTCCTCTCCCTCTGACTGGAAGTCTTTGTTTCCCAGTTTCCCTTGCCCCGTCGTGGGTCCTGAGAACATCTCAGCCCTAGATGAGTTGAGAAATAAGCCGTGCAAGGATGCTCCCTCCGAGGCTTTGCACTGGGTGGTTTCTTGAAAAGTCGGAGCTGGGGAAGGCGGGAGGAGAGAAGGGGCAGCAGAGGAGGAATGTGGGGCCGGCTGTACTGCAGTGGGATGGAGCAGCGGGCAGAGTTTAGAGCTGGAGAGGAAGTGAGAGGATGGGCAGCTGCATCCAGTGTTGGATTTGCTGTTCCCAGAGCTAAATGAGCTGGCAGCCGGAGCCATGCGCAGCAGTTGTCGGCTTTTGCAGGACCCTGTGGCTGCAGCCACCTGCCAGATGGGTACAGGGGGGACAGAGCAGGAGCCCAGCAGGGAAGCTCTGCTTTTTCAGCTTGACTGGCTTTGGTGACATCAAAGAGGATCAGTACAAACCCTTTGAAGTCAGACTTAGCTCCTGCCTGCCTGTGAAAACAGAGGGGTGCAAATCTCCCAGGGTGACTGTGATGCTCTGAGGAGGTGGGTGCTGAGCAGGACAGCAGTGAGCTTTGCTACAGAGGGCTGTGCAGGTACGTCAGTCCTCCAGGGCACGCTGGAGAGGCACAGCGAGAGCTCTACTTGATGTCAGCGACATGTCCAGGAGCACAGGGTGTGCAGCAAAACTCACCAGAGCCAAGCAGAGAGTGGTAGTTCATAAAATGCTTTGTGAGCATTTGATGCCAGAGCAGCCACTGCAGTGAAGGGTGCATGGGATGAAATAACTGCAGTTCCTAAAGCTGATGCCAGTCTGGCTCAGATTATTCACTCTCCAAGTGAAATGAGTTAAAACTGTTCGGGTTTTTTTTCAGACTAAGGTCAGCTGAAGGTCCTGTACCTCCCCTGTTGCTGGGCGGTGCTGCTCCACACAGGGCTGTGCTCCCAGTGCACCAGAGAGGGCTCAGTAAGGGGCTTTCTAGGGCACTGTGGTCCTTGCACCGTGTGGGTTTGTGGAGGATGAGCTGAGGCCAGGACCTTGCCGTCTGCCTGGGTCTCCTGTTCATCTCCACACTGAACGACAATTGTGCCCTGGATCCAGCTGAGAGGAGCAAAAGAGATCAATTGTGGTGGTGCTGTTGGGACCAGCAGCAGGACTTGTGTGAGCACCACATGAGGCATCACTCAGGGTCATGACACAAGATTGCACACACCCCGGTGTCCTCAGGGACCAGTGTGCAAAGTCCTGGCACCACTCAACAGAGGGAAAAGTAGATAGGATCAAACATCCCTCTGGAATTCGAATGTGTTTGACAAGTCAGTCCAGCGTGTCCTGCCTGGAGCTGAGGTGTTGCAGGCAACCTTAGACCCTTTGTACCAACTACCATAAGTAGGAGCAAGAAGAATAACTTTCAGAAGTATTAGCATTTGGAATTTTCAATTTTCAGTATTTCAGAACAGCACAAAGTCTTTCTTAAAAGGTTTATTTATTTTGATAAGAATTCTGTAAAAAAAAAAAAAAAAGAAAGTAAAAAACCCAAAGCCTTGGTAGTGAAAGATATTTATGTCTCATGTTCCTGGATGCACATCATTAGGATGTCATTTAAGAAAAGTCCCTCCTTCTAAATAAGCCACTAGAACACAAGCCTATTAGCAACGTGTGCGACGAGGCAGTATTTTGTATTTTAGTATTATTCTTTTGGACAATTTCTGTTTAATTTGCTAGGAAACACAAATCTCATTACTTTTCTTTCAACTAAATCTAATCCAGGGCATTAGATCTTGTGAATAGGTTTGGGTGGTGAAGAAATATGGCTCTGTAACTGATTGTAATTGCTATTACTTCCCAAAGGTAAAAAAGATTTTGAAGTATTTTTTTACTCAGCAATTCTTCATGTTTGCACATAAGGAGTAAGTTGTGCTTTGCAAGGACGCAGTAATTTCTGCCTTTGAAATGTGAAACTGTGTTTGCTAACGTGTCTGATGGATGAAATGTCCATCACAAGTACTTAAATGTAGCTTGTCACTGTTTTGTAAATTTGATTCCACTGTTGCAGAAGGGAAAATGACAAAATAGAGAGAGAGTTGGAGGGTATCGCCAAAATGGAGTTGGAGGATATTGCCAAAACCATGTTCTCTCCTGCTTCACCCCTTGGGGAGCTGGACGTGCAAAGGGCTCAAGTTTCCCTTTCTAAAAGCACCAGAGGTAACATGGTCCCTGGTTGCACAGGAGAGTCTCTACCCCTGGGGCTGTCTGTCAGTGAGAGTTAACAGCCCTAGGACAGGTGCTGCCTCCCAAACTTAGCTCTGCAAATATGGGACTTCTCGGTTTACCAGCAGTTTAAAGAAAAAGAAAAAAAAAAAAGAAAAAGAAAATAAGAAAAGAAAAAGTTGGGAGATCCATTTTAATTTAAGCCAAATCAGCACAATTTTATTTTTGCATTTATTTTCCATGAATCGGAAGCTGGGAAAAAAATTTAATCTATTCCAAAACAGTGTTTCATTTTTCATTCAGTGTTTAAGCTTTTAAGCTTATTTCTGTTTTGAAGGTGTGGCAAACTTGTAGATTTTGGCTTGCCGCATCACCTGCTTCCATTAAGAATCAAAACAAAACATTGTATTTTAGCAGGAGCCTGGACAGGCAGCTGGTGCAGCTGTTGCGAACTGATGAAGTGTTTCGGAGAGGCTGAATCTGTGTTTTCAGTGAAAGCACTTCAGGGGACAAATTTTCTTGTGGTGTTTCTTCTCTGGCCAAGGCAATGGCAGGGTGCCGTGGTGGGCAAGAAGAAGGTTTGGGCAGGGACCCGCAGTGATCCCTCCTATCCCAACCAAGTTGCAGAGGATCCCCAAAACCGTTGGCATCATGACTGAGTCACCTTGAGCCTTTGTGTCCGTGGGGTCTTGCTCCTCCAGTGCAGCCGTCCTACAAACGGTCTCTCAGTGCTTTGTTGATGAGCTCCCATGACCTGAGCCGGGTCTGCTGGCGAGAGGAATGTGCCTTTCAGCCCAGCGGTGCTTCTGAGCAGTGAAAATACACAAGGTTTGGTTTGGGTTCTCATGCAAAGAGAAGGCACACTTTCCCCCCGCCCACCCCATTTGGGGTCTGTATAAGGGGTTAGGTAGCTAATGACTTCTTCAGAGTTCATTCCTCCCAGGCTCATTTCTCAGCAGCTTTGTTTTGCTATATTCCCCATCTTTTTTTCTCTCGCTCTCATTTTTCACAACAAAGGGTGGAAGCTGAGGAAATGGAAGCAAAGCAAATAAAGAGGCTGGTTAAATACAGGGCTCTGGAGGGAGGTTCTGGCTGGCTCGGGCTTTCCTGCTGTCCTGCGCTGAGGTCCAGCATTATCTGCCTGCCCCTTTTTTCGCTCTGACAATAGTAAACAGGAGACGTGCTTTGGTTTCTGTAAGTCCTATCGATAAGGGTAAGGCTTGTGTGTCCCTTCAGGGGGAGGAGGTCACATAATAAAAATGCAGGATATTGGATTAGACAAGCAGCCTCTTACTTAAAAAGCATTAGCTCTTCTGGGTTTTTAGAGAGGGTTTTTTTGAAGAAGTGATTGGAGGAATTTCTCTGCAGGTTAGGTTTATTGTCTTCTCTGTAACGGTGCAGCAAGCCAAGGCGTTTGGCTGGATTACATGAGCCCAACGGACACCTTGCATGTGTTGCTATGGCACGAAAGGAGTTTTGCTATGGGAAAGTGCTGACTCCATAATGCACTGGGTGATGTCTCACAGTGCTGTTTATTTGCCGTAACAGAGGCCTGAAGCTGCTGTTTTCAAGTATTTTGTGCAGTTATTGTGCCTTCTAACACTTTCCAAGGTGCTTTGCAGCACACAACAAATTCAGGGTTGTAATCACACTGTTAAGTCCCAGCAAATAAAAAGGCCTTCTGATAACTTGTTGACCTTGGCAGCATTGTGTTTCTCCATCAGAACAATGTTTAACACCAAACATTGCACATCCCCAAATTTCCTAATTTCTTGGCTGCACGGTGAAGCTGCCCATGAAGTGTTTCTTGAGAGGCAGCAGGATTGATGTCCTCCTCCTTGCCTAGCCAAGGGAAGAGCTGCTTTCAGCTTGGAAAGGAACTTGTCTTCAAAACAAAACGTGCTTATTTTGCAAATGTGAAATTCTGATCCCATTGATAGAAGGAGCAAAATTCCCATTGACGGAGCTGGGCTTTCACTCTCTGTAGCTGAAAAAATCCGATAACTGGCTAATCTCCTTAGTGTCTATTTCTCTTCCTAATGGAAAGCTTTTTAGTACTGGCTCCTAGAGAAAGTTTCAACCTCACAGCCTGAGTTTCAGCTTCCCTAACTTAGTGCTGAAAGACTGGACATCGTGTCCCATCATGGGGTGCTTTCTGGGATGTAGCTGCGTGTGTCCATCTGTGCACATGAGCACAGGTAATACTGACATCTCTTATCGACGGGCTGGTGAGGATATGTCAGTTCTTGATGGCACAGAACCAGTCCTGTCCCCGTTTGTAATGCACCTGAGCAAGCCTGCCTGTGTAAATGGGCCGGCCCAAGCCTGCTGTGGGTGTTCAGACTGACAATTGATGATGGAAAGGAAAGAGGCTCTTTTGAACCTTAGTCCTTTGGGTAATTACCAGTATGATAATTTATGTGGTTCATTAGTAAACAACTTTCTTCATTCCCACTCACCTCTTCCAGAATTTGTTCATGAAGCCTCTGAGACTTTGATGGGATGGGAGAAAAACAAATTAAAAGAAAGGACTAAAAAGAGAAACTCTGAGGCAGGAGAGCTATGAACCTGTCTATTTTAGCTGTAAAAGGGATTAAACAGATTGGTTTGATGCCAGCTTTGACATTTTCTTCCCACCCATGCAGAGAGGCAGTTTCTATGCCTTCATCGTGGCTTCAGCTCTGCTTTGGCTGATGGTGGTTTCAGACTCTCCATTACCTTGGTGGGATCAGAACTGGCTCTGGCCATCCAGAGGACTAATGCAGACCTCATCCAACAGGGAGGGAGAAACCCTGGTGTGGTTCACAGCTGCGGGCACAGGCCAACATCATTCCCTTACCTGGAGAGTTCACTGAGACTTCTCTAAGCCCTTACTTCTCTTGTCCATGGGGACTGATGGGCATTTCCAAAGGATGACCCTTGGCAGCTACCAGGGAGCAAGTCAGCCCATGTAGCTCTTTAGAGTAGCTATTGAGGGACCCTGAGCTTCAGCTTCAGTTTGAAGTTATATGGGAAAATGCTGGACAGCCATGACAAGCGTTTATGGATGTCGGCTCAGGGACATGTGTAGGAATCTTCAAGCCATAAATACTTGGTGAGTGCTGCAGTGACTTTTTAATTTTAGTGGGAAAACCAGAATGTGGCAGCCAGAAAAAAAAAAGAAAAAAAATATACAAAAATAGTAGTAGCCCTTTTGGGAAGAGGAAATGATATTCCACTAAGAACAGCAACCCCAATTAAATGGGAGCCTTTAAAGGAGCGAATAGCTAATTACCTAGATGAGAAGGAAGCAGACTCTTGTACATGGAAAACAGATTTATTGGGGAACTTTTATCTATGTACATATGTCCAAGTTGATTTATTTTCTTGCCATAAGCCCAAAATTGTCTGTGCTTTGTAAATATTGTGGTTGATGGCTATAAAGATTTCCGATGAGATCAAGTTGGAAAGAGTCATATGGTCAACCACAGTTACCAGAATTGGAGAATTTCATTAACAGCTCCAGCAGCTGGAGAGGTTTTGGGGACATAGCCAGTCACATCACAGCCCTTTTTAAAATAACTGCTGGCACATGAGGGCAGGGGAGCCCTCCCCACTGCAAGCCCCTGTTGTGCTTAGTGGCCTGGTGTGACTGCTGGAACAAAATATTTTTAAAAGCAGGTTTGTGTTATGACTTGACACAATTGTGCAAGAGGGGCAATATATTTATTTTCTAACTGGGGTGTGGGAAATGGCTCACAGCTTTGCTGCTGTCACATGTTGAATGTGACCATGATGTCTTTGTCTGTGCTTGCATTATATGTGGTGGGCACAGGTGTCCTGCACTGTTGCAGGGCTCCCTGCACCCATGGGGTGCCCTTCCCCGCTGCCACCTCTTCTAATACAAATTTTCATCACTTTTTCACATCTCCAAATCACTTATGTTTTGACATTAATAAGAATAGCGAAGAGTTCAGACAAAGTAGTTTTGGCGTCTACTGTATTTAATTTGCACTAACTTTAATGTGGGGTTTAATTTAGACTGATGAGAGAGGCAGTTTTATGAGAATAAAACTCCATTAATTACAGATCCTGTCTTAATTATAAATGGCTCTATTTTAAAGTGAGTTTTACAACCAAAATTAAGACTTGGAGCAGTTCAATCAATACAAACATCAATTAGACCTGACTTTGTACTCCAATTAATTTATAAAGCTTCCCAATGAAGTGTAAAAAGTGTGCCACTTTGTACTCCTCTTTCTGCCATTCCCGGGCATCAGGAGGTCTCTGTGGTTTCATTAGCAGCCTCCTAATGATAAGCGTGGATGGAATAACAAACCTCCTGATGGTCTGCTTTTTCCCAAATAAACCAACAGCTAACTGCTAAAATGGCTGAACCTGGCACAAGCAAAGGGGAAAATAGATACTCTTACAAGTGCTCAAATTACACATGTTTTGTTCATTTGACTCTGGTCCAGTGAAATTTGGGGTCCTGCCATGGAAAGCATTGTCCCACCAGGCCACGACTGCTCTGAGGAGCTCCAGGAGGCCCCAGGCTGAGACACAGTCACAAATATGAACCAATTTAAGATTCAGCATTATCATCCCGATTTTATAAGACAGGCAGAGGTATGGCACAGTTCATTTCTCTGCACCATCTTTTCAGCAGCTTAGCCCACTTGGAGTATTTGGTGTTGTAGCTGTTGGTTCTGGGGACACGTGTCCTTTACAACCCTAGTCAGGCGCTGAGGATCCAGCCCAACCGAGGAGTCAAGATCTGCTCCTGCTGGCATAGCATTAGTTACTTGAACCCCTGCCAGCAACTTCAGTCCACACTGCAGATGGCGGTGAGCTCACCTAGCATGAAAGTGCATAAAACAAGTTTTTTCTCACCACCGGAGGGCGAGATGAAAGGACCTGAGGACTCCCATTGGGAACCATTAACAGATGAAGTAAAATATCTTTTTCCTCCTAAACTGAGTGCAGGTTATCTGCAAGCCCTTGGGAAATAGCAAATCTCAATTCCTGGAGAGTCATCTGGGCATCCTCCCTTCAACAGAAGGATGCCGTTTGCCCGGGTGTGGATACCACATGAAAGGTCTCAAGAAGAGTTAAATCTTTAATGCTGGGCTTAGGAAGCCATGGAGCTCTGGTCCCAGGTGTCTCCTCCCACAGCTCCTCAGGACAGAGACTCTGCCTTCTCGTCCAGTGGTACATCAACTACCACATGGGACCCCAGCCCTCTTGGACCAGCAGTAAAACGGACAAGAAACTATAATTTGACTGTGCATAAGGTCATGTAGGAAGTGAGGAAGGCATGGAGCTAGGTGTTAGCATAGTTTTTGTTTTATTTCTGGTGAAACTGGGTGTTTTAGTAAAGCCAAGCTCTGGGCTGTGTGACTGTTTGAAGTTAGGATCCAAAAAGCAAGCGACAGGCAGGCAAACAAAGCAAAAACCTGCTCTGAATTATCATAAGCTTTTTTGTTGTTTTAAACCCTTTCAAGCAGAGCCATTTGTACTGGAGCAAATTCTCCCAAGATATTTTTAGACGATATGAGCAGAAAAATATTACTCCATAGCAAGCTGTTTACAAATCTGCTAACCTTGTTTAGTGCTAGTAAAACTCTCAGCTTGGTGTGCTGTGGAGCACGCTAATTACTTGACAGAAATTACGCAATGATGTCTTTCTGAAGTGATATACATTGGCTTGGCCCTGCAGCTGGGCCCATGTACAGCATTTTATATAATTAAGTGTGAATGTTTCTGCAGCTTTTCCATTAAAACAGGGAGAGCGAGGCAGGAAAGAGGCAGACTCTGCCAATTACCGACTGCTCTCCATCCTCTCCTTGTTTCTGTAATGGGGCCATCCTGCAAATGGTGAGTCCGGACGTTATCAGCTGATTTGAGCAGCATCAGAGGCACTGCTGGCCAAGCTTCTGCTTCCACCACCACGAGAGGTTGGTGGAAATGGTTCGGTGGGTTCCCGCTGGAGACGGCCAGGATGGGCAGCTGCTGCTGCCCCATTGTGTGTGTCTAGTTTAGGAGTCCACATATTGCTCTCTGTCATTCCCTAGGCCTTGGCTGGCCATGGGGTGGAGGTAACAGTCACTCCCTGTCACACCTTGGGTGCATAAATGCGTGTAGCAGCGTGGTATTCAGATGCTGAGGTAATGGGGCATATGAATACATTGAAGGTTGATATGGAGTCCTGTGGATAGGAGATCCCAGTCCCTCCCAGTAGACCTCACTGGCCTGTCCCTCTCATGGGTGTTGTGTATGGGGATGCAGCCAAGCTCCTGTCCCTGGTGACCTGCTCATAGTGATCTTGGGGAAGCTCCTGTTCCCATGTGAGCTGCTTCCAGTACTGCTGATGACTGCAGTGAGGTAGCGTGGGATTCCCATCTTGAGTATTTATCAGGTTGATTTTGGGAGCCTGGAGGTTTCTTTATTTTCTTCTACTGAAAATGGCTCAGTAAAAGACTGATGATCTTCTGAGGGATTTGGTGGAAGCCCAGTATTTCTGATGACCGCTGAGTATTTAGCAGTGGGCCAAGTTGGAAGGACAGATTAGATGAAGCAGGTTGTGTGATAGCTAGACAAAAGCTTTTCAGTGTGAACACAGCTGCGTATGTGGTACATCTAAGTCTAATATGGGTGAATGGTGTGGAGAATGAGAACAGGGAACAGTTGTTTGCTGTCTGTTCCAAAGCAAGAGCTGGAATGTGTCATATGGAAGTTGGAGGAGGTGTTCCAGAAGAAAAGAAAGTGGATCATCACATACTGCATGGTTAAACCATGGAACTCCTTGCTACAGGACAAACAAAAGCAAATGCAACATAAAAGAAACTGGAAAAACTTGTGGAAGTCTTGGAACTATCTGAAGATGGGCCCTTGGCTGAGGATCTGCTCAGGCTTGTTACACCATTCATAGGCATGGACACACAACTGCTGCTGGTAGTTGGAGATATGTAGATGTCCCTTGGTTAGTTGGAGCATTTCAGATCCTCCTTCGTACCCTTCCCTGGGGAGATATCAACTCAGCTTGACAAACACTGCCCTAGGTGCGCTTCATCCAGGCTTTTGGTGAGCACAGGCGATACGCGACCTCCTGAGAGTCCTTCCAGTCCCTTGCTGGGGTTCGTGCAGTACTGCATATGTGACGGACCAGATGGGAGGGAATGAAAGAGGGAAAGCAGCTGATGTGCTACAGCAATAAACTAGCTGACCTGCTTGGCATTTTTCCTCTTTTTTTGCTCTTCCGCACTGTTGCTTAAATACACTGGGAGAGAATCTCAGATGGAAATAAAGAACAAGTAGCTGTCTTTATCCTTCCCCACCTCCTGGGTGGCGTTGTGTGGTTGTGAAGCAGCAGTCCTCTGTGTCCAGGATCCTCCCGTGGGCTCGTGCTGGGGCACAGTCCCCTGGTCAGGCGGCTGGCACACGGGATACAGGCCGTGGAAGGAGCACAGCTGGGATTTCCCTCCTCCTTGTTATCCTTGGCCACTGTGAAATCCCCTGGAGCTATTGGCAACCTGCGGAACTTGCAGCAGCTTTCCTAATAGCTCTGGTGATGTTGTTTTAATGTAGTAACGTCTCCAAGATAACAGGCAGATTTTGTCCAGCGCAGTGGGCTCAGCTGGAGAGGGATGCAGGGAGTCTCTGCAAGCAGAAGCTGTATCACAGCTTGGGACACAAACCAGCAGCATGTTTTCTGTTTTGAGAAAGAAGCTGCTTTCATGGGGAAATATGCTTTCAGGGTGGGAATATACAAGAAAGGGTTTTTTTCTCCCCAACTTTTAAAAACTTCATCTTCTCTGAACTGACATAGAAACATTGCTCCCTTGTCACTGCTTCCTTAGCAAGATGATTCCCTGCTCCTCACTCTCCTAAGGTGTTTTCATAGCAAACTTCCAAATTAAGCTGTGCAGGTCTTGGAACAGGGTCCTTGAGCTGTCCCCTCCCAGGGGAGAACAGTTGCAGACCTCTGGAAGACCCCAGAGCAGGTACCCAGCGGGGTGTGTTTCTGAGCCTGCCCCCTGGTTTAATTTAGGGAGTTGTGTGGCAGTTGTGTCAGGGAAGGGATTAGTGCTGGAACCTTTTTCTTCCTGCAATTGGTTTCTTTGCGCTGGGAACCTAGACTAGGGACTAGGTCTACTTTGAATTTAATTATGTATTTAATAACAAAGCTGCCAAGAGCTGTCAGGCGTTGTTTTTTTTTTTTTTTTTTTTGTTTTTTTTTTTTTTTGTTTGTTTTTCTTTATTATATTTCTTACAAATCTAAATAGATTAATACTTGCAAGAAATACTTCAGAGTAATTTTATCAAAAAGCTTCATTATTGCCATGGGAAATTCAATGCCGTTTTAATCTGGGACTAGTTCCACTTTGCAGTTTAGCTTGACTATAAGTTTTAGAGGAGTATCGTGTCTGTGGTGTATATTGTACATGTATATTGTGCTGATATATTGAGCCTGCTGCTGTGACTCTGCATGTACCCCCTAAGTGTCTATGCCGATGTCTTGTGTTTGCAGTTAATTAAATAGTTGATGATAATGAATAAAATCCTCTCTTTACTGTGTTACACTATTAAAACCAAGACAGACAGTGCATACAGCTGAGCAATATAATGTCAGCAGCAAATAAGGATGAACTACGTGAAAGAGGCAGCAACATCGGCCCCTCCTTTATTAAAACTTCAGCCGTAGCGTTTATTTTAGCAGTGAGTTGCTCCCCCCACAGCAACCTGAGACAGCGAATGAAGCGTGCACATAGTGGACCTGCGTGGCAGTTCTCGAAGCCTGCTGTCAGATTGATTACTTAAAGTGCATTTGAAATCAAGTGCTGTACAGTCAGCTCTAGATCATTTCACAATCATTTTTCATGTGCCAGTAAGTAAAACCACAGTGAATAATATAGCTGGTTGAAAATGGGGAAGCTACTTCGTCTTGTAAATCTAAACGGGCCTCACCGTCCCTTCCCTCTGCCCTTGAGAGCAATGCAATCATCATGACATAAATAAGAACCACAGCGATATAATGGAATTATACGAGAGCTGCTATTGTGAGTGCTGTAGAAATAAGGCTGGCAATACTTGGAGGAGCTGAGATCAGAGCTGAAGTAGAGGTTGAATTGATTTCTTTTTATCTGTCAGAAGAGAAGGAAAAGAAAACAAGTCCCGCTATGTTTGTAAAAGTTTCAAGGATTGTCTGTGCCTGTTTGCAGGGTGGTGGAGCAGCAGAGCCCCACCTGTGGGCTTCTTCTGAGGCTTTTGCTTCCATCCCCTCCTGAGGCAGCTGTGGTGCGTGGTGAGCAATAAGCTGCTGGTCTGGAGATCTGGATGACCTGCGATAGTCAGCGCTTGGGAGCACCCGGGATGTGCTCTCGGTCATCCCTCCTGCAGGATGGGTGTGAGATGCAGCTGCAAGGCAGCAGGGAGGATCACGGCACAGCTCAGAGAGCTTGCTCCCTCTCCTTTCAGTCCAGAGTTTCAATTCAAATGGTTTCAGGATGAGGAAATGTGCTCTTTGCTCTCACTCTTTGCTGGCCACCACTGGCCATCAAGGTGAGTCTGGTCCACAGCGCAGGCTGGTGGATCAGCTTGTGGGATTTGGCCACTGGGGTCCTCATCTCAAGAGCCCACGTCAGAGGAGTGTACCCAGTGCCTACATTCCCAAACTGGCTCTGTCCCCTGCTCTTTGTGTGTGCAGACACCATGGCTCTGGTTCTGCACACACTGTGGGAAGGGAGGATGGGGGTTTCAGCCAAGTCAAGCCGCCTTCAGTCTGAGTCCTGGGGGACAGAGGGAGAAGGTATGGCTTGGTCTTCAGATGGGACTGGAGCCCTGCAGGGATGCAGGGAGATAAGAAACCAGCTTTAGACTATCTGTATCATACTAGTGTGTCAGGAGACATGTTTCCATTTTGTTTTCTGAAGTTTTCTCTATGTTTATGAAAGAAAATGCCCAGAATTGCTGGGTAGGCAGCACATGAGCTCCACAAGGACAGGAGACCTAGAGAGAGAAGTTGCTTTGTGTGATCCTTTCTACATTCAAAATGGTTTCACGTACTTCTGCAGAGGACCTTGGAGTGTTATTTACTCAAGAAAAGCTTACCAGGAGCGTGAGCTTCTGTGTTGGGCTGGAAGAAGCAGATGTGACTGTGGGAGTTGAAAGCCCTTTCCAGAACTCTTGCAGGCTTGGAGAAAGGGAGGCATCAAATGGCTCTTCCAGCACTGGGCTTAAAGCATAGCAGACAAGGAGAGGGAGGCTTTCTTTTATCTCACCCCTGCCCCACTGCCTAAAGGCCACCACTTGAATCAGACCCAGATGGAAGAAAAATTTCTTTCCCTGATTTTATATTTTTTTTTTCTTATCGGCTCTTGCTGCACCTTTTGTTACATTCAGCTTCTTATTCCTTATCTAGTTCCTTGCATGAATAAGATATGCCACATATTTCCCTGACATGTCTACCTACTATAAATACTCTATCCCTCTGTGGAGAGAGAACATGGAATATATGTGTGTATATATATTCTATATGCATCTAGAATCATAAATGCCGTTTTTCCAATATTGTGTCTTTAATGGGAATTCACTGATTAGGTGCATAAAAGGCTACAGAAGATGACAGTTTCACTGTGCTCAGTTTTAATACAAAGAGTACTACGGTTGCTAAGAGACTGATACTTCAAGTTTGGAAATCTTCATCCACACTAGATATATTATCTTGGCAAATTGGACTTTCTGAGTTGGCAGCAAATGGGAAAGAGTAACTTTTAAAAATAGAGATAATTTAGATGACGTCAAAGACATCTGGTGTCCTTTTCTAGAAATGTGAGACTGATCTATTTTGCTTATGTGTATAAATCACTCTGCACCCAGTGTGAGGTTCTACTTATGCCTGAATTTGAGTCTGATTTATTAATACATTTCCTTTATGTTTAAGATATTTAGCTAGGTGTATTTTAATTAAATTTGCTTTATGTTTACAACAAATAGTACCTGTCCACCCTGTGTACCTTGGAGAACCTCAGCTTTGTGCCCCTGTGCAAAGCAGGACCTCATAGTGCCCAGAAAAACCCACCAGGCTCTGCAGTGATTCAGAGAGGACAGTCACTTACTTATTTACCTTCCTGGTAAATTTGCTCCCTCATGCCCGTATGGACTCTGGCGGTGCATACTCAGAGTAGTGTGGCTGCACACCATGCTAATGGGCTGTGTCTCTTATCCTGATTCCCATGCTGAATTGGTTGGTGCGGAGAAAGGAGAGAGGTGTGTCTGAGCTTAATCATGCCTTATCATCCTTGATGCATTTTGGTCTTGAGAAGTGCCTGTGCTGCTGAATGGCAAGGAGCCTTTGAGTGACAGCTGGAAATCAGCTAGGGACTCTCATGCCAGGCATAAGAGGCAGTGGAGAAGAAATGAGGGAACTGGAGAAAGAGCCAAGATGGGCAGCACGAGGCTGATGTGTGAGAAAGGGAATAAATTAGAAATGACTCAAAGAGAGAGGGTGGGAGGAGATGGCACCAGGTCGCTGGGGGAGAAGGATTACACTTGTGTAGGGGGTGTGGGGGGTGGGAGGGCAGGGGACCGATGCAGCCCAGTGAAGGAAGGGCTCTCCTGGAGCACACCCAGGGTCACATAGATAAGGCGTAGCTGCCTTTGCCATCTCTGGACTCTGGCTTGCAATGCTGGGGAAGGCTGTTTCCCTACTTCAGGTGTTGTCTGCTTCCCAGACAGAGATGGATGGCCAGCCATAAATTATTTCCTCCCAAGCAGAGCTTAAGCTGGACTTGTCCGTCGTTGGAAGGAACATATTTGAATTTTAATATCAACTCTGAAAGGCAATTGCAGCCTGTGAACTTGATTATATGCTCAGGTTATGAGATTTTATGTTCTTTTTAGAAATGTTCATTTGTTCCAAGGACCAGGAGCTACAGAAATGGCCACTGAAATGTGAAAATGTGATATGTTTTTAAAGTATCAAGTGAACATAGAGTGAAATGATGATAAAGGCAGGTTACATGGTTTTTCAAGCTTAGACAATGCACTGTAATTGTATGTCAGAAGTCATTCAGGTTTGATATCATGCCAGCTAATTAAACCATCCTCTCTGAAGAGACTTACTGTACTTTCAGCTTTTGCTGTTTCGTTCTCAAGAACAAAAAAAACCTCTGAAGGCAGCTCTTGTGTTCAGTGCTTGCGTTGGCATTAGTTTGGATGGGAACCAACACATGGGAAATGCAAGCTATAATCAAATCCTTGTCTTGTTCAACTGGTGTAACCAAAGGTGGTGGAAGGAAGAGAAGAGCCGTATGCCATCCCATATACTGTGTGCATCTGCTGTCACTAATTTTTGGTGGCTTATCTCCATTCAAACTGATTGCCCTAAAGAAGAGTGGGGTGAGCCAGAAATGCTGTGGTGTGAAGTGCCAATTGTACTCTTAAAGCTGGAAAATAAAGGTTGTTTCCTAACTAATTCAGCCTTTTCTGGAAATTCTGGTGTCCTTACCCAAACATGGGATGTCCCCATGGTGCGTACAGTGGGTACAGCCCGACAGCAGTAGGGTTTTGGTTTTGGTCATGGGTACCAAAGTGCCAGCCTCCCAGGAGGAGGAGGAAGCTGACTGCAGAACATGCTGTCCAGTGAGCACTGGCTGGAAAAATCATGGTATGTTTTCATGAAAGCAGGGAGCTAGAAGATGTTCACTGAGAGTCCTTGTAGCCTCTTCTGTAGCTGGGAGAGACTGCCTCAGTTGAATAATCAAAGTGGCTGGAGAAGTCTGGATCCCTGACAGACAGTTCATCTTCCTGCATCAGGTATCAAGCCTGCTCTGCAGTGTAAAATGGATGTTTTATCCCTAAAAAATACATTTAAAAAAAAAAATGTGTTTCACTGAACCAGCCAGAGGAGGCGGACATTTACTTTATCATCTGTTGGCACTGGCTTCTTGAAAACGTAAATATCTCAAGGCTCTATGGAGGGTGCAAACTGCTGACTCCACCATCATATGGGTACTGCTGTCAGAAGTGGGGTGGGGATGTGGGTGGACCTGGGTGTGGCCTGGGAGCATCGCTCGTGGGTCTGATGTGGGAACTTCAGTGTGTTTTCCCCAAAGCTGGGAGGAGAGAACCAGCTTCATCTTGAACCAGAGGCAGAAACCCTCAGGTTCCCCTTGTCTTACATTTTATGTACTATAGAGGGTCTTCTTGGGCTGCTCCCAGGATTTGCTTCCGAAAGAAACATGACCTGGGGAGGCTTTAACATTCACCTACACCTCTGTGAACAGCTTCAGAGAGTATTAAACCTTGGAGAACCAGAGCACGGTTACTCTGCCAACTGCTGTCCTCACCCAAACAGATCTGATGATCTGTAAGGAGTAAAACAATTAGGTTGTCTCTTTTGCTGTCCCAGTCCAAGCAGTCAGCACTAGCAAAGGGCCCAAATCTCATTTTTCTTCCCTCATGCCAGCAATATTTTTCTTCATTTCACCAGAAAAGGAGTTGCCAAACTCATTCCTACTTTTGGGACAGGAAAAATAAATTAATAAAATTTACTGAAAGGTAGAAAATTAAAATAAATAAATTCTTCAACATTATTTAAAATGTCTTTAAAGCATATGAGTGAAGAAATCCCATTTAAGTTGGATTGTCTGTGCCTGCCTCCAACACATATTTTACAATTGAATTCTCAAGGACTGCTTCCAGGTACACAGCACAGAAAAAGTAGAGATTTATTCTTAGGAATGCTGTATTTTTATGTGCCTTTGCTATGTAGAAACTGCAGTTTCATTCAAATAACCAAACAAGAAAGAAATGCAAATATTTCAATCGCTCTCCTGGAATGTTTGGAAGATGCAGCATTTTTCCTGTTTTCTGCAAAAGATAAACATAGCAAAAAGAAAAACGGAAAAGTTTCTCCTACACCTAACTATTAAGCATTTTGTAAGTAAAAGCTGTCTCTGGATTTGTAGGTGAAACCTTTCACATCGGGAGGGTCCTGAGCAGGTCTCTCCGTATCTCAGTGACCTGACATACTTCACATAAACTCCTTCAGAAATGTCAGTCTCCAGATCACTAGAGTAAATTGTTCACATCAATGAGCAGCTCAGTTATCCATTTCTATGTCCAGTGGTGAACGTTTTAAACTGACTTTACAGCATCTCTGTCTGATTTCTTTGACTGGAAATCAGGCTGGGCATGGCTTGGTTCAGGAAAACCCTGGAACTGGTTGCTGACCTTGTCTTTAGCCAACACATCAAGGGGAGGCTTGTGTGGACACACACCAGACTTTTTGAGGTTAATTTAGAAAGAAATATTCTGAGAAATCCCTTTAATGTTCCAATGTTACAGTTGAAGTCTCTTGGGCTATAACCCACCCCAGCACGAGCTGAAGGAGCACCTCTGGGATTTTGGACAGGATTTAGGAAGGAGATTTGTTTGAGTTGCACCCTGGCCCCTGCAGCAACTCCTCTGACTTTACACAGGGTTGCAGACCTGCTCAGGAGCAAGTTTTCGGCTGTTTGATGAGTGTCCTTGGGCAGCCTGAGTAGGCAGAGCTCCCCTTACAGTTTGTGTGTGGCAGCCTGGAAGCCCTGGCCCAGGACATCACTGTATCAGCGAGACGACAGGTTGGGGTTATCAAATGCAGTATGATAGACCATGCCCCATATGCCAGCATGTGGCTGGATGCTGCCCAGAGATAAAGACCACAGAAGTTCCATTCCCCTCACATAGATCTTAATACAGTATCAGAATAACTTCTGGTGTTATAGAGGTACCTCCAGCCACAGAGAATGAAAATCTCAGATAATGTATCTCCAGGGCAAAATTCAGATTTTTTAGTGATTTGCAATGAGTTTTCTCCTATCTGCATAAAGAAAGACTTTTGAATTGCTAAAAAAAAATGCTGAAGCTATATCAGTTTTGCATACAGGCTGAAAGCGTTGCTGTGGTGCATTTTGGCGCTTCCTGTCCCTAAACGAGTATGTTCCAATGATGCTTTGCAGTCAGGGTGGGAAAAGCTTTCTCAAATTGCTTTATACTTTGTAAAGCAATAAACTTGGACCAAAAAAGCATGGAAGGAGCTGGGGAGCTCAAGCTGATTGTAATTCTTCCGGTGGAAACATTTTCCATCAGAAAAATGCAGATTTGATTACATTCCCTGTTGACAATGGCCCTTTCAACTGAAAATAATAGAAGAACTTCATTTCAGTAATGCTGCAATATTTCGTTTTGAATTTATGATTTCACTTTTTAAAATATTAAATAACACGGCCATGAAGTATTGGGACTTCACTGCGGTGAAGCCTTTTCTGGAAACCATTCCTGAACAGGATTGATAGATGAGCTTTGGTTTTGTTACATTGCAACACCACCGAAGAAAAAGCAAACTGAAGGGCAGATTATTTCAGTATTTTCCTCACCTTTCTTTCTACAGGTATATTTGAAATTAACCCTTTTGATCCAGTGTGGCCTGATCATGGCTGCTATAAGGCTGAGGAAGAGGCAGTGCACAGCCGAGCTGCCCAAAACCCAACCAAGCACAGGATTGTAATTTACCACCTGGCAGAGCTCACGTTTTGGGCAATGCCTCTGCTGCATCCCTCCTGCCTGCATCCCTCCTGCCTGCATCCAGCGTTGCTCCATCACTGTTCTTTTCCCTTCTGCATGAGCTCTCACATCTGTCTGCATTACCGAGAGCTTGCAGCCTTTGGTTTTATCTGGTCTTCAAAGCAGTCTTCTTTATCTGATGGCCATTATGAGTCTGTTTGGGTAACTAAGGAAATTTCCAGTGTAATTAATAGGTGTCAACAGAGGCAGTGGAGCATCGGTGCTGCAGTGTTCAGGTTTTGAGGAGTGAGGTGTACAGCCCAGCTCTTCTCTTAGGCTGTTACTGGTTTCTCAGGGATTTGTGGACATATGAAAATTATTTTGAGGTAAAAGTGCTCAGCGGAATTCAGAGACTACAGTGATTGTCAGCCAGAGAAGATGAAGAGGTACCCATTTTTACCGTGCAACTGAAAGTGAAAATAAGGGGAAAAAAATGGCCCAAAGCAAGGGAAAAAAAAAGAATTTAATTCACTGGGTTAGAGCTTGAGTTTCTGTGCATACATTGCAGAAATTACAGTTTGTCTCTGGTGCTCAGACCAAGACAGCGTTTCTGGTGTTACTGTTTCCCAGAGAGTTCATTTCAAAATGGAGCTAGCTCTGCATTTTTCCTCCTTTTGAGCCAGGATTGTTGTTTTTAGGATGAAGCTCATATTCCTGAACCTCGAAAAACTGATGAGGGAGAACTGGACAGGGTGTGTTAAAGTCAGATTTGTTTTGCTGAGCTCCTGTTCACAAGATATGTTTTCATTGAATCAATTTCTGTCTTATAATCACTTTGGCTTTTATGGAGAAAAACTGTCTTTTTTTTTTTTCCGGGATGGAGTAGATTCTGGAACCTGGGGAACAGCAAATGCACAGGAACAGACAACTTTGAACTGGAAGGCGTTAAATCATAGGTATAGTGTGGTCCTTTCAAGGGGCAGTCTCTCACCTTGGGTGGTGATACCAGAAAAACAAGTAGTGGGAATAAATCCAAGGGCCAGGTGGTAAATCTGCTGAGTGGAAAGGGACTAGGAGGATGCTGGAGACACTGCTCCCGTCTCACCTGGAGGAGTCGGTAGCAAAGCAATGAGCAATATCTGACTGTGGACTTAGGGCTCATTTATAAGGCTCATTTATAAGTCCTGAGCAGCCACTGCCAGGGACCAAGATGCTTCTCTTAGTACAACCACAGTAAGAACATATTAAGTTGGGTTTAATGTGCCACTGGGTGGCCACGTGGAAGTTCATGAAAGGCAGAGGGACTGGAAAAGCAATCAAACTCCAGTAAAACTTGCCATAGGTACTGCCTGTCCTGACTCAAGGGTCATTTTGCAATGGGAAGAAGATGCCAACTTATCATCTTTGTCGGAGTTAACTGTCTGGGTGTTTGAAATGCTCGTAACAAATGGGTCTCTGCATAGCTGTTTTGAGGACATTATTCTAAATGGCAGGTACCTATGTTTGGATATTGGGCAGTAAATTTCCAACAGAGAGTGCTCAAAGTCTAATTAAGCCGTCTTTGCAAAGTCTGGGGAAAGAGCTACAAATGATGGGAGAGGTTATATTTCCTATGCAGTTATTGCCAGGCAAGACTGCAGACTGAAATCCTTGTTTTGGTAAGAAATGTATGAAGACTGTTCTAGCAGTAAATCAGTACAGGATGCAAATTATATATATTTTAAAAAAAAGGATGGGCAACCATTATCTCTTCAACATTAATGTGAGTCATCCCTAAGCAATCTTGAATCAAATCACTCTCTTTCTCCAAGATACTCCAGGGTAGGGCCCTATTTTCATTATCTATTTATGTCCAGCAAATGTTTCACTTCTGATGATGAATTGAGTATTGATGTCAATAAACTAAATCAGCAGCTACCAGATGTTATAAGTTTATGTCTAGGCAGCTTAAAAAAAATGTTGTGAAGTTAAATAATTCTCTACGTGGCTCAACTGTTCTGAGGAGAATACGTACAGTGCGTGAGGTTCTCTGAAGTGGTGTAGTGTTATGGGAGGGAAAATGTTTTGTACCTGCTGTATGTAAAGGATGAAGAAAGAATAAAGATGGTTTCCTAATAAAAAGAACTAATGAAAGAGGAGACTGGGTTTTCTTTGGAAAACAATGGAAATCTATTCTCTCCTTATTCGTATTAGTATCAGGTTCTTTATTTGTAAACAAAAGTTGTAGCATGCATCTTAAATTTATCTGCTTTCATAGTAGTGACCTTCTTTCATTGCTGGGAGTTCTTTTTCTTTTTCTTTTTCTTTTTCTTTTTCTTTTTCTTTTTCTTTTTCTTTTTCTTTTTCTTTTTCTT
>NW_020799124.1:11294816-11297230 GCF_003259725.1 Athene cunicularia | reverse complement strand
TTTTTTTTTTTTTTTTTTTTTGTCAAGAATGGTTAATGAATTTTTACCTACCTCAAACATCCTGGGTTACAACACTTCCAGAGAGCCTCAAAAAATGTCTGAGTCTGACTGCCCATCTTAGTAACAGTCCCATCACAGAGACCAGAGCTGGAGAAGACCATAAGCCTGACCATCACAGGGTCTAATCAGGAGCAGCAGTGGCTTTCACCAACGGTGGCTGAGCTGCACCTGCCTGGAGATAAACAGGCGTGGGCCTCTGGGGCTGTTCGCATGGCATTTTCCAGCAGTTTAATAATCCATGACAGGGGAGGAACAAAAGCAGCACAAGAGGAGACTTACAGGTCTTGTAGAACTCTCTGGATTTAGATATTTTGCCCCAGTCTGTGTGTTTGGAAGTACATAGGCTTTTCCTTTCTCCTAGCTTCAGAGTTTTGTGTGTGGAACCAGTCAAAAGAAGGAGGGTAGGAGATAGTCCTCATGGTTGCATTAAATACCCCACCCAGTGTGCCTGCAAGCACACAGGGTCTCATGGGTTGTGCCAGGAGACCAAAATGCGCCTCTGGAAATGGCATGAGGTGCAGTGCTGGCTCCACATCCATCTCCTGCAGAATGACAGTGATATGCAGTGGAGTCTTGCATAAAATGCTGAGACCTTTAAAAAGATGCTTTCCATCCAGTGAACAGAAATGAGATATTTGCTTATGCAGCCAACACCCACCCTAATGCTGTTATTTATAATGATTTGTTTGATTGTCAGTGCTTAAAAACTGACCCATGTTACTGAGCTGTTTGGTTGAGAGAGTGGAACCACAGAGCCAAGGCTGTAGCAATACATCAGGAGGACCAGAGAGCTGAGCAAAGTCTTCAAACAGGGATTGGCAGATGATGCGCTCAAGTGCTCAGTGCGTGATCACTCATGTAAGAATTAACACAAACCCACCTTGGTTTTATGCCGACTGCTGCAGTGTGCACTGATATACTCGGAGTAATAATTTTCTTAACATGCTGAGGAGTAGGGGCATGGGCTGGAAGAGGTCCCTGAAGCTGGTTCCTACTGCTAGAGGTGACTTGGTCACAGAAACCAAAGCTGCCCAGAATGCTGCAGTCGTTCCTCCTCACCTCTGAAACTTCTAATTGTCAGGCTAAATTTGCTCATACATGTTTGTTCTTAGACCATTATTGCTCTTCACTTGAAATAGCTTTTCTCTGTCCCTGGGATGTCCACCTCCGTTTTCCTGCCCGCCTCAGTCTATCACAGATGCAAATCAAAACACCTCCCTGAGCTGAGCCCTGCTCTTTTCTCGCCTGGCAGTCTGGCCATCTGCATCCTCTTCGACATCCTCCTCACTTCTTTTATTCCGAGTTCCTCCCTCACTTTTCTCAGGCACTGGAAACTTGAATATTCTGCATTATTTAATGGTGAGGGGCACAGCACAGCATCTCCAACCCGATTCATTCTTCTGTTGGAGTCAGAAGGAGCTGAAGGGGAGCCCTGCTTGTCTCCTGGATGAAATTCTGGCCACGGTAGTGAAATTTATAGGGAAGAGTGGAAGTTGCTATTTTGCCAGATTCTTCTGACAGCTGGCTTTCAGCACCGTGCTTCCCCGCTGGCTCGGTGCGATGCTGCAGTGCTCGTGCAATCGCACACTGCTCAGCATGCACTGCCCACAGAAGGGATGGATGGAGCCACATTTACAGAGCAGCCTTGTGCGAAGGAGTTAAGAGTGCTGCTGTCCACACCAGCCTGCCCTCGGAGTAAATATCTTCGAGTATTCCCAATCCAGCCCCTGTTGCTTGCACTAAAAGCTTCCATTTAAGAGAGTGTCTAGTAGCAGCAGATAGCCTTTATGTTGTGTATTTATATGGTAATGTGGTGTTCCTGCAGGTTACTTGGCAAGTGTTAAATGTGTTTGGGAACATAACCACAGGAAATGTCATTTCCACAAATCTTTTTTTTTTTTTTTTTTTTTTTTTCCTGGAGAAGGAAAAAAGAATAATCTGCCAAATTATGTATGAAGAAGTGCCTCTAAGGAAAAACAAGACAAAGCATTTACTTTTGAGGCAGATCTTTCTGAGCTGAGATGCTTTGTCAAGTTGACTAGCGTGGTTTGTTTTGCCCATTTGACATAACTGTGTCTACCTGAGCTGCCGTAGCAGTGAGACCACTATTGAACCCGTGTGTTTATGCCGCGGTTCCAGCTATAGCCTTGGTCCGTGCTTGGTTTTGGCGATGCTGACTGGATTTGGTGCCTCGGCAAGATGCTGCAGCCATTCAGGCTGATGTGGCTCCAGGGTGCAGGGAAAAGATTTGATCTGGGGATGCTGAACTGTTTTGCTGAGATTGAGAATAACCGAGTGAAATATTTGAATGCTTTCAATTGGAATATGCTGGGGGTGGGGTGGGGGGGTGAGGG
>NW_020799124.1:11182215-11294766 GCF_003259725.1 Athene cunicularia | reverse complement strand
GGGGGGGTGAGGGGGGTGTGTGTGTGAGGCGTTTCCATTAGGCCAAAAATGTAGTTATTTTGACACTTTGTTTCCATTTGCAGAAAAAAAAACCCAAAACACAAAAAAACAAGTGTAAGAATAGCAGATGGAGGGATGGAAATTTCCATTTTTTTAAACAGACATAGTAGTTACGAGACTCACTTAACAGTTCACTCAAGGACGTGCTATTTGCAGCTTTTAGATCATTCAGTTTGTACTTTGGTGCCCAAACCTGCAATTAAGTGAATGAGATGACTTGCAAGATTTCGGGTGGTGGTGTTTCTTCTCTTATCATACTAATGAAAATAGCTATAGGACTCTGATTGTAATTGCTGTGCATTTAGGGTGTGGTAGTTACAGCGTAATTACAAAATTTATTATGGTGATATTTATTCCCAGCGAAATAACCTGAAACCATCTGCAGCGCCCAAGGGTAGCTAGTGGACACTAGTGGCTCAGGCTGAATTTATTTCCTGGAGTATTGTGATTCATTCTCATTCAGGAAGCAAAGCAAAATCCGTGATGGTTGCCTCTAGTAACCAGTTATAGGGAAATCATCTGTAAATAAACCTGTTACTGAATGTGGAGAAGGGATGAGCCGGGGCTGGGAGCGAAAGGTCAGGTTCCTGCTTGGCCAGGGCAGCTGGAAGTGCCGAGAGATGTTTTGAAGGGAAAGGATGGAGCCGGTGCCGCGTGAGCGGGTGGGTGAGGATGTCTTTTCTGGATGCAGATGGAGAGAGTTAATGCCTTGCTAGGCCGGGTGTCAGGTCCAACTCTGACAGCAGTCTTGTTTGTGCCCTTCAGGAAGGTAATGAAAGAAAATAATCCTTTTCCCTGATTCTTCCTTTCTTTCTTCCCAGAGGAGTGTGGGGGTAATTGGATGGTCATGTGCTCATTAATAGGGAAGCTTGAAGGTGCAGCTGTTGAATGTGAGGAAAGAGAGGGAATTAATTAAAAGCAACCCTCCTCATATGCAGCTTTTGAATGCTCAGATGACTCTGAGAAGTGAGTGTTGTGCTCTTGGGTCCCATGGAATATAAATCCTCACCAGGCAAAAAACGTAAGGCTAAACTTTCCTGAGCAACATGCCTTCAAACCCAGTTCACCACACCTGCCTTGGCCCAGATGGCTCAGGCAAGGGCCCTTCTGCTCCCCAATCTTGGCCAGTCCTCACAGCGCTCCTTCCTTCTTGCTGGACTTTTTGTCCTGGCAATTCTTTCCAGCCTTGTATCATTTTGGAATTTAATTAATGTTGTGGCTGCTCTCTCTTTGAGATCATTAACAAAGATGTTAGTTAGGATGGGGCCAGATGCTGATCCTGTCTCTTCCCTCTTTCACTTGCACGGTGTTCAGCATTAAGCTCTGTGTATGGTCCATCTGACAGTCCCTCTCTCTGCAGAAGCATCGCTTGCTGGTACTCTTCAGATTAATTCTGGGAGTGAGACAGTTTAGTGCTGCTAATTGTCACTGGCTGTCAGGTGAGCACTTTTATGTTGAAATCACTTTATATAGAGGAGCGGCATCACTGTGTCCAGGGGCTGGAGAAACTGAGACATGGAGAAGAGCACTCAGGTCCTAGCCTGGGCTCCTTGAGAAGGGGTGATGTTTCCTGAGGCTCAGGTCAGTGCCTTCACCAGCAAAATGGCCTATTTTCTGTTCTCTAAATCTTTCTATGTTTTCTCTTCTTTCTTCCCTTTTATCCTCAAATATATTTCTGTGTCAACTGCCTACCTTTGGGAGTAAAAGAGGATACTATGTAGTGGAAAGTGGAATAAATATTAGTCTTTGCTAACACTCCAGGAAAGGTGTAATCTATGTGCTTCATTGGGTGTAGAGGCTCTGCTGCCATCCTGGATGGGCAAGGGGAAAGGCGACCGCTGGGCACCATTGCTTTGTCACCTGCCCCCCACTGTTATCCTTACTCTTCCTTACAAAGACTTAACTTCTTGGCCAGGGTAAAGCATCCCTATGCAGAGCAGCCAGCCAGCCACAATGGAAGAGGTCTCAAAGTTACTCCTGAGCCCTGGCAATGTCTTTGTGGAGAGGTTTACTCCATGGACCACATCCACTCCCAGTTCTGAGCCAGAAGCATCAGTTGCCATGGTGACTTCTTTGGGAAAGTCATATGGGGAAAGTGCTGATGTATTTTTAGCTTTGGATAATGAAATTTAACAGCTGGAGATAAAGGTAAGGGCCAGCCAGGGTACCACATGTTCATGGACCGCTGTTTGGGACCGGCTCTTCGGCAGCGCTGGTGGGGCTGTGTTTGGGAAGGGTGCTCAGGCCTGTGGCTCACACTCTGGGTGCTGTGCAGGACAGCACCCACGAGTGTGTCAGAGGAGAAAGAATCACTATAAAGAAAAGCTGATAAGGAGGTGGTGTTACATGTAAAGATAAAGAGGAGGCACTGACTGAGGTCATAGCTCCTTCGTGTACAGTGTGTTCATCCTATAAATAGCTCTTCAAATATACCTCTGCACAAGTGGTATTTATAGAGTGATGAGTGAAAAAAGCTTCATTTGGTGTCAGGAGCTGATGTGTGAAGGATGTTTCAGGCTTGGTCAAAATTTCCGATTTCTGAGAGATACGGAACAGAGCTGGACCCCAGACGTGCAGTTTCCTCTGATCGAGGCTCAAAGGTTGCAGTGCTGTTAAATGCCCCTTCAGTATCGGGGTATCTGGAGAAGATACTTGATAGATATTGGCATTCAGATATCCTACAGCAGAGCCTTTGTACAGACATAATTTATTCATGTAATTTGGATCAGTCTAACTCTTGCGTAAACTTTTTTGAAGGTAGACTCATATTTTATTTTCTAAAATACTTTCTCGGCTCCCTGCTATATTTTTAGTTCTTTCGTCTTCAGCTGTCAAAAGTTTATTTTAAAATTAATTGATTTCGATGTAATATTTACTGCACTTTAGCTTTCAGCACAGCATATGAAAATAGATTTCACTACAGCTGGCAGTGTCTAATGGGATTCGTTCCTACTCCAAAGGTTCTTTGCATTATGTACTGATACTTCCAGCCGAGCTTGCTTTGAACAGCCTCACCATCTTTTCATAGCACCAAGCCTACACCAGCCTGGGCTGGCAGCGAGACAGGGTGAAGCATTTAAGTTTAAAGAAGCCACAGTTGATGCATACTTGAACCCATGTGGATATTACAGATATGGCCCAGTATTCATTGGCATTAATAGGATCTTCCCTTTTTGCATCAGTGGGCTCTTTGGCTGCATTAAATATTGATCATATCTCATTATGATAACGCAGCTGTGGTGAAGATGAAGCGGTAGGTCGTGGAGGTGCCCTGGCCCTGGCGCCTCACCAGGGTATTACACATGGCAGAAAGCATCCCATGGAAATCGGAGCAGACTTTGCTAATGCACTGGTGTTGTCAAGGGAGGTGGTGAACTTTGATGTGAGGTGATTTGGAAGCAGCTTGAATTGTAAAGCTTTACAGAACCTGTTGGCAGAGATGTCACTGAAACTGTTTCCTAGTGGGTTATGATGCTCCTGGCTTTTTCCCAGGAGGGCTGAGGACCATCCGTTACCTTTCACGTAGCTCCACAGCAGGGGCGGGTGCCTCCCCTACCCCTGGGGAGCAGAGGGCAGAGGTGACATGCTGGCAGTCCTTGGCAGGACTGAGAATATTTTCTTGTCTGAGGTTTAATGCCTGAACTACCCAGGACTGGCCAAACTTTTTCCATCCACTCTGTTTCCTGATAGAGAATAGAACATTTTTTCATTAGGTTTTTGTTGGGGTTTTTCACAAAAAAGCCTGCTGAGTTTTCCCTCCCACTTCTCCAATGAAATGCTTTCACGTGAAGATTAAACTCCTCTGAGCAAAGTTGCAGCGGGCCCCAGCATACTGATTTTTCTTCTATCCTCATTCCTAAAAGAGATACGATAAAGCATCCTGTGTTTTCCTCTCCACAGCATGGGGAAAAGATTGTTTAACCAGAACTAAGAAACCAATTCCTCTTTCTCTCCCCACCTCCAACCAAACCCTTTAAAGTAAACAGGCTCCCAGCTGGCTGAAATGTTAAAATTTCTCTGTTTGGCATTTGCAACAGTCAGATCTGGGGAGTTTGGTGGTGGGGCTTCAAGCTGAGACATCTGTGAGGAGCAGGAAACATGCAGGGTCATTGAAGTGGTGGATGCATAGGAGCCCTTCGATGTGGTGCACGAGTGGATAGTGACTCTTAAAGGCTGGAGGGGAATATGCCAGAATTAAAAAACATAACAAAGTCAGGTGTCAGAAGCTGAGCCAGGCTGAGGAAGAATAATGGAAGTGATTCCTTTGATGCCATCAGCATTTTTATTGATCAGAGGCTGTTTACTGCTGTAAAACAGTTATAAATTAGAGAAAAGATTTGGAGTGAGAGATGGAAATTGCCCAGGTATGGTTTAAAAGATGTATGTACATCTGCATTTATTGAACAAGGGAGAACGTGTACATCCAGGCTCCAGCTGCAGAGCTCCGTGCCCTGCAGAGGAGGCAGTCAGCACCCAGCTGTTCTTTTCACAGAGTTTTGTTGGAAAAAGTTCGAGCTTGGTCTGCCCATGTAACATAAATTAAACGTGCCTTGCAGACATGCTGAGGGGTTTGGAGAAGAGCTGCTGCAGAAGCCCCTGGGGCTGGGGTTTGCTGTACAGCTGTATGCAGGGAGACTTTACTGAAGATCAGGATGGTTCACCCACAGCAGTCCAGGGCAGCTGCAGCAGAAAGAAACGGAGTTCGATGTGTAATGAATACATAATTTTGCATTGATATTTAGCACAGAAAACAGGCAGCGTGAGTGGGGATGCTGTTGTATTTATCTGTCTGCATACAGAGGCATGCATGCATGACTGCATACACACACACATATATATATATATGTGTGTGTGTGTGTGTATGAACATACCCTGATTGCACTGACTTGAAATGGCCAAATATGTATCATTAACATTAGAAAATGCAATATATTCTGTGTCCCACGTGTGCAGATGCATTGATCAGGGAGTCCTCCACCATAACAACTCCTCTCTTTCTCCTTTACAGAAATCCGCGAAGCTTTCCGGGTGCTGGACAGGGATGGCAATGGCTTTATATCCAAACAGGAGCTGGGCATGGCAATGCGTTCCTTGGGATACATGCCCAGTGAGGTGGAGCTGGCGATTATCATGCAACGCCTTGACATGGATGGTAAGTCCTTGCTGCTGGTTCTCTGTTACTGGCGGAGGGGGGCTTTCTCAGTGCATTGTAGCTCATGGTTTTGGCTCAAATAGTTTACGGTCTCAAGGAAGGTCTGGAGAGGAAGCAGAGACAATTTGCAAGGAAAGGGCAGATGACTGTGAGCCGTCAGCCTCCTGTGCATAAACCTGCCCCTCAGGCAACCCATGCAAGGGAGATGGAGCATCTTATATTTAAACCAGCTGATACAGTTGAGTGAAGACAGACCTTTTTTGCAACCTTTCTCTGCAGAGTTGCAAATGGTCTTTTGCAAGGCTGTTGTAACGTTTCTCTTTGTATTCCTGGGCAGCATCTGGCCCAGTGACACATACTGGGAGATGACCTGAGCACCCAACCAAGCAGAGTTGCCCAGTCCTGTGGTCTCACCGCCCCTTGCAAGTAAAAAAGATGCTGTGGATGGGAGCTGTGTTGTGTTGTAATGAAGTGTTGATGGTTTTTGAAGGAGAAGTTTAGAAGAGTGGAATAATTTTGAGCAAAGTCCTGCTGTGAGAGCTCGTCAAACAATTACTAAGAGGTAATAAAAGAAACAGAACCCACCATTAACAGGAAAAGAGAAATGCAACATCAGGATGCTGGAGCCCAGAGAGGACTTTTTAACTGCTGCAAAACTACAATCAGAGATGATCACAATGAACGGGCTGTCTTTAAAATGTCCTTGGTCAGAGCAGGAAGGGAGACTTTCCTGATGCCTGAAACGTGCAGGGAAGCTGGGGTGCAGATCTGACCTTCTCCCACCCTTCTGCAGGCGGCTGCGGCAGGGTGGAAACACTGTGCAAAGTTAGATGAAATCACGCCAAACCAGAGTGCTGGATGCAACCCTGGTCTGAAGGGGGATGTTTGGGAAGCCGATGTGACGCCAGCATCCTTGGGGAGACTGCTGAGAGCAGAGACCATGGGAGATGGTGGCAATGGGAGAGAAGCTTTCCAACCTCCTTGGGGATGTCTGACTTGAATGCCCCCATGAGATGCACAGCACAACTATATTCATCGGGCCAGGGGAAGCAGGGAAGAGGCTGTCAGCCTGCCCGGGGGTGTTCAGCATCTCCCCTCGACAGGGAGACAAAGTAACACAAAACCTGGAAGATAGAGAAGACCAGTCGTTGAAATGATCTCATTCCTAAAAGAAAAGAAAAAATAAAACCCCCATTGCTTTTAAAAGCATTGTTTTTAAAAAAAATTATTGTTTGCACCTTGTTATGTTCTGCTGGCCTTTCCTAGCAGACCAGGTGATTCCTCTTTAGGTTTTGTGAAGGAAGGCCAGACTCAGCATGGTGCCAATTCATGGGGTCTTTTACCGAAACTCTGTGCTTTTTTGGAAAAAGAGTGCTGTGGACTTGGCTTCCAGTTTTGATTCATCTCCAGTTATTCCCTGACTCTTAGTCTCGCAGACTTGAGACTTTGGCACTGTTCTGTATACACTCCTAGTGTGCAGGGACCTGTAATCGGAGAGGTGGGGTTACAATCTAGAGTAATGGGCTGCAGATGGAAGGTGTTAAATTCCTGTTTGAGACTTTTCAGAAAGCTCAATGTGTTTTCTGCAGAGATGGGAGGTGATTCTCCATCTCTTCCAGCTCAACAGCTCCAAAGATAGAGTCCAGTTGTGTCGGGTGTTTTTATTGTTCTTATGTCTCAGCTGCCTGTTGCAGTGTTTTGAGCAGAGAGTTTGGGGGCTGGACACAAGTCTGTGCTATGTGAAGGGCAAATGGACCATACATTAAAAATAGACAGGGTAATGGGAAATTTCTTAGTCACTGAACAAATAGGGGAATATTATGTGAATGATTTACCTTGCCTGAAAGTTGAATTAATGCTATATAGCTTGTATTAATATTATATGGCTTATGGGTACTTTGATAGATTGTCGTCATTGTTTTTAAATTTATTTAACTTGAAATATGCAGAGTGAGAACCAGCAATAGCTTCCTCTTTCCTCTCCCACTGTGCATGAGCATCATTTGGTAGCAGGGCTTGAACCCAGTGAGCTCCTGGGGCTGTCTGTCATGCCTGCACTCCCAGGGACAACCTTACCCTCCTTCCCGTGTAGTCCTGTGAAGGGTTGCTGAACCTTTCCAAGGCTTTGGCTCAGCATCAGGTGGGTGGGAAGCTCGACTGGATGAAAGGTCACGTTCAAGGAGGTCAGGAAAGCTAGAGGGGAGGTGCTAATCCTCCTGCGCATCTCCCGGCACCTGACATGAATTATGATGTGACAGCAGGTAGTGTAGCCAGACGTCCGTTCCTCCACACAAGGCTGCTGCCAGTGTCTGCTAATAATGAGGTAATACAATTGGCAGTGGTTTATATTTAATCTGAACCAGCCTGGACAGACCTAGTGCAAACATACGGTTTTCATCAGAAATTACCTTGGGAGTACATTCTCATTGCAGGATGGCAGAGTGGCTGTATCTGCCATGGCTTATTTAACTGATGGGCTTCAAATAATGAGCAACTGGAGCTGGTCTGAATTTGTATTTCATCACCAACCCTGTTTTCTGTAGGGATCTGGAGGGAGGCTCAACCCTGTCTAGGTCAGGCTGAGGAAGCATTTGAGCTGTAGGAGCAGGGTTGCTAGGTTGGACAAAACGTGTTTTACGAGGAGCATGTGCAATGTATGCTGGAGTGGTTTTGTGGCTGAGCATAAACTGATATGACAAGAGCATTTCACACCTGTATGTCACCTTCTGCCACAAAGGATCTCCCCAAGCTCAGTGAATAACTCAGGGATCAACTCTAGAGACACCCAAGGACAATTGCCTCTGGGGCTGTAGTGTACAGCTGTTCAGTAACACAGAGTTGAGCCTCAAATCAGAGCAGAAATGAAGGTGCATTTCATAATTTATTGCATTTGAAGGCAAAATGTAGTTAGTTAGAAAAGGCTACTTGAACTTAAGTGAAAATGGCAATTGCACAGCTTGGATTTTGCCCAGGAACTCTTCATGGGTGTCGTATTGCTTTTAATGGCTCCATGACTCTTGAGTGCTACCATCAACCTCCCTTCACAGGTGACATGCCAGCAGCCCTGCCGTTGGCAGGGTGGAACCAAGTTCAATGAGTGGGTTTGCCCCCAGAGACTGTCATGGGGTGATGCTGAGGATGCTCAAGAGCTTGCAAATGTGCTCCAGGGCTCAGAGTGGCCGGAGGGGACTCCTGCCTGTTGGGATCACAAGGATGCGGGTTGTCCCATATTGTGAAGCCCATGGCACATGGAGAGGTTTGGGTTACTTATCTGCTGGGCAAGCTGCTGCAGGGCTGGGGAAGAGGGAGAGCATCCAAGAAACATTAAAATGGGACACCAGGGTGGCTTGGGGCTGGCAAACAGATCAAGACATATTTTTTCCCTGTACAGACAAATACAAACTCACAGCAAATCCTATATTGAGAAACATCAAAAACCAGTTTGCCATCCCCAGAGACATCTGGCAAATATTCCCAAGAGGCTGACCACATGATTGCCTATTAACTTGGCTTTTTTCACCCCAACAGCTGAGGCGAGTTTGGGCCACTGGGACAGGAGATGCTTTGTTCCTGTGCTGGGGCAGGGGGTGGGTTGCGGTAACTGGTGGTGGCACTTGGGAAGCCCTCAGTCTTGGCCATACCTTGTCCTGAGGACATGCCACAGCCCTGCAAAGGACCACAATCCCAGCTACATTTGTCCCCTTAGCATGTGCTGAAGGCACTGATTTCCAGTGAAAATCTACTTCTCACCAGTCCTCGCTGTAGGGAGATAAGCATCAGAGGCTGGAGGACCCACTGAATTTCCTTCAAACACCTTTTCTTCCAAGTCTGTTTGCTGTTCTGCAAAGCATGCTTCACCCAGGTGAAGAGGAACGCAGCTGCCGCAGGGAGAAATATGATAGTTGGCATTAAAAAAAAAATGAATTAGGGAGAAAAATGAGAATCTGCTTCAACTATTTCAAGGTCTCAAGAGAAATCTTATAAATCAACAGAAACAGCCTTTTATGAACTACCGGAAGATGCTACGGCATTGCTGTGATGGGGGAGATGAAAGCACCAAAACAGACCAGAAGGAAAAGGGATTTTCTGTGCAAAAATGCCTCTTTTGGGGAAGTGAGGTGAGGAGTGGTGGTTCCGTCACATGTTGGAGCATGAGATTCACATTAGGCCAGAGTTTTGCTTACATCTTGGTACAAGTGGAGTGCGACTGTGTGCCAGCAGAAGGTGGTTCAGTATAGCTGGGCATCTATCCAGTGTGCTGTGCCTGGTAGGGACATATTGTTTGCTTTTGGTCTGCAAATAGAGGTCAAATCTCACCTTAGTTTATACCCTTGATTTGCTTTATTCTTAGACATAATTAGGTACTGTATGAACATAAACGCTGCAGACTATGAGAGGTGCATACGTCTCTGCAATCTGGAGAATGACCTGAAATGTTCTGCCAGTATGTGAAAAGTAAAATATTTTATATATTTATGTGCTGGAGAAGAAATTATTTGTAAATTATTCCAATTGGCAGTAATGCTAATAAAAATGCAGAGAAATGGCACATTAAATGTGTTGCCTTATCTGGGATGTCTACTCTTTAAGCAGACTTTCGCAATAAAATAGATGAATGTGTGACTTAAGTGTCAAACTGTTTCGTTACAACATAAGACACTTTTATCTGAGGAATAAAATAAGCACTCAGTGTACTAATTAGAGGAGCAGCTGGTTTTCAGTACCCTGGAAAAATAACTTCAGGCTAACACAAGAGGGGAAAAAATCCCTCAGTATGTCAAATTGTTTATTATAGTATAAATAGGAAATACTTTGATCAAGCAAAAGATAAGCTGGTTTCATCAGTGTAGAAGTGAGCTACCTGTTACCTTTTATCACATCATGTGATGCATCAGCAGCAGTGGAGAATATACAGCTATGACATCCTCATGAGCAATAACAAAGAGGGGAAAAAAAATCCCAATTTAAAATTCTGGAAATTCCCAAGATGCTTTTCACTGGCTCTTTATGGAGCAGGGAATTGAAGAGGGGGGAGGGGTGTGTGTGTGGAAATCAGTAAGCTATTCACAGTGACCCTGGCGAAAAAGATTCTGAAGATGTGCAGCTCCCAGGCAGCACTTCCGAGGTTCATCCAGCTTTAGGCAGCCCCATGGTTGCAGTGGGGTTCTGCAGATTTGTCTCCTCCTGCTTCGCATGCAGAAGTTGTGCCGCTCAGGTCTGCCCCGCACAGCGAGGCGTGCACACACTTGCCGTGATCCCCTTGGGAAAGGGAATAAATGACAGTGACAGAACTGCACGGCATCGAGGGATGGTGTCCATTCACTCTCTCCCTAAGAGTCCCTTCTCCGAGCTGCTGCACTGCAGCTGGGGCAGGGTTTGTGTGGACACCTTGCTTTGGTTCCTTGCACTTGCTTCCCCACGCAAGGGAAGGGGCATCGGATCTGGGTGCTCCACGGGCTGGATCCTGTGTGCTGTGTCACAGGGATGGAAATGACTGAAGGCCCTGAACTGGAAGATCTGCAGAGAGAATAAATCTCCCTTCTAAACGTTAAGTGCTGAGCTTTCCCCCCTGGCCTGCAGAAGGCAAGTTCCTTGCTCTTAGATGTTGCCTGGCCAGATGTTGCTTCTGTCCACAAGATCAACCTGCGCTGCCCTGTGTGGGATAATGGTAATATTCACAAGCTGGAAACATTTTATCTCCTTTTGTCTCTCCCCCTCTTCATTTCTTTGTGGGTTTGTTTGGGTTTTTTTTCCCCTCCTTTACTGCCATGGATAATTCCTTGTGTTTCAACATTTCAACATGAAACTGTGTAAAATAGCCTGGGTTGCTGGAGGTAGACCAGAAACAGTTTCTGTGTTTAAAATGCAGAATTAATAGGAAAAGCACGGCCAGGTTGTTGCAGACTTTGGGTTTTTCCTCTCTATTCAAAGACCTCTGATTTTTTGTATGTGAGAAATGATCTAGCAACATTTTAGCATAGTTGTCCTTTAAAGTGTGTTGCTGAGCTGAGAAACTCAGTCGGTGAGATGGATTTGATGAGACTTGTCTTTATTTATAGAGGCCACTTTCTTCGTGTCTGCTCCGATTTGTAAAAAGGAGATTATCATATTATGTGTTCTCGCTGCAAAGAATGAAGAGTAATTATTGTTGCTGGTGAAGCTAGTCAGATTTGCAGCTCAGTACTGGGAAGAGAATCATAAGTAATATAAAATTCTGTCCTCAGTGCAGTGCCTGGACGGCTCAGTGCAGCCGTGTTGTATAGATAGGACAAGAGGAAACGCTGGACTGCAATTCCCCCCCTGGAGCCAGTCCACCCTGTGCTCCAGTGGGGCAGAGTCCTCTGCAAAACACCGCACCCGATCTGTGATCAGTCTCATGCAGGAGTGCCTTGTAAGTGGCTTGGGTCCTTGTTTAATTTTATTTATTCCTTAAAATGCAGCACTCCTGGTATTATGGTTTTGGTTTCACAGAATGCGTATGCCACAGGGAACACACGTATTCCTCTGTTTTAATGAGCCTGTGACTTGCTGGTTGTCTCCAGGTTGTGCCGAGCTGTCTGATAGCTGCACACAGAGCTCTGCTGCTATTCCCATGGCCTGGGAAGTGAAAATAATAAGTCCTGGATAATCAGGATGTGATTTTGCTCCTCTTGATCCATTTGACAAAGGGGTTGTCTGGTTACAACTATCAAGATACAAGAGTTCTGCAAAGACCTGCAAAATGAGCCCTCTTGGTTTTATGTGCCAGGTGCCTTTGCACAGGGGAGAGGATCCGGGGGGACATGGGGTGGAGGGGATGGGGGGGGCTCGCAGCAGCCGTGCTGGGGACACGCCACGCTCAGCAGACTCTGCAGTGCCTTTCCCTGCAAGACGGCTGGTCACAGGGATGGGAATTGGGGCCTCCTGGGGCGTCCTGGGGTGGGTGTGAAGCTGGCATGCAGCTCGGCAGGTATGGATATATTTTTTTTCACTGCAGTCACTGTTTTTGTTGGACTTTTCTTCTAGCCAAGCACTGACAGCATCCTGCTTGGTTTAGTGCTTGTGGTGCAACACGGAACTCGTCACACCTGGCGCCGCAGAGGCAGAGCCCCCAGTCCTCTTCAATCACTGTCTTGCAGGTCAGCTCCTGGACAGGCTCCCCTTGGGCAAACATGGGGAGTTAATAGATTTCTTTTTTTTTTTAATGGGGAAGCAAACAAGTCCTCTGCAGCCATTTCCTCTTTGCAAGACGAGCCAATGGGCTGTCAAAATGGTTAACTCTCAAGGTCCTCTTCTCAGTGTTGGATGGATGTACCACCACCTCCATCTTTCTGGGCTCTGCTGAGCCTTTCAGACCCCATGGAAATTTCCTCCTCCAGGAACTTGTGTCTGTACAATTTGCTAATCTTTTATGTGCAGTTGTCATTGAACCAGAGCAGCCAGCTCCATGCAACCTCTCCTAAAACTGCAGTGCCCTTAAGGGAGAGAGCGGGCTCCAGGGGAGATGTTTCACCCTTTCCTTCAACTCCAGTGATGCTTTTCCTCCACAAAGTCACTAAAGCTGTGGGATGTGTGGCAGAGCTGGTCAACAGTAAAAGAACAGCTGAGGGAACTGGGGTGGTTTAGTCTGGAGAAAAGGAGGATGAGGGGAGACCTCCTGGCCCTCTGCAACTCCCTGAAAGGAGGGTGCAGAGAGGGGGGATGAGTCTCTTTAACAAAGTAATAAGTGATAGGACAAGAGGGAATGACCTCAAGCTGTGCCAGGGAAGGTTTAGACTAGATATTAGGCAGTATTTCTTTGCAGAAGGGGCTGTTGGGCGTTGGAATGGGCTGCCCAGGGCAGGGGGGGAGTCCCCATCCCTGGAGGGGTTGAAGAGTCGGGCTGACCCAGCGCTGAGGGATCTGGGGGAGTTGGGAACGATCAGGGGGGAGGGTCATGGTTGGACTGGAGGAGCTTTAAGGGCTTTTCCAGATGAGATGATTCTGTGATTCTGTGATTCTGGGTATGCCCCCACTGTTCTCAAGGAGCAAAAGAAATGAGAAATTGTATTTTTTACCAAGGGAATATCAGAGACCCTCTGCAGATGTCTCTGGGGCACAAACTCCCAAGGAAATGCTAACAGGACTTTTTGGAAGTAGGAGATGCTCGTTGTTGTCATTCTCCATCCTGGGGACTGGTTGCACGTCCCATGCCCGTGGATCACCGTGTAGGCAGGCAGGGAAGGTCTAGCACCCAGCTCTGCTGGCAGCCTCCTTTTTGGTAACATTTGGGAAGGTGATGCTCTGTGCCTCAGTTTCCCCACTGCAAAACAGCTGTCAGCGCTGTAGTGGAGCTTTATCTCTTCATTTCAGCCAATTTCATGGATGTCTATATTTAAAACTGTTTTCAGAGTTGAAAGTTTTATGAAAGACTTTCTCTAGTTCTTGTTGAAATTATGGGTTGAGGCTGTAATTAGGCAGAAAATCTCTGGGTTATGCTGGGGAAAGGGTCAGGGTCAGACTGGTGAACAGACTGTTCTCCTCTGACCTTAAAATCTCTGAAACCACAATGCTCAACTGGGAAATATTCTGTGGCTGGAGATTTTCTGTGCACATCCTCTGCATCATTTCAAGGCACAGCAGCAACAGCCTACACCAGACTGTATTATTACTGCACAGGTTACTTTATGGCCACAAACAATGACACAGACGGGGACAGAGTCACTGCAGCTAGCTATTAAGAGAATAAAAATAAACAGGAGTGTTGTGTGTGCCTGGGACCCAAGCTGCAAAAGACTAGCTCATTAACTTTAAATATATCACCTAGCTGCACTCTGGAGGTCAAACTCGAGGGAAAGGAAAGTGTGAATACTTATCAGTCTACATACAGCAGATCCTCATCTCTGTTCAAATGTGTGCCTCATTTTAGTGCCATGTCAAGAAACTTTTAAGCAGGAGGGAGAACGGGATTATCCTGAGACTGGCCAGGGAAAAGATTTATTTAGGAAGCAGTGAGGACAGATTATCCAGGCTCCCTGTTTAATGCACAAGGCTCTGAAAAGCAGGTGTAAGTCTCTGTTCTGCCCTTGGGTATAGGCAATGCAATCCATGCATATTTTCTCCCTCTCTTTTTCTTTCCCTGTCCCGTTCTGTCTTTCTCCAGTCCAATGAATATTTAATTATGTCCTCCAAGGGAGCTACTCTGATGGGAGAGTTTTGGACAGACAGCAGTTGACTAAAGGCTGAGGGTTGAGGCTCTCCCACGGGATGGAGGGCAGGATGGGTTCACACTACTGCTCCTCTGAGCATTTAATTATTTCTTCAAAGCAGGAGAGCTCTGGCAGGAGAATTTGCAAGAGCCCACGAACAGGCTGCTGCTACCTGGGACATGGGGATTTACCATCCCAGCTCAGCCTGATCCTTCTCTCCTATTACAGGTCCCGTGTGGTTTGAGGGTGGTCTGCTGCACTCTCCCTGCCTGGCACATCCAACCTGGGCAAACCACTGCTGGTGGTAGATCCTGTGGGATCAGGATAAATGCACCAAGAGAAAGGCAGGATGGGGCTCAGGCCACACGGGTATAGATTGGCTTGCTGTAAGAGTACAGCCAGGGGTATTTCATGCTGCGATTGCCCTCCTTGGTGACCTGACAATGTGACAGCAGAGCTCTGCCTGCCCTCAAATGCGTGTTTCCTCCTAAACATCCTCCAGCTAATGCAACCTTCCCTTCTCCCCATTGTTAAAATCAAGGGTGCTGGGTGAAGATGAAATCCTTGGGCTGGAGCTGAAAGCCCATCAGCTTAGAGAGAAGGTTGTGATTTTCTGTGCTCGGCTCTCATACACGAGTGAAGCACAGCACCTCTGGCAGAGTGACTAATTGCACTTTGAAACGTCTTTGACCTGGGGATCTGGAAGCACAACCCCAATATGAATGAATTGGGGTTGAAGACAAGTAGCTTAGGAGAGCAAATCCCCCTTCAAAAGTACTAGAGACTCCTTCGGCTCCCCCTGACATGCATGTCCAGCCCAGCATTTGCTCCCTGGGAGAGCCGTGGTATTTTACAGTCTCCTCAGTATGTTGAATCATTAGTGATTATCCTTTTTCTACTCCCCATTAGTTTATTTAGAAGACTGCAGTCCAAGCTGGAAAAGAGCTTGGTTTCCCAGCTCCATGCTGCTTTTAGCTGCTGCTCCATTGTCTTTGGTGTGCTTGGCATAAGTGGATGTTGAACATGATGTGGTGCCCAACGATTCCCTGCTGTAGCTCTGTGGAGCTCCATGGTGACACCCAAACTGAGCTCACAGCATGGCAAATGTTGATGCTGGGGCTCTTCAAACTGAAATTATCCCCAAAGTCTTTCTGTACCCAGTGAGTGAACAGTGCGCGTTGTGAGTTTGACAGGTCCAGGACCCCTTGTTGGCCACGCATGCTCTTTGGGCACTGAAAAGGTTCTCAGAAGACCCAAAGATGTTGCTGGGTGCCTTCAGCATCCTCTTTCCACAATGGAGCAATTAGCCAGGCTCACACAATTGCTCTGGGGGCTGTTGACGGTGCATCTAGTTTCTATTCCTTTTTATTATCACCTTTGCCTGTTTTTTTCTCAGAACTGAGGCAGTGTCTTGCAGGGAGAAAATCTTTGTGAGTATCTGGAAGCACTTAATGCCCAGCTGATGCTAACGGACTAGTAATGATGAGCAGATCTGATTTCTCTGATGATGTGGCCAGTGATGTTCTGAGTCATAGTTTTAGTCATGCGAGGTTCAGCCACATGATTGCTAAACCCCTTCTGACTCTTTGGCATTAATGCCAGGATTAAGAGGAAGCATTATGGGGGAGGGAAATGTTAGGGCATAACTGTAAGTAAATAAATAAATGGTTTAGGTGGCTTAAAACCAGGGGTTAAGCTCAGCTCTGGTGTTTTGCTAAGAGCACCCACACAAGCAGTGACCGTTCCTTGGCTGATGGGTGGTAACTTGAGGATGGAATCGCATCCTGCCTGGAACCCCTCTGGTCCTCACCCACCTTCCCACCTGACAGTCTTCTGCCCCAGCTGACCCACACTGCCATGCCTCAAGCTTTCCCTGTTCTCCCAATTTGTAAATAAGTTATTGCAATGTGTGAGTGCCTTCATCAGTCAGGGACTTCAGCGTCAGGGATTCCCTTCAGGCAGGGGACTGGGTCTGTGTGGTCACAGCTGATAGCAGTGTTGATTGGGGCTTGCTGGATGGCTTGTGGAAAGGAGCAAGGGAAGGTGAGAGCAGTGTAGACAGCACACATGCTCCAGCTTGGCATTTTCCTCCCTTTCTGCCCATCCCTTAAACCCACCTAAAAGTTAATTTCTGAATAAGCCACACATCACTCGCTCTGAATATCAACTACTCTTGAGTGAGGAGCACATCTGTAGGCACAGCAGAGCCAAACATGGGGATGTATGCGGTGTTTGATTTGCCTCCAATGCAGATTCTCGAACAGATGCTTGATGTGTGCATCGCACATCAGCTTGTAGCACGCTGTGTACGTGACTGCGGCTCAGAGGAGGAAGGCATCTTTTCATTGTACCCAACACAAAATTTCAAGCTGAGTGATCCCAGGATCTGATGGGTAGCCTGAATGCTTGTAGATCCTACACGTGATGTGGGTATCGGGCACTTCCTTGTTCTGCCATGATTGTGGAGAGCAACCCCGTGTATTTTCACCTTGCAACCATGCCGAGTTGCACTGGGTGCATCTTAGAGCCTATGTGTTGTTTTTTATAATATTTCTCCCCCAGCTGTTGAATACTGTAAAAGGAATTTTCAGCCAAAGTTGTGAGTTTCCTGATATTATGATGCTGCAGTCTCCTGAGATTCTGATGGCAGGAAGGTTTGTTTTCTACAGCTTAAAGTGAATGTTAAAGGAATATTTCAATCAGGCAAAATGTTTTGGGGTCTAGTTTCCTTCCAACGGTTTTAATTGAAAAAGCAGTCAATAAGGGGATAATGCATTTTGTAATGGCATTTTTCTTCTGAGGTTGTGCAAAATGCTATAATTAAGCTGATAATTAAACCCTGTGAAGTTAGTTATGATCCCTGGCAAAGGCACAGGGAAGTCACAAGCAAGGGTTTGCCCAGAGTCTTGTTCCGATTCAGACACAGAGCCCAGGGGTCCTGGCACCTGCTTTCTCATGAGTCATGTGTAGGAATAAATCACGCCTCTCCTCTGTGAATGAGACAACATTGTAGAAAATGCAAATTGAATAACTCAATATTTTGGGGTCACATATGGATAGACCAAATATATACCTGGGCAGGTACTAGAATCTCTTTAAAATGCAAATTGTTTCCTCGATAATCTGGCTAATTTCTTTAACCCGGTTTGCATCATACTGAATTATTTTGTTACTGCCTTTCCCTTGAAGTGATGTACTGCGATGTAAACCGCCCCGAATCCACTGTCACCTTGCATTACCTTCCCCAATGTGATCCAACGTGCTGTGACTGATACAATCCGACTTGATGTCATAAACCAATGCTTCCCGTGGGGAAGCAGAAGGAACACATTTTCTCACAGACCATAAATGTTTTAAAGAAGTGATGGGGTGCCCACCCCTTTCCTTTTCTACTTAATAAGCTGTCCAGAAAGGAACTCCATCCTGCAAGTGCACAGCCCACTCCAGCTCAGTAAAACCCTTCAGCGTGTGCTGATCCCTGAAGGTGTGAGCAATTTTTGCAGTTGGTTGGATGGGGTCTTCTTGCATGTTACAGGATCAAAGCTATTACGAATCCCTGCTGGTTTTCTTTCCAGAGCCCCCATCACTGGCTCACCCCTAGGATATTCACTGTTGTCTTCAAGAAATTACAGCAAGAGCCTAGTGAATAGAGTTCGCTATTCTGGCAAACGAGCGTTTTGATTCTGCTTATTTTCACATTTTGTTTCTGTGAAGATAAGGACATGGAGAGATTTCAATCAGTGGTGCATATGCTCAGATCAAGCATATGAAATATAATAAAAAGGACAGATAGCAGCAGCATGGAGTGCACGTGGTAAAGCTGTCACGCAGGGCTGCTGCAGGTACTGCAGTCAGTAGTGACATTTTAATAGTAGCCCTTGCATTGATCTGCTTTAGTCTGATGGGTTTCGACACTTCTTACACCTAATAATTTAGCAACAGCAACTACATGGAGAGGCGGATGCAGTCAGTTCCAGCTGAATTGAATAAAAATCAACCGAAAAGTCTTAACAGCTGCTGATTCTGTTTCCAGACTTGAAGGAGGGTTAATATATCCACCCATATCAATTGGCCTAATAATATGTAGGAGGATGTTTATGGAATTACAGACAAAGGACAGCCATACAGACATTTAGCTACCCTGTTTAGAGAAGCAGGTCTCTTTAAGATCTTTCAACATTTTTTTTTTTTTTTTTTTTTTTTTTCCATTTTCATTAAGCATTGCAGAAGTTCTCTGAGGGAAAAATAACATTTGATACAATGCTCAGACATGCTTCAAACAGCCATGTGCCTCATTTTCAAAACATACAATATACTGCAGGGGCTTGGGACTGCATAGACTCAGTTCATTAATGGCAGGAGCAGTCTCCTCTTCCTGCTAATGGCACTGAAGCTGTGTCTACACTGCCTGCTCTGCATGCTGAGCACACAGGGCTTTTAAGAGACGGATGCTGATGAGAAGCTGAAATGAAATGCCTTGTGGATTTGCAATAGTCTGGCTCTTCCCTCTGTGTGTACTCCCTTCCTCTGGAGGATGGGGTTGGCCCTGTAAAAGCTTTGCAGAGACCTGGCTGTTTGGCAGGTCTGCAGAGAGGAAGAGCCCTGGCCGTGCTAAGGGCTGCTGTCCTCCTGCCAAAATTGTTTTTTTTTAAGAAGTGACTTGCCTAGAAACTCTCCGGGGCTGGGGAACGGCCTGTTCATCTCTAGTTGTGCATTGCCTGGTCCTGTCTTCAGGTGTGGGTATGCCACAAAATGGAACATTCTTTGGGATATCAACAAATCTGGGTCTGCAGGTGCCAGGAAGCTGGTGCAGGAGGTGCCGTGATGAGTGTATGGGTCCATGATATGCAGCGGGCCCAGAGCACCATGTTGGACGTTGGCATGAAATGGTACTTCGGTGAAAACATTGATCTTTTTTTTCATTCCAGGGGATGGCCAGGTTGATTTTGATGAATTTATGACCATTCTGGGACCTAAACTAGTATCATCAGAAGGGAGAGATGGCTTTCTGGGAAATACAATAGACAGCATATTCTGGCAGGTAAGTGGTAATTTTTTTAAAATGCAACTTTAGCCAACTATCAATAGCTTCCAGAATTGATTTATTGAGGAGCACAAGATGTTTTGCTAAGTGTGAATGCTTGTGTAAAGGCTATTGGGGTCTGCCTTGCCATGTGCAGTGTAAGACCATCCCGCATTGCTGGAGGGACCTGCTCTCAGCCAAGCCCTGGGCGGGAGGAAGGGAAAGCACATATTGTGGCTGAACTGCAGCTGAACACAACGGAGCACCCAGCAACATGTTTGGGAGCATTTTGGAATTCATTCTTAGAAGTAAAAAACCATTTTTTCTCGATGAGTCTTTTGAGTTAGGAGCCTTGACCCTGTCTGGCTGCTCTCAGAAATGTGCCACTGTTCAAGGTCCCTTGGCTGTGGCAGAGGGATGCTGCGAGCAGAGCGAGGGGTGCTCTGCAGGTCATGTCTGATCAATGCTCCTGTGGTTAATTCAGGTCTGAGACTGAGGATAACCGTGTTGTGCCAGTGCAAGTTTTACCCATGGTGCTGCCCTTGGATGGTTTGGTCCTGCTGGGTTCAGGCATTGGAGGGGAGGCAGGTCTGGCAGCAGGAGCTGCCTTACATCTGTCATGCAGCGTGATTTTAAACAGCGTTAGACCTTCCTGGAAAAGCAAGGACAGTCCAGGCTTTAGTGGTGGGGATTAAAAATCTCCCAAAACACAGTGCTGCATATTTCTTGCCAATGGATTAAATATGTGGCTTTCCGTGAGATTACTGCTCATTTCATTGATCATCCAACAGCCTTTGCTTGCTAATAAACTTTAGCTGTTACCAAGTTTATGTGAATCAAAAGAGTCAAACCTGGATATAAGCATTTCTGACTTCTTTTACTACCCTCCAACACTGTCCAGACTGAACTGGGTGGGGCTTTGTAAAAGTCTTTTAAAAGCCTTTTAAAAACTTGTTCCTGGCCTCCTGGCATGTGATGGAAACAACACTGGAAATCCTGGTCTGGATTCTAGTATTTTGCCATCAAATCAAGAGTTTGGTGTTGGGGAAGCCACAGTCATTTGTAATATACCTGCGGAGACGCGAGAGCTAAATGCACACCACGAAGGGCAGGACTGTGAGAGCCACGAATACTTTAATGCTCCATTGCACCTTGCAAGCTCATCCCAGCATGTGAGCAATGGGGAGAGGAGGAAGCACTGTCCCATCCCACCGAGCCACTGGTGCCTTCCAGACCCACCGGTGAGACTGGCCTCAACGGGGACATTCAGGAAGCAAAAATACCCGTTGGGAAAATCGAGTTCATGAGCTGAGCTCTTTGTTGGGGTAGCAGAGAAGTCTGGAGCCCTCCCTAAAATTCAGCTCCCAGGTTAACCCACTACCATTTAGGGACCCGTCAGCCCATGTAAATGCCTGCAGTGGCTTTGCTCTGAGAAGCGAGGAAGGGAGGACGTGTGCTCTGGATTTAGAGCAGCAGGACTCCTGGACTCAGATTTTGCTTTGCTATTTCATGTGTCAGGGACCGTGGGCCTTGTACCCCCTGGGCTGCTCTGGGATGAGTGAAAAGAGCACAGAGACTTCAGGTAACTGCCCCGCAGTGGGAAGGGACAGCCCTGGGGGTTGTCTGCAGGCAACAAAGCTTTGGCTGAATTGCACAAGTGCTCCAGGGCCTCGGAAACAAAAGTTTATGTTCTTGTAAGGATAAAAATACATCTCTTTACATAGCACTTTCCTGGCTTTCAAAGCCCTTGAAGAGAAGGCTTCATCTCACATTTCATTTCTCCTGGGGTATGAGAGCTCATGAAGAATGCAATAGTTTTGCTGCTTATTCCCAAAGAAAAAAGCAGGGAATTGGCCACATAGGGAAGTGTCATTCAGGGAAAGGGATCCCCTTGTCCATTCCTACCTGGCTTTACCCAAGCTGTCTGCAGGGCCATAGTCACCTCATCTTTAAGCAAAGCATTAATGCATCTGCATTATCTCCAGCAGTATTATGTCTGATTTGAAACAAAGCCCCTTCTGGAATCAGGTCTTGGCTGTGTTTCCCATATCCCCCTGATGTGCAACTTTTACATTTGCTGGAAAAGAATGGCAGGGAGAAGGGGGTGAGTTTGTGTTGCTGATAGAGCACTTAGCCCTGCAGTCACCCCCAAGGAATGATTTTAAGGAGGGGATAGTGGCCACAAGCCTGTGGTTGTGACTGGTGCTGGGTGACAAGGGAAGCGAGGGTGGGACAAGAAGAGACAGTTCTGCCTTGGTGTCAGCTGGCTGGGCAGTGCTACCATGCAGCAGGCAGCAACACACATCTTGAAGAGGCTCTTCTGTCAGTCCCAAGGGGAGAGAAAATCCATGCTGGCATCCAGAAAGTGCCTTCCCCTCTTTTCCATCCAAACAGTTTCCCTCCAACTGTCACGATTTTGGCTCTCCAGTTTTTTTTGCCAAGGGTCCAGCTTTCTATATCGTGCCACTTCTGTGCATACTCTGTTCCAAGTGTGCCTTAATAACACTTTAAATAATGAAATGACAGAGTTAAATAATAAACAGCAGCAGAAGGAGAGAGGAATTCAAAGGAACAGGCGAAGGCCTGGGGATGCATTTACAGATGAAGCTAGGAGTGAGTTGGTGGGATACAGGAAGGCGGTTCCAGATGGCAGAAGCTGCAGAGGGGAAGGATCTTACAACAACAGCAGTGGGGCTGCAGGAGATGGGGTGTGGGTAGAAGCAGTAGAAGAACAGGGAGGAGATAGAGGGATCATGAGTGGAAGAGGCAGGCTTGAAATAATAGGGAAAGGGTGCATCCCTCCTATCACATGTGTTGCCTAAAGAGCAATGGTCAGCCTAGGAGAAGCAGAATTTAGCTGAGACCTGGGCATTGACTGATAGTAGAGGCACAGAAGGTCTCTCAGATGTATTTTCTCTTCTCAATTTCCCTTGTAGGCTTTAAATTTAGTCATATCAGTGTGTGTTTAGGGCGGCTGACTCCAGCTTTCTCAGGTAGCAGTGATCAGTTCTGCTCTAGTTAGAATGGTTCTCTGTGGTCCCTCAGCTGGGTCAGGAGGTATTTAGGGAGAGGGAAAAATCATCTCTGCAAATACTATTTCAGGCAGAGTCAATATAGACTAAAGATATCAGGAAAGCTGAGGAAGCATGGACTCTTCTCCATCTCAAAAATTCTGTCTTTCCTGAGTGAGATGCATCACACACCAAACACTGTTTTGTGGAGAACATCCCCAGGTGCCTCCTGCTCTATTTCCAAATGGTTTTCTCACCCTCTTTGCCAACTGTGTGCAAATGGAAGTAATATGTTCCTTCATGGACATCTCTAACTGTCTCAAATATTTAAGACAGTCTTAAATTGTCTTAAATATTTTTTCTTAAGCACACAGCTGCCTGGTAACCATTGGGCAATCCTCAGTGTCAGGAGGAGTTTGAAGGCTGGAAGCACCTGGTGAAGCCCATTGTCCCTGGTTTGGGACAGACTCGCCATGGCAAGCTTGCAGCAATGATGCAAACATCCCTTTGGCTGCTTCCACAGAGTCTGCATTCAAAGTGTGAAGAAAAGAAGAGCGTAGATGAGATTTTGGGAGTACCTGTTGAACCCTGTTTTGGGAGCCAATGGGAAGAAGTGAGCCTGGCCCTGCGCAGGGGTGTTAGACCTCCTGTGGTCTCTCGCAGGGTGTCTGCCCCCTGCCCTCTCCATCTTTTCCCCTCTGTATTTTTCAAAGAGTGGCTACCTATTGTTCACCTTCTTTTGCCCACCTTCTCTGAGCTGCTCCTGCTGGTGTTCACACTTACTGTCCTGAAGCTGGTTTTCATTAGTGTGTCCGTCAGTGTTTTTGCAGTGGTGTAGTAGCGGTTTCATGGTCAGAAAGATGCTATTCGATCAATTTTCAGGCATGAGAATTTTTGTTTTTTCAGAGCTCAGGGAATGTGAGTCTGGTTCCAGTTACGCACTGGGGGCTGTGTTTTGTACAAGTGAGTTTAGAGGCATTTCCAATGCATGGCCATTCAGGTCTGTAAAGCGATTTAGATCAAGAGCATTACAGAAAAGACAAACATCACTACTGGTAAATATTAGCTTATTTTTTTTTTGGTAAACAGACTTCAAATCTGTCCATTGTGCACTGACATTCTAAACCAGAGAGAAGGATGAAAGAGAGAGAGGAGAAGCTGGGATTTCATATTCATTTACAGTTTTTGCCCAGATTGTTTCTAAGTGCAAAGACCTTCAGGTACGGGTGTTCAGTAGTTTGCATAGGATATTGTGTAGAGGATCCCCAGTCCCTGGGGGTAAGCAACAGGAACAGGGGTTATAAATATCTTGGATTACAGGATTTTAATTAAAATAAATCTCTCTGTCTTGAATAAAATGCTTTTTGAAATCAGAACAAGTTTGAATGGTTAAACAACAGGGCTGCATCTGCATTGGATGTGGAATAAACTCTGTACCCAGGAGCTTATGAGATTACTTTGAAAAGTCAATACTTTGTATGGTGATCATCTGAGAGGCAAAATGCTGCCTGCTATTTTTCCTTCTCTATTTACTGTGTGCACATGGAAGCTGCAGGGAACATCATTTCAGCTAGTGCTAACGTGTTGCCTGTGCAAGGATATCTGGAAGCTTTGTCTTGCATGAGGGGATGGCACTGGATCATCAGCTCAGACATGGTGCCCATTCATCTCATTAGCTATCACCCAGTATAATTCACTGGTGTTCAGGAAAGAGCCTGGTTAGCTTGGGATAAATAAGGCTGCTTTGCAGGAGGCAGGAACACCAGAATACCAACACGGTTCTTTGGGCTGGGGAGATGCTGCTCAGAGATCTCATGTTTCTGCCATAGAGATGTCTCTGCAGTTTTGGGGAGGGCAGCTAGAGGACTGGGGAGACAGGTCCGGCAACTGGAGCAGCTCAGCAACTGCTCTTGTTTTCTGGGCTTGGGAAAACCTTTTTTTCTCTTCAGGCTTCCACATACCTTTGCTAGGGGGAGGAATACATTGGACTTTATGACTTTTGGTGGAGGAGTGGGTATGGCCAAAGCTAGATGCCACAGCAGCCCTGTTCAGAGAAGGAGGGGTAGCCAGGGACAGGCCAGAAACAGCAGAGCCTCCCGTGCTCCTGAGCCAGCAAGCTCAGCAACATGCACCAAGGAGTATTTTGTTCCATGGATGCAGGAAAAATAGAGCAAAGGCCACATCCAGCGGTGCGGTACTGCATGTGGCACTGTCTGGGGAGGGGGCTCGGAGAGGTGCAGCAGGGCTCAGAGCTGGCTGTGAACACAGGGGAGCGGAGGGACGTGGCTGGGCTGGGACACGGCCGTTTCATCCTCCCAGCACAACTGCTGCTGCTTTAATGATTTGCTGTGTCAAACTGCACGTCTGTAATCTTGTTTGCAGTTGTCACTGCAAATGCGACAGTGTCCCGGGGGAGAGATGTGGGCTCTTGTGATCTGGTCAATCAATTAGTGCTTTAATAGAGTGAAATGAAGGAGAAAATGTGTGGGAACCTTGGTGGCACAGGGCAGGGGATGGAGAAGCCGTGGTGAGCAGTGGTGTGGGAGGGAAGGCAGGGGACGAGGGGGCCATGTCGGATCGGCACTCCTCCAGCAGCATGTGGCTCTCTGCAACGATGATTTTGCTTAGAGAAGGATTTTTCCTTATGAAGTCCAGTAGATAAACCTAATGCAATTTTCTCCCTATACATGAGTTTTCTTCTCTTGCTCCTGCAGAGGAGTTAATTTGATAATGGCAAATTAGCCTTGCTGGAGTTGCACAGAAAGTCTTTGTGTCTCCACCTGCAATTTCACATGGCAGCAGGTCCCACCACCCCCCACCACCACAGACCATGGCATTGCTAAAACAACAGCTTGCCTCTTGCAGCGGGGGCAGCCAGGCATGGGGTGTAAGTAGCCTCCTCTCCTCCCCCTCCCCCTCGGCTGGTGCAGCCCCTCTGTGCAGGTGTAGGATATTACTAAACCACAGGACAGGACATTTTGCATCTCGCACCACAGTTTTTTCACTGGTAGTGAGCTGCTTTGCTGCAAACACCTCTTGATTTCAGGATTTCAGGTGCTGCTGTTTCAGCTTTTCAAGAACCTTCCCTAATCAACTTCCTGTGGAGGAAGAGGGTTAATTTTGCAGTTCAGGGTACCAGATAATGCTTGGGGTTGATGTGGTTCCCCACAGGGCAGGTTTCGCAGCTGGGCTGAGCCATGTACAAGAATGTATCAACCAAGGAACTGCTGCTTGAAAAGAAAGCTGTGATTCAGGGAGGAAGGATGTGTGTGAGTGGCCTCCCTCTTTGTGACTACTTTGGGGTTTAAATCAGGAAACGCTGCAGCTGAAAGGTTGGGTGCCAGAGCTTGATGGATGGGATCAAGGCTGAGCAATGGGGGCTGTATCACTGCACCACGCCCATCCCCTCAACCATGCACATCCTTTCCCACCAAACAAAACCCTCCAGCCCAATATTTTCAGCAATATTTTCAGTGTCAGCAATAATGTGGGTGCCTGATTTTTGGTTGTTGAACCTGAAATATCTTAAAGTGATTCCCATAGAAAAGAAGTTCTATACTTCTTAAAGATCTACCCTTTCCTGGGTTTCCCAAGCTGGAGACTACCAAACTGAAGGACTCCAGAAACCACTCGAATTTGGCCTGGCAGCCAAGTTAAAAACTTTTCCTTCCAAGCTAATACTGGGCTTTGCTCAACTGGAGTCATTAAGTTCACCCAGTGCTCCGTTAGCTCCAGCATCCTGATCATGATTCTACTATCAGAAACTAAATGTGTCCTGCAATATCTGTTCCTGCATTTTAGATTTGATGTGTGGTTTGCTTGTATCCAGATTTAAAATGTTGTGAGATTTTCCACTGGAAGGATGCAGGCAGCTGTCTTGTAGTGAGCAGGCCACGTAGTTGGTATGGAGAGCATGAAGTTCATCTCAGCTAACCTGGGCTTAGACTCCCTTTAGAGTTAACAGAGAGAAATAGCCACTTCTAGGGTGCAATTCAAGGCATCTGCTTATGCATCAACCTCAGGAAGAGATGCATCATGCTTCAGAAGTGACAATTTTTCTCCATTTGGTATAAAGAAGGTCTAGAAAAGTGGCTCAGATGGAGATGTGTGCACTGGGCACAGCTAAATGCCATCTGATGAGTTCAACCAAGGGTTTCAAGTGTCTTTTTGATTTATGTACAGGAAGCCAGCTCTGCTTGTGGAGGCTGTTATCAGTGGAAGGAGAACAGTTCTGATTGCCTTATTAAATCTTCTTTTGTTGACAAAGACATTTCCACTGAGTACGTTACACTCAATGGTTGTTGTCGCAACACAATGAAAGCTGAACTCTTGCAGGTGATGAATCCATCAACAAGAGTCTTCTCTGTGTTCACAGTCTGTGTATCCAGCAGAGAAGTGCTGTCACAGACACTGGTGTAGATGTGAACGCTGGCAAGGTTCATGGCCTGACTCATGGTGCTAAGGATGTCTTTGGACAGTGAAGCTGTCACCTCCCTGTAACCCCTTTGAAATGTATGAATTTGCCAGCAGGCAGGAGTGAGCAATGTTCAGATGGCCTCATTTTTATGTTTCTATGAAAGGACTCATTTCAACCAGTATACATTTTTCCCTGTAACAAAATCAGTTGTCTCAAGTCACCAGGATCAAATTAATAGCTCAAACCTGGAGACTCTGGAAATGGCAAAGTTTTGAAAGCAGTTGCAAACCAAAGCAGGACTGGTACCAATAGCAAGAGAAAAACAAGACTTCAGTGTCTGACTGTGTTTTTTAGCTTCAGCCAGCTTAGTTATACATTTAGCCTTCAGAAACACACTACAGCTTTGGTTCAAAGCCCATTCAAAGCAGGCAGTTTATATCAAGAGGCATCCTGCCTACTGGAGGACAGTCTACCACTGTCCTGGCAGGTGATTTGGCTTTGTGCACACCCTGGAGCACACCCTGGAGTACATAAACTCCATCCAGTTCTTATGGTACAGAGGTTATTTTTTCTATGCCAGGTTATATATAAACTTATTCTGCAGTTCTGTGTGTCACCAGAATTTTTTTGCCCATGCCTGATGCATGAAATAGGAACTGCACTGTGGTTTTCTCAGTGATTTTCTTCGAAATGTAAGGAGCAATGGGTAGGAAAGGTAAATGTGTATGATCATCATCTGATGTATACATGGGTACCTGGACTGTGGTCTGGGGAGTTTCTTGCTGGTTGTGGACTCCTTGCTGAGGCAGGTCAGACTCCCCAGCACCTCTGAGTACCAGAGTTCATCTCTGGTGCTGGTTTTGTTGGGGCGGGTGTCTTCTGTCTTTGAAGGTACTTTGATGCCTTGGAAAAGCACCACTGGGTGATGGAGTGGAGGTGGAATGTTTCATACAGGGGAGTTTCAGGGGCAACAGTTCTGACTTCACATCCCATATCCCCTGCACTACCAATGTCAGAAAAGAGTTCTTCCAGAGCTGAGGCTCCATCAGTCCTTAAATCCTAAGCCAGCACCAGATCTCAGGAACCGTCCTTCCTCTCTGCACAGAAAAAAGGACATGTGAGGATCTGCAATTCCTGTGTCACCAGAGGATGCTGCCTCTGGCTTGCCTGGATACTACATGTTCTTGTAATCATCTCCTTCACTGCACTGCTGTAATTTTGTTGAGGGAAATCTTAATCAACTATAAGGAAAGTGATTTTCATTGAGATCAGAGTTTGGGAAGTGATGGTGGTGGACTTTTTCTGTTTTCTAAAGAATCCCCACTCTTAGATGAGAATCTATCTATTGCCCTGCCTCCAAGCCCTGGGTTTCAGTAGAGTAAAAATATTGTGAAAATTTCACTAAGGTTTTAAAGAGACAAATAAAAGGGGAAAACAGGAAAAAAGGCACTCCATCGCTCATAAACAAATAAAAAGCTAAAGTGCTGGCAACTGTTTGCAACAAATGTGTTTAGAAAGAAAAACGACCTTATATGTGAAAGAAAAGCTAAAAAAAGAAATTACTCTCCTGGGGAAAAAAAAATAAAAGATCTCTGAAAAAATGCAAATGGAGTGCTTCAAAGGACCACTTGTGTGGGGACAGTGGATAGCTCAGGCAGTGGCTGAGGTTCGTTAGTGTAAGCCAGATGAGTGGTGGATGCTGTGGAATTGAGGAAGGACCTCCAGGTCCTGGCTGCCAAACAATTCCTACAGCACTGTGTATAACTCAGATTTTCCCAGTACGTATCCAAGATTTTCAGCCCAGTTTCTGGAACCTGACATCTGAAGCCAAAAGAATCCTACCTGGTACCGTCAAGCCCTAACTGACACCCTGGTTAGATATTATGATTCTCAGATTTATCAGCAAAATACCTCGTGTTACAGCCCTGAAGTGACTGATCTCCAGGGCCAGCAGCAGCTGTTGGAGCATCCTGGTGCCTCTTTCAGGTTGCAGCAGCAAGGTGCCAAGAGCTGCTGGGTGGCTGCTCGCACAGAGGCACAAGGAGCAGCTCGTGCTCGGCACTGCCTGCAGAGGAGAGAGGTGTCACCAGCTGCCCGTGTCTTGCAGCGGTACCTGACCCTGCAGTACCCACCCAGCCTTCAGCTCTGTGGTGTTCCCCTCCAGCACAGAGCACAGCCCGGCTGCGCCAGAGGGGTGATTCCCAGGAGCAGTGATGGTGGGCAGATGAGTGACCTTCACAGAGCGTTCCCCAGGCACCAGCCCTCTTGAGCTGCCATCAGGATGGAGAAGTTTCCCTGGCCATCAGGGTGGAGGTGCCCTGGCCATGCTGCAGACACAGCCAGCTCCATCCTGCCCCCGCCCTCCACCCGAGGACAGAGCAAGATGGGGACACAGTTGTCCAACAGCCACTCACAGCCCTCAGACCTCATTTCCCTCCATGCTGCTGTGCTGACCTCTCTGATGGCAAGAGGTGGGACAGGGTCTGGGTCACACACCTCTCTCCCCTTCCCTGGGGCTCTGCGCAAGCTCTTGCCTTGGTTTCTCCAGGAACTTGTGCCATGAGCTCTGCCAACAGCCCTGCTGCATTTTGAATGTTTTTTTTTTACTGTTTGTCAAGATTTTTGTGAACTGATAGGTGATGTTCAGGTACTGAGAGTGTGTTCCTGGTGCTGTGAACATCACCTCTTGCTGTGAACAGGGCCACCACACTGGCTGAGCCAAAGAGGCTCTGGTAGTCCCTTCCCCAAGGTCTGACTTTATTAATACAATTTTCCAGCAGAGGAATAACAGAGTTTTACCAAGTGAGTAGAAAGATTCCGATCTTCAGGAGAAATTCCTTAAGGTCTTTTTTCAAACAAATTTGCTGCTTCACTGAGAAACTGTTTCTCTGTGTGCTTTCTGCATCATCATTTGTCTGTCTGTGGAGGTTTGAGTATATTTCTGAGCTGGCAAAGAAAGAAATCTTACACTCTGAGATGCATACAGTCTCCGGAGCTGGTAGTCCAGATGTAGTCTGTAGTGCCACAGAGAATTTTTTAATTTTTATTTTTACTGTTGAGTAACATGCAACACTATGAAGTGGCAATTAAAATAAATAATTATGTAACCCAGTACATTTACTTGCAGTTAAGAAAGTGGATCAGGGTGCAGACTCTTATGACGGAAGTCCAGAGCAACCTGAGGAAGCTGGTGGAAGTATTCGATGTATGTCTGAGCTTGGTGGGAAGCATTCAAAACTGAACTTGATCCCTTTTTCTTGGAAATAAGCAGATCTAGCGTGTAAGGGAAGGGTCTCTGTTCCAAATGAGCCAGGATAATGTTGGAGTTTCCTCCAGAGATGTACTCTAATGTCCAATTTTCCTGTGCTGAGCAGGCATAAACCCCAGGAGATAACCCAGCAAGGTCCACAGGTAGAGTTCATGGAAATGCCCCACTTTTGGAGCAGAGCGTAGGAGGCAGTTGCCTTCCCCTGCAGGAGAGATAGGGAAAAAAAATTAATCATATAACAATGATTTGCATGTTTTTAATCTCTTTCTACTCTCGCTGACTGTGTTAGTTTAGATGTTTTTCCCCCAGAGGCTGGCTTGCTCGGGGGATTATTAGTACAAGATGTTGCTGTCAATCCATCAGCTCCCCCCACGCACATGAAGCTCCAATTCCTTCGAACTTTTGAAAGTGACAGAGCAATGAAAAGACAAATGAAATAAATTGATGCTTTTTAGGGGAGTGGAATCTGAAAAGAGCTGTCAGAAAGGCAGACAGGCTGTATGTAGGTGCCAGATTTCAGGGCTTTCAGAAGCTGCGATCCCCTGTGAAGATAAATCTTGAACCTCAGCTTCCAGCACTTGTGTCCTTTGTATTAAGGGACAACAGAGCTAATATTAATATTTATTTTATGGCTAGTTGGTATGCAGGCGCATGTTTTCACAAAATTAGCTAGTATGGTAGGTTAAAATAAATCCTTTCCCCAATACTAGCTGCTTCTTGCTACGTAGCAGCCCCTTCCTTGCATTTTTCTAATGCCAGATCTTTATTACAGACTGGCATGAAAACTCTGCTGAACTCCTGGCTCAGAATTGTAGAATTATAGAATGGTTTGGAAACGCTCTTGTAGTTATTAAAATAGCCTTCAGTAGACTGTATCTCTTTTTCCTACTGACATTCAAAAGTGGTTGAATCCCAAGGGCAGTTTCAGAGCAAAAGTGGAATATATTACAATCGTAGAATCAGATGATGATGAAACTCTCCAGGAACTGCTGGTTTGGCTCAGGAAAGGTGTGCACTGGAGTGCCGCAGAAAGAGAACATCTCTTCCACAGGACTGTTGTTGTTTTGTTGTCTTTGTAGAATGTTTAAGAGAACAAGAAACTGCTCTGTCCAGGCAGGTGGGGAGGGCCTGGTGTGTCCAGAGCTAGCTGAGGCTTTCTGCCTCTTCTGTGGGTTTGCCCGGCTTCATGTTTCCTCTAATGTAGCGCAGGACTCAGTTTAGTTCCCTTTAAGCACTTGATTGAGGGAAAAAAGTACCAATTCAGTGCTGCAAGTGCCTCAGAATAGCGGTGAATAGGGAACAGGCAAACTCGTGTGGGACAGGGCTGGACCGCTCCAAAGTATAATATCGGCCCAAAGCAGCCTCATGAGCTGGAAGGGGATGTGTGCTGGCTATCCCAAACCAGATTTTTGGGTCTTGCTCTCAGCTTGCTGAGATGATTTAAATTTGTGCTTAGGTGTGTAACTTCTTGATTCATGATGGACATTACAGCACAAGCAGAGAAATCCCGGCATAAATCTTTCAAGATCAGGATCTTAGGAACTAAGGGAAGAGCCAAATCTTGCCTATTTGTGCTGTGCTACTTCCTCCCTTATTGAAATGGTGTTTTCATTCGGGATAGCTGGGTAATACCTTAGAGAATAGTTATGCTGATGATTAGAGGTAATCAAAATGTTTTCACGAATCCAATTTTATTGAAAAATTACCCTTTGTTTTTTCCCAAGTGAAACTTTCATCAATGACTCCTTGAAATTGCCATTATTCCCAGATTTTCTGCATTGTTTTTACTGAAAATGTGTCTATTTTTTATCAACACGGTTTAAAATGGTTTTTATGCACAAGTAACAACAGCATTCTTATTTATCTGGAGCATGTTTTTCAGCAAACAAATCAAACGTGTTTTCTATTATATCATTTGTAACAGAAAATAGATCTATTTAGGGCTTGGCAAAATTAAGATGACTTTAACATATTTGCTGTGGGGTTTTTCTATTTTTTAAATTCATAGTAATTTGTCATGTATAACTTCCAGGCACAGCTTTTTGGTTGTTACACATAGCCTGACTGGCTACCAAGGCAGTAGAAATACACCTGGTTTAGGGTTGGTATCTCTATGACTGGTGACAGGTACTTGCAAATCTTACTGCACTACTGTTTTTTGAGCGCATTTTTTCTGTTGCAGTGGTGAATTGTTCTCTCTACAAACTTCCTACAGATCTCTCTGGGTTCCCATGGTGTAAAGATGATCATGATCCTATCCTGAAGAATAATCAGTCCTCTGGCAGCCTGCATCTTGCTTTTCTGACAGCCCCTCTCTCTGTGGCAGTTGTCACTCACATTGTTTCTGGCCATGGCCAAGGACAAGCTGGGCTCTGCCATGGCAGGGTCCGGGGAAGGAGCAGTGCCAGCCCTGGGAACAGGGGCAGGGGAAGGGTTGGGAGACCCTCAAGCCCTGCCGAGCTCTTCTCATCTCCTCACACAGGCCAGTCTGATTGCTTTGGAGACAGCTGACTGTTGATTGCTGTACAGGAATTAAATTAGGTGAGTTAAAACCCCGTATCAATCACCGTCATGCATTCTTGCATATGAAACATAGATTCAAAAGGTTTATGGTAATCAATGTGGAGTGGTTGATTAAAGTCCATTAACATTCACTAGAAAAAACTCTAATCCTCTCTCCACTTCCACCCGGGCTCTTTCCTGTCTGTTCGAAAATCGCTGCTGACTTCACTTACCATCCCCGACAAAGTGTCCGAGGATTGGACACGTTACTGCTGGCATCACGAAAGCCCAAGCACGTGCTGTACACACGTGTAGAAGCAGATGGGAAGTGAAGGTAGGAATAATTTGATTTATAGCAGACAAGGCATGGAAGTTGCGGGAAGAAACGCAGTGGAAATGGTCTATCACACTTGTGCATCCAGGAACACAGAAGAAATACAAGTGATGTTAAAATTTTAATTGCAACAGGTATCGATGACTTCAGAAATCCTGTGGTGTGTGGTTTATTGCATCTCAGAAATTTCTAGTGAATATGGTGCCTTGATTATATCTGTTCTCCTTTTCTGAATGTAAAGCAAGTATAGTCTCCGCTGAGGAGACTGCTTCTGACTTTCCTTCTCGAATACGTCTCTCCCCCAACATGCAGAAACGTGCCAGTTCTTATTCATACAAGGCCACTGTGGACCTTATTAAGAGGCAGTGCCGGTGACTAAACCTCCATAGGATTATTTGCATTATGTATTATTGCCTGGCTCTGGCTGTTTTCAAAACCTCCAGGCCTGTCTTCTTTGTGCCATTTGATAGATATCTAAATTGCTCCTAGAATTAAATATCCATCTAGTTAATTCAGCACCTGGAAAAATAAATCCTTAGCCTGGAGTCTTTTGATGAATTTGGGTCACAATTGTCAGGCACCGCCTTCGAGTAGACACTCGGATGTCTCAGAGATGCCACCGCACCGAGGCCCCGTGTCAGCTGAAGGCGGGGAGGCCTTTGCCTGCTGCCACAAGACTGGCAGCAGATGCTCTCCCAGCTCTCGGCTGGTTTTAATGCACCCCAGAGCAGTTGTTAGAGATCTGAATGGGTAATGATGTCCCAGGTAACCCTTTTTGTGGCCTTTTGTCATTCCCCCTTGTCATTCTGTCTGGTCCTGTCAGCAGTTTGGCCTCTGTGGCTCTGATGTTGCTGTGCATGATCTCCCCTCAGTGGCTGCTGGCGTGGTACTGCGTGGTGTCACCTCTCTTGTCACGCCTTCCCTGCCATGGCACAGGGACCTCCGGTCATGCCGTGGGGTTGTGGTGCTCCCGTGCCCAGCTGATCCCCTCTCTCCATCACAGTGTGCAGTGTAGCCCTTAACACACCCTTTACCTTTATCCCATCAGGGCAGTGGTTTGCAGTTTTTCTGTGCTGGTAGAACAGAGTTATGCTGATGATCCTTACTTTTGGACCAGAGACTGTTATGTTTTTCATCAGGTCAAGTCTTGGACACTTACTTATCTTAATTCCATCAAAAAAAAGGGGGGAGACAGGAGGAGAGGTACAAATACCCCCATGTACCTCCTCACAGACAGCTGCGTGACAGTATATATGTAGAGAAGCTCTTTGTTAAAAGGCTGTATTCATGTTGAAAAGCTGATCACCTCAAAGAGAGGAGAAAAGGGAATTAGTGCAGTTCAGTCCCACAGAGACAGTAACCCAGCATCCTTGTGTGCTAATAGCGTGATGTACTCTTACAGCACATGGTTGCAAGAGGCTTTTTCACAGGATCTGGCCGAAGACTCCTGGCTTCCCTGATGTGACACTTCCCTGAGTGCATTATTGGTTGTTTTTTTTCCCCCGTTACTGATCTGTACATGATTAATATCAAGGTTAGTGACCATGGATCAGTCCTACAAAACATGACTAATTTGTATGGCATTCCTGCTGACTGCAACAGGATCTGCCTGGGTAAGCACTGTTCCTGCTCCTTGCTTTGTAGGGTGATTTTTATAAATAATTGTGTTGCTGGAGTCTCTGTCCTTGGCGATATTCAAAGCCTGAGTGGACACGGCCCTGGGCAGCCTGATCAAGCTTTGAGCAGGAGGTGGGTAGTGCAGCGATAGGGGTCCTGCAGGAAAGCAGAGGGTTGGAGGCACAGGTTTCCAGAGGACTGGACAGGCTCAGGCTCCCATGTTTCTGCAAAGCTTTCTAGCACAGCACAGGCAGCGGGGCAATCTGGAGTAGCACTGTTCGTATCGGTGTCATCTACCCATGCTGAAACTCCTGTGACACTTGGCATACCCAGAGCCACAAAGGCTGCCATCCCTGTCTGCCTTCACAACTTCACTGAGGCTTTTTCAGAAGTAAATTAGAGCTTTCCTGGCTCTCTGTGGTTACAGCAAATGTAAAGTGGTGATTTGTGGCAAATATGACCAGGAATTGGGTCTGGCTGTAACAGCACAGTAAATACTGCTGTACATGGCAGTCAACAGGCTTCAGCTTTGCAGGATTTTTTCTTTTGTTCTCATTTTGCACATGGCCATTCTCCTCAGCTGGGATGCAGCAACTGATTTTTGTTTGCAGATGCTACAGTGAGCCTGCCTGACAGGTACAGCTGCACTGCAGGCAGATAGACAGCTCCAGCCCTTAGGAGGAACGCTGCTAAGGTGCTGACCTAAAGGCCCGGGAGTTATATTCTCCCCTTGAAATTAAGTTGCAAATTTCTGACAGTAAACTGGAAAACACTGAGGGTTACTTGTTGATGATGTGTGTAAACGTTTCCTTGAGTTTTGCAGAATGGATGCACAAGAGCTTCTTTGGTGTCTCCTGACTCTGTCCAGGGCTGCTGCTTCAGCCGTAGTGACTCTGAGTTAGTCAGAGGCAGGAGATGCACCCCTTAACTCCAGCCAAGGGCTGTGCCATGGAGCAATGTGATTTATAACCACCCCAGCAGTGGGGTGTTAAATGGTGCAGCTTGATAACATATCCAGAGGAAACAGGAGACAGCCCAGAGGGTCCCTCTTTGTCAGCAGGTCCAGCTGCTGTCACACTGGATGTGCAGAGAGCTCATTTAAAATGACTTGATGCAATGTTTAAATACAAAGCCCAAGCAAGTGTAGTAATCATATCCAAAATAACGAATCACAAAGAAAATGAGATGTGGAAGTCAGCTGAAAAGACTTTCCTGTGGCTGAGGAGAAATAAAATACTTAGTTATGAGAACTTTGATTCTTGATGTTTGCATCTGAAAACTGTAGCTGGAGGGAAAAGCCTCTACTTGCCCCAGGGGATAGAAACATTTCTTGTTAATATGCCAAAGTAAAGAGCAGAAAGAAGATACAGCAGATAGGAAACAGGACCAAACACAAATAGATCCATAAATTTGAAGTGGTCTATTACTAAAATGAAAGTCAGAAGTGGAAATATTGGAGATGGGCTCAAGCCTTAATGTCTGGAATTGGATTTCAGGATCTCTTGAATTGCTGGATCGTAATGATAAAAGAAATGTTAATTTAAATGTTGATTGAAAATACTCCACGATTGCAAAGAACGAGAGCATTTGCTGTCAAGGTGTTTTAAGCCAATTGCATTATATTTACTAAATTGGAGGATCTTTTGAGCATAATGACAATTCAATTGAATTTGAAGAGGCAGTAATATTATATCTCAATCTGCAGGTCATTGTGGGTGGCTAGATGATGAAGTTTCATTCTCTTTTAGTATGAACAAGACATTTACAGACTTTCAGATCTGACTTAAAATATCACTGACAATAAAAAGGTCACATTCTTCCAATATGATAAACTCAGTGATTCATAAGTCTCTCTTCTCTTTGAAATGGGGTAAGGTACCTAAGCTGAAAGTATTTCCTGTATTCTGACCTAGAAAATCTGGTTTTCAATATGTAGCAATGGGTAACGACCCTTGCTCAGGGGTAGACACAATTTTAAGAGATGGTGGGACCACAGTTGGAAAGTCAGAGCATCCCAGTGGACACCTGTAAGCTGACAAAAGGCTGCATCAGGGTGAACACCCCTCTGTCAGAAATCCGTCTGTGAGACACCCGTCATGTAACATAATCCCATGAGCAGATGCTGTCTAAGTAATTAGCTCTGCTGCTAGATGAAAGGCCCATGCTGAATAGTGCTAACATTGCCGCCTTCTTTCCTGTAATTGCTAAAATACAGCAGTGCAAAAGCAGAAGCTTGGGCTATTGCTTTGGAAAGTTATTTCCAGGGAGCTCAGGGGAAAAGTAAATCAGTTAATGGTTTTAATTAGCAATCTTTTCATGTCTTCCCTTCATTGTCCACAAGGAGCTCTGCAGAGATGGTGCTCTTCCCCCTGCACAGATTGCAAAAGCATGCAGCGCTCATCCACACTGGGTTTTGGAGCTGGCCATGACAGTGGGATGAAACCTCCTCTCTCACGCTTTGACACATCATACAATGGACAGAAACACCCCTTTTTTTCTGGTCAAATTGACCTGGGGATCTATTTCAAGCACCCTCTCCTGTCTGGTCTGTAGGATCTCTGTGGCAGAGCCTGTACCTGGACACTTTTCTTGTAGCTTCACTAAGTTCTCTTATTTCTCTCATTCCATTTCTCCTCTGGCTACTTGGGGAATAAGTCAAGTGGCACACATTTTATTTCTTTAAGTCTATGCAGGAAGCAGAAATTTAACATCTCCTGGAGCACTGTCTCAGTGTGTAATAAGGTATCGAGGGAGCATGACTTCTGAAATCCCAGTGACTAATCTTATCACACAGGTAGAACTTGCAGTTGTTTTTAGGATATGATCAGATTGATGAGATAAATTTTTAATTAAATTAGAATGACTCCTGGTTTTGATAGAGGCTTCAGTTTTCACAGTTTCTGAGCACATAAGATCTGAGCAGGTTTGTGATGCTGAGGGATGCCGGGGTTATTGCCCCCAACCTCCCGGGGCAGCCAGGATTGCAGAGCAGGGACAACAGGCTGCAGCCTCAGCAGGCAGTGGAAATGTAAGTGATTGCCTTGGGATGGAAGTGGCTAATGAATGAGGTCATCAGCCTGGTGATCGCTCAAAAACTCCTGTCACAGCCTTGCTGAAATGCCACCTGCTAAAGACTCAAGAAGCCCGTGCTCATCAGTCTCAGGAATGCTTGAACGACCGAGCACCTTGGTGTGCATCAGAGGGAAGATTCATACAGGTGACTACTTACACCAGTTCATTCTCTCTCAAACTTGTGGAGGTCAGGCAGGTTTGGCCCCAAGGAAGATCTCAGCAATGTAGTAGCTGACGTGTCTTTGGCACATAACTCAACCTCTTTGGCAGCATCACAACCAAACTCCTTCCTGTGGAGAGGGCCATGACCCAAGGCTCTGGACCAGTGTGAGTCATGCTCAGGAAACCACTTTTTTTTCCCAGACCCTCACCCCTGTCTGCATTTGCTAGCCCCTCTGCCCTCTTCCCACAGGGCCACTGCTGTCCCAAAGTGTTCTCATGCTTATCAGTTTTCCTTGCATCAAGAGCTTTTAACACAGACAGTGTGGTTTTAATGCTGGCCATGTGCATCTTCCTTCCCCATCTGTTTTTTAATTGCATCTAAAATACTTGAGAGCAAAAATCTCATCCAAATAAAATCAGAGGTGATAGTTCCTAGGAACACAGAGGAATGGGGCACCCGCTTCCCTTGTATTGCTCCAAGTTGCTCGTGGAGTGGATAATTGGAAATGATTGCAAGTATCTGTGTGTGTATACATTTATGTTATTAATAACCTCTTCTAGCAGTGTTACGGGTCATCACAGGTTACTTATGCTGTGAACAGACGCTGTCTTGTCTGTTGAAAAGTGAATTGTCCTCTGCTTTGGCTGTACACTGCACTGCGTACAGTGAAGGATGTTAAAAGGCGTAATTTTGAAGTCATCAGAAGTGATAACACAAAAAAGAGCAACTGGTAGAGAGTGCTGACAGTGCACACACCAAAACTAGCAACTTCTGCCCCTTCCATGCTCCAGCAACTTCTGGGCCAAACCTTTGCTGTGACCAGAAGGCACAATGCCAGCATTCACCCATTTTCTATGAGGCAGAGGAAGGAGTTGCCACCTCGCCTTGTTCCCAGTGAAACACCCGGAGAGCATTTATTCCTTTTTTCATTCTGTCATTTTACCAGGAAACATTGGTTATTGGAGAGGAATAAACGTTTCGCATTTGCAGTTTTGATTTTGTTCCCCTCTCTTCTTGCTCTTGAGGGTAAGCACTGCATCTTGGATTTTGCTTTAAGCCAGCCCTGTGGAGATCAATACATTGCTGTAGTGTGTGTAAAATAATTTCAGGTAAACAAAACAATGCAGGCACATGGTTTCTTTCTACTGTAGTGCCCACCTTTGCTTCCACCAGAGTCTCCTACCTGGGGAGACCTGCTGCATCCTCCTCCAGTCTTTATTGAAAAGTGTTTAGCTGCTTCGCTTTGCTGTTTGGGTGCTTTATTCTGCTGCTTTGGCTGAGATTTCCTCTATCTTCAGTTTATTTTTGTGTGCATGTGGAGTTCCATATGAAGTAAGTAGTTCTTAGAAGAACTGCCAAGCAGGGAAGCAGTCTCAGATAATAGTAAGTCATAAAAACAACCCCCCTCCCAAACCCAAGCCATTATTTTCTTGCAGACATACTGAAAATGCAAAATCAACTTATTAGCTAAGCATTCATTCCTGATTTCATGATTTTATGTTTGCCTTTCATATATATAATATCCATTTTCCACTTTCACAACACCCAACAAAAAAATAATTTCACAATCCGCTCCTATTTTGGTTTTGCCTATTTCCAGTCCAGTCAAACTCAGCAACAAAACAGCTGGCAGTTCAGATGCAAGTGTGATTGCAGCCTAGTGTGGTATACTTAGGGAATTTCAGACCTACCGCACTGAATTTGAGGTAGTAACTAGATCTTGTGTTGAGATGTTGCCCCTGGCTGACCAAAAATACATGCTGCCAAAATGAAACCTTGACAAACAAGCTGGTTTCCTCCTTTCATTTTCAGTGGGAGAATTTGACTTTTAGTCAGAAGCACTAAATAGCACATTTTCAAAGTGGAATTGTTGTGGAATCCCATAAACTTTGAGACTTTTTGACTGAGCTGATGGCTCAGGCTGGATTCTCATACAAAATAATGCAGTATGACAAGCTGATGATACATCAAGGATCTGTATTATCCACTCACGGGAGGCAAATGATCCAAATTTGTATGGATAATTAGACAAAAAGGAGCAGGTGGTGTCAGGTTTTCCTGTTATTTGACAACAACAGAAGTAATTTCCAACAACCTTTAAGATGCTTTTCACTCCTCTCAGCAGGAAAAGGGCACAATTCTCCAAAACGTACACTTGGCTCAGCAGTTTCTGGATTCAAGTAAAATTTAAAATGTAGCTTAGAGTACTGAAAATATCTCAATGAAATCCACATGTGCTTTCAAAGTCAAGGCTTGGCTTCTTGGCCTGTCAAAATCGCATGTTTCTTAAATAGCACATTTACACGAAACGCTACTCTTGGCTGGCATGTGTTGTGATCAAAGTCTTCTTCCTGTGAAAATTGCTGCCCAGAATGATGCATGGCTTTGCATGACTGGTGATACAGTGTGGTGGTTGCTATTTCTGCAGTAGCCAGCACATGTCTGTGCTTCTGTGACCCTAAATCCTTCTCTGCAGACTGGTGACTCTCTGGTGTTCCCATGGCAGACACCCAGCTGGCTGGAGCAGGGATGCCACATGCCTGTATGAAACAGCTACAAACTTAGACTGGCTTCTTCAGCGTCAGACTTACCTTCTCTAGGGCCAGCACGTGGCTCCTTGGTTTCTTCTTGAAGTGCCAACAGGCAATGGTATCCAAATGCAATGGTCAGGGTACTTGGCAACATCGGGTACAGCAGGTATTAAACTACCTGCTGAGACATCAGTCAGTCTTGCAATAAACTGAAGTTAGAGCCAGTTCTGGTCCTCTTAAAACCAGTGGCAATCTTGGACCAGAGCTTGCTCTTCATGATGCACCTTCACAGTGAGTGGAGGCACACATCCCTTGCACTGATGCACTGGAGAAGATGGGAATCCTGACTCCTAATTCATTGCATGTGTTAGATCATAGTTAAAATTGCTTCCTTGTGCCATACCTATTTCCATTTGGCTGCTGTACAGATTCTTTAGACACATTTGGTACATCAGCTTTTCCTTAAGTGGTGAATCACGCTGACGCTGTGTTGAGTATTAATAAACACTTGCCTGTGTTAGACAGAAGAGGGTAGAGGACACCAATGTTTTTATAGCTTAAAAAGCTGGGAGAATTACATTTCCAATCATACGAGCAAGTGCTGGAGGAAGACAACTACCTGCATGTCTAGGCACTGCATCAGGAAAGGGAGAAGGACACTGGCACATTTTCAGTGGGGGTTTCAGGGAGGCATTTACACTGCTGATGTACATGGGTTGGACCAGTACATGGATTGTGGTCCTTTTCATGCCAGCTCAGAGTGTTTTCCTCCAGGTTTGCTCTCCGATGGAAGCTATGAGCCAGTGAACATGCTGTCTCTAGGGTGATGGTGGCTTGTTCCCCTGCTGATTTTCCTATCTGTAGATATTTGCTGGTGGCCAGGCATGTTTCTGGAGTGAGAGACTGTGTGTTTTACTCACTTTTAGAAGGTGGTTACTCTGTGGTTGTAGCACACAGGAGTTTAGTTTAGGATTAGGACTGCAGGCAAAGTGGATGCCTGCATCAGTGTCTGGTTTACAGCTGTGATTAATGCTGGTCCAGCATCTGCAGAGCAGTGGAGAGAGTGTCTGTTTTTCCACAGTTTGCATGGACCTTTTATCATTCTGAAAGTAGCAGCAATGAACCAGTAAGTCTCCTGAGAGAGTATTGGGGTATTTGCCTATTTACTCCTGGTTTTGCAGTGAGTCTTGGCAGAGATTTCCTTTTCGGGGCTTCTTGGACACTCCCAACACCCCAAGTCCAGCACAAAGGTTTTGATGGAATGACTTAGTTGGGAGCTTGCAATCAAATGGGAGAGATTTCAGGAGCCAAGGTGACAAGGTACTCCTGAAGAGGGACACAGACCAATTTTTCCCCACTGGCATTTAGCAGCTATTGAAACTCTTGCCCATTGGTTCTGCTTTATTTCACCAACTGTTGCCACCCTGTGTCAAATGAGAAATCATTCTGAGCCCTACACATCGAAAAAGCACACTTCATACTCTCCAGCATTTACCTGCAGTTTGGCAAGGATGGTTCTCAATCCCAAATCTTTCTTTTGATGTATACTCAGTGATCCTTCATGGTAAAAGCCAACTAAAAGTTGAAGTTGTTGGCATTGGAGGCCACTCAAGGCAGCAGATGATGAGTTGTCTGTTTGAGTAGAGCTCAAACAGTCTCACTGACATCATCGAGCTGGTTGTGATGTTACTTGGATACAAAACCCCAAAACTGTGCTGACAAGGGAAGCAGAGAGACACCAGGTTCTGAACCTGGGTCTTTCCTTTCGAGGTGCTTCTGCAGCCAACAGAAGGGCAACAGTCTCATTTAATGTGTGGTGCCTTATTTCAAGGATTTGCCATCCTTGTGGCTTCACTGTCTTCTCAGGTCCCTGGGAACAATTTTAAGCAGAGCACAGGTGGTAGGCTGAATGGCCAACACTGGGCCAAGTGTGTGGCCATACCATCTGGAGCCTTTGCTATTATAAGTCACATGCAGAAGCTGGGTCCGTAGTGCAGGTCAGGATGTGGAAAAGACCATTGGATGCTACAAGGCCAGTAAAAGAAAGATGCTGTTCTTGTTGCTCATCATCTAGTACCCACCTTCCGTGACAAAAATAAGAAAATGCTGAGTGACACCTAACCTTTTCCATATCAGGCGTCTTTGGAGCTCTGAGCTGGCTGTTACCACTCAGGAACGAGATCTTTAAGTTATTTATAACAGATAGATCCATGAGAATGTTAGCACAACCCTCAGCAGCAGTCAAAACAGCAAGTGGAAAGCTAGGAAAGTTTCAGAAAGGAACAGGGAAAGAAGCAGTGTTCGCTGTTATGCTGGTGTGAATCAGTGGTGTGTTCACAACTTGGATGTCATTGGATTCTGCTCCATTGCATCTTGGAAGGGAGGTGATTGGATGGGAGAAGTTACAGAGAAGAACAAGGAAAAATGTCACAAATTCCAGGTGGTGCCTTCTCAACTGGGAAACTTCAGGTGGGGAAAAAGGATAGCTAGGGAGCAATATGTCAGAAGTCCAGAAAGTGATGACTGGATCTGAGAACGGTACAGATGAAATGATAGGAGGCAGTTTCAGAACAAGCAGAAGGAGAGAATTTTTCCTGCAAGGTGTGAAATTTCTTGATAGCAAAAGTTTTGTGTGCTAGAAGTTTACAGGACTTCCAAAAATAACTTGGCAAATCATTCAGTCAAGGTCTCTGTTCTTCCTTATAGCAATAAAAGTAATGTTTTCTCGTAACATCTACTTTTGACCTGTCCATACACAAAGACATGTCTGTCCATAGATTATTACATCCGTGTGGTGGAGACCTTCTTCCCAAAGAAAGAGATGGCAGTTTAGGGAATAGTAAAAGCAAGCATTATGCTCTTGTGACAATGTCATCCTTACCCATGTCATCAGAGGGCAGTGCTGGGTAGCAGTTTTTAACCATAAACCAAAAAAGCAGAGCTCCTGGACTCGTGTCAGGGCTCCATCCTGGCATGTCTACTCTGTGTACCTTTAACCAAAGCCTTTAATACCTCTTTTTGCTTTTTGCAATGTGCTATAAGATAAGCAAATAACATCTGTGATATGCCATTAGCCTGAATTTCAGCAGTCCAGGCCCCATAGCTCCCACAGCCATCAGTGGAGAAAGTGTGCACATAAGTTCTCTGAAAGTGAAATGCTGGGATTTCAACCCCAAGCCCCAAATTAAGGTTGACATGTGGGTGATTCCCACAGCCCTTCCCAAAGGGGGGTGAGTTTGCCTTGAGGCTTCCCTCCAGGGTGGTGCCGGCCTGGCAGACAGAGCCATTGGGTAAATGAGCCCCAGGGGTCCCACACTGAGTAACCAAGGGTCAGGTGTCCCACTGAGGGGTAACAGCTGGGACCACTTGCAGGCAGGGGCAGTGTCTGTGTGTGAGGTGGATGCCCTGTGCAGAGTTCCCTGTTGGGGAAGGACCTCCTGCCTCCCTGGGACTGGGCTCCAGTCAGCTCTGGCTTTGTAAACGTGGGCTGTGTAGAGATTCAGTGTGTGGCTTCCTTGGTCTGATGTGTTTGGCTTGTTGACTCGGTTGTCTCCCATCCCTTCTATGGGAGACTGCATGTCACCATTTATTCCACCCATTGTTGGTCGTGTGGTGTTGTTGGGGTCAGTGGGATTGATGGCGATTATGTATAATCTGACTTGTTTGTACCCCCAGTGCTCACCCATGTACTGACCCTTTTGTATCAAATACAATTTGGTTATTGGTTCATCTTTATGCTGGCTGTGTCCTTTATGCTAGGCCTCATAATTGGCAAAACAGAAAGCCAACAGATCATCTGCTTCATCTTTCAGTATTTAGTGTTTCCTATTTCAGCATGGAACATTTCATAAGGAATTTACTTCTTGTAGACCTCTAAACCCCACTGTTGACCTGGAATGGCACTAAAGCAATGGATTGCACCTTCAGCATCCAAGTATGGGGTAAAAAATATAATTAATCCCCCCAGAGTCAACAGAAAACTCCAATTTAAGCAGTCCCTTTTAATTTTTATTCCACAAATTACAAATGAGACTAGTGATTACTTTCCTTTTGTTCTATAGTTTAGTAAAGTCTGTATCTTCCTGACTAATTACCACAGACCGCCAATCTGGAACAAGTCTCTGCCAAGGCTGAAGCAAAATGAAGCAATGGGATATCGTTAGAGGTGGGAGGGAGGGATTTACTGCCCATTGTGGTTGCTGTGTTTACTGAGGGTGACAGTCTCCTAAGGAACCACAGCACCAGCCACAGCACTGTTACATGGGGACCACATCCACACGCTGAGCCAGTTGGTAGCCCCTAGAGACAACACTGCATTAACCTGTTGGATACTCTCCTACATTTTGTTAGTGTTTCCCAGTAGATGGCAATTCTGTGGTGCTCAGGAGCCTGAAAAGCTTTGGGAACCAGTCATCTGTTCCCCACTGGGATCACCATCAGCACTGGGATCTCATACCTCTGGCAACACAGATGGGCACAGTCCTGATTCCTCCTATGCTGTTTCCTACAGGAATGTGTAGCTCTGCCCAGTAAGTAAAAGAAAAGGTTGCAAAGCTGAATTTCATCTGCAGACTTCAAATCACAGTTTTCACAGCCAACAGCCATTCTTACAGCTGAACAGATTGGTGATGGCTTCTACTACTGGCAATAACGATAACATGAGAAACTTGTGCTGAGAGATGTTTATAGAACAGGGGCTACAGTTCAGTGCCCTGATCTGTAGGTGACCATGAAGTACTCAAATCCAAAATCTAATTTTTTTCTTTTTGAAGTCAGCATTGAGGACTGTGTTTGCTTAAACCAAGCTGAGAGAGGACTAATGAGAAAACAAGCACCAGCCTCACTTGGAGATGTCCACAACGACCTCACATCATCTTCTTGCTCCTCTGGACGTAGAGACTATGAAGGCTTCCTTGGAAAGCTCTGTCTTTTCCAAGAAAGAAATCTTTTGGTCTAGTCTAGCTAGCTCCTTAATGTTTCTCTCTGTATTTATTGTTTTGGGCTAGGGGTTAGCAGGCACAATGAGAACCCTTCAGCTGAAAAGTTTCAGATGATGGTAGACCCCACCACAGAGAAGGATACGCAGCACTGCTCAACCAGTTTACAACCAGTTGTAGCTTGGCAGAAGCTTCCTCAGTACTGGTTGTTTTGTTACTGGGGGTGGAGCCATTTGAAGAGCCTGAAACACTTCTAATTAAACTCAAGAAGACTGAATTTTTATTGTTAAGACTTTGTCCTTCTCCCCGTCTCTCTTCACTTTTTTTTAACTGGCAACTTGTAAAAGGGAATGAGAAGTGTGTTACAGACCAGTTGTGAGCCCATGAGAAAGTGCCTCTTCTTCCAGCAGCTGTTTTGGAGTGAAGCTTTGATGTATGTAACACCATGTAAGCATGCACCTGTGTAAAGTGGAACAAGCAAGACCGTTACCTGGCTCGTATGAAAAGCTTTCAATGGCCTTGCTATGATCTGAGTCACCAGCAGCTTAGCAGCATGAACATGATTTAAAAAACCATAAAAGTGGGAGTTGCTTAAAGTTCTATTGAAAATGTGTGCCAGATGTCACCCGTTTGACTCACATCACGTCCAGGGAGAAAGCAGTTTATGTTCAATACATCTACAGTAAATGCCGAGGCTTGGGAAAAGAGGGGGCGGCGAAGGGGGGCACAAGTTGGAGCTAGATCTGGGAGCACCCCTGCTGTCAGGCCACCAAGAGCTGCCTGGGCTCTTCTGGAAGTGAAGGCAGTGGTTGCTCCTGGATTCTGGGGCTTCAGTTTCTGCAGAGCTCCTGGTGAGCTGTGATTCAGTACATCTAAGGGAAAGGGAAGCAAAGAAAATTTCCAGGCAGCATGATTTTGACATGACAGAGACAGAGCGATGGGCTGCATGGAAGGCTTGAAAGAAATCTTTTATACATTTGGGTTTGCTACTTGTTCATCCCTGTTTTGGTGAGCATGGGAAGTGACTGTTGCCTCATTCAACATGATCTGAAGCTGGTCTGACTGCTGTGTTTTCGGAAAGCGGCTTTATGCAGCTCTGTTTCATCACTTAGTCCCACTTTGCGGTTCCTCTTGATCTCCATCTCTGTGGGAATACTCCAGCCTGGGACCATGATCACTTCCACCGACTCCTGTAATGGGCCCAAATGATGGAGCTTGAGAGGAACTTGCGAGAATTAATAAACAAAGGAAATCAGGCAACAGCATAAACAGTTGGATTACTTTTAAATCAGAACACTGCCACCGAGAGAAAGGCCAAAGCTACCTGCATAACTAATGCATGATGAATTATTTCTTTTATTATGTCTAATGGCAACATCATAGTCTGTGTCTCTGATGTTGCTTGAAGTGGGATTTTAGATCAACAGAAGACATGGAAAACCACACTCTGCTAAAAATTCCGTTATTCCTTTAAACCTGTAGGTTTATTTCAGATATGTTTTCAGAAAGCTGCATGACTTATAATTTTCTAGCACTCATGCAACAAACTATTAAAAAGCAATTAGCTCAAGGAAATTTATCTAAGCTCTTTGCAGGGTTGATCTAAGAAGTGATAATATTTTCTTGATGGAGGCATGTCAAATTTACATAGCCTGGCATGGGCCAGCGCCTGAATTTTTATAACATCCTCAGGACTCCCCATGACCCTGTTAATTTTAGGAAGTCTTCATTAGCACTCATAAAGACCAGCTAATAGTAACACTTCTTCCTGGGAATGCTCTTTCCTGTCTTTTCCTGGGTACTTTGCTTTGGCTGAGAGAAGCAGATTCCTCTTTGTCCTCCTAGAGCCATGAGCATCTCATTTATACCCCTTCCTTAATTAACTGACGTCATGTATCAATTGGAAATTGGGTTTTATTCCTCCTTACTGTATGTTATGTTGACTTGTCAACTCTAATAACTCTAATAACTTTTCCGATATAATTTGAGAATTATGCATGAATACTGCAAACTACTTAAAATTGTATTTTACAATGACTTCCTTTTAATTGCATTCATTTATGATGTATATACAAATACACACACAGAGAGAGCAATAGGCCGTGTGGTTGCCGCTGGGCTCAGCTTGTCACTGAGCTTAGTGACTCGGCACCAGTAAGCTCACAGGGAGATGGCTCCAGATGAACTCACTTCCCTGCAGCTCTTATCAGCTCTTCCCTTGGAGAATTAACAACAACATCAAACTCATCCAAATAGAGAGTGCAGGGGGAAAGAAAATGTTTAATATGGAAGATGGCAGAGTCTGTTATGAACTTATGCTACTTATATGTAGATTTTATTCAATCAAGCATGATGGTGAAAAAAATTAATAAAAAATACATGGAAAAAGAAAAGGATGGATGGTATTGACAAATAAGCAGCCCAAAACGTAACCTTATTGTTGAAATGGTCTCCATTAGCTAAATCTTCTGTATGGCCTTTGGAAGCAGCTGTGTAGTCAGGAAGACAAAGTGCAATTATTTTGTTTCAAATAAAAATTAATTCTGTTTTCCCTGGCCAGGGCAAGTGCTGATACCTGCAGCCTGTCTCTACAGGGTGAAGGGTCCCAGCCTCTCTGCTGTGGTTCCCCCTTGCATAAAAGACTTACAAAAAGAGCATCTCTACCAACAAGTGTATCTGTTATAGTCTTTGGTCCAGGAAGGACGGGCCTTTTGTTCATTTTGTCCTTGGTCTAATGCTTGAAGGGCTTGTTCATAAAGCCTGAGTGGCATTAGTGACACGCAGAATTTGGACACTTTTTCTGAAGAAGACACATTTCCTTTTTTTCTGGAAAAAAATACATCTGTGAAAAGCTGAACCATTTTGATGCCTAAGCTACAGACAGATATGACAGAGTCTTCTCATCTCACCTATCTGATAAAATCCGGGTGCATTTGATATACTCAGGTAGAGAGCAAATACTTCAGCCTGGCTGCACCAGTGACAAGATTAACGGAGAGTAAACAGCCACTGGTGGTGGTCTGCACATCTACAGGAGACCAAGTTACGAAGGAGCAGCAGCACTTGGTACATTTTCAATCGCTTATTTCCTTTTTTTTTTTTTTTTTTTTTTTTTTTATGAAATCACATGTTGTGAAATGAATGCTTCAGGGCAGCACAGAATGAGGTAGCCCAAGAAATTACTGCAGGACCACAAAGCACATAGTGCGGGAACACCCCAAGGGCAGCAAGTCACAGCTTCGCCTGTGCCTCACTGTGGCTATGCCAAAAAGGAAAGAATAAGGTCAGAAAATGAGCTAGTCAAAAATTTAGCCAGATTTCTCTCTCCTGGGGTATTTCAAAGCAATATCACATGGATGAAGAGCTCCAAGAAAAGCATCAGAGATGACAGGCTGATGGGAGTCAATCAGCTGGAACAGCTGGCCAGGGACCACACCATTTCTGCAGGGAAATCCAGCTTTTTGAACCATCTTTTTGTTGGAAGGGAAAGCGAAAAACTTTAAATGTGACAGAAAGAGGTTCTTCTGCAAATGCTGCACAGCTGGCACCAACATCACCACGAGTCATCTCCTGCACACGCCTGCTGTGGAGCAGCCTGTGTGTGACACTGGTGTCAGGGTGGCCGTGCCCTGCAGCACAACTGCTGATGGAAGCCTCTGCGTGGATGGTCATCCAGCCCCGTGGTACCGATTCATTCCCTACCATAGTTGCTCTGAATGCAGAACCTCGTGCATCCCTTTCCCACCAGGAAAACACAAGGATTTTGGAGGCACATATGTGCTCGTGCTCGTTGATGGCTGTGTATATGCAGCTATTACGTATACACACTACTGTGTTGACCTGCTCAGGTCATTAGTGTCCTCGTCCCTGCATCTTGTCATTACCTGACAGCATGTAAGGACTGTTTTCCTTTCAGTACCTCTGTAAGGTCTGTGAGGAGCTGTGCCGGGGGAGCCATCTCTCTGGTGCGCTGCTGTTCCTGATTGCTGTCTCTGGGGGCTACTGCAGTGCAAATAAACAGTAGCAATGACAGGAACATGCCTGGCATTGATTTGCAGCAAGATTAACTCACAGCAGCCGACCAGTGGGTCATCACATACTTACATTGTAAATGCTGCTTCCATTCTCTCCCCAAACCCGGGCTTGTGATGTTGGGCAGTGGGAGATGCAGGACATGGGTCCAAAGGAGCCAAGGGCTCGTGGACCTGCTCAGCTCAGAGCACTGGAGCTCTGCTCAGCTGTTTCCCCCAGATGTTTTCCCTTGGGTTCTTACTGCATCAGGATTATTTAGCTTCAAGTTTCTCTCTTGCTTTCCCTGTAAAAAGCATGGGGTTGCCTTCAAAATTAACAACATAATTGCTCCAAGTAACTCTTGTAAAGTAGGAAGAGGTCACAGGAGAAACAAGGAGGGAGTCAGGGATTGATCAGAAAAAAAGATCTAAAAATACCAGCCTAAATGAGTTTGAAAGCTGAAAAAGAAAAAGCTGCTGGCAGCCACCTGGGTGAGGGATGGCAGGAGTGTACTTGAAAGCCTTGTGAGCGAGCTGCCTGATCTTGGCATTGTCTCAGGAAAAGAATATAAAACTTGGGTTGTGGCTTTTGAGTCAGCTGTGTCATTCAGAGGTTACTGTGACTTGAGTAGCCCCATCTCTTCTTTAGCTTCTGCTTAGCTCGGGTCTTACAGGTCTGCACATCTGGTACCAAAGGATGAATGTCACAGTCCTGGTTCTCCAGATAAGCTCAGCTATCCAGACCATCAGTCAGGCTCATCTGGCAGGGAAAAATTCAACACAAAACCACAAATTTGCTTCTGGTCCACTGATAGTGGCGAGATAAATGTTTGCTCCTAAAATTTAATCAGTGTGAAAATGCTTTGCTGAACTTCGTGTGGTGTTACTTGGTGTTGATGCCACCTATGGAAGACTAAGTGTGTGCTTGGCCTCGACAGGGACCAGAGGAAACCTTCAAGCAAAGACTCCATAAATCTGCAAGGGTCACTGCGACCTGAATGTGCTGAAAGAGCAGGTGCTGAGGGATGGCCCACAAATATTTTTGGTATTGATTGGACTCTAGCTGTTAAGAGCCTGATGTAGTTAGATTGATGCAAGCCACAGAGCAGATCTGGTACGGTGTTATAAAGGACCCGACTTCCTTACAGCTTATGCTGGTGATAGGTGATGCCACAATTTCAGAGTCATGCAACGGCATTTTTAGGGAGTGTCTTTCATTTGATAATTTGGACTTTTAAAGGAAAGCAGTTAACAGTGCAAACACCATGCCTGGAGAGGAAGATCCTTATCCAATAGTCAGGATTTAACCTGGAAATGTGTTTGTCTAAAAATAAACCCATCCCTAACTCAGCAAGTGTCTGAATGAAAGTACTTGAGTAGCTGCATCTTACACGTCGCAATGGAGTGTAGCACATTAATAAAGTGAAAAACTTCTCTCCTTTTTTCATCTCCCCTTCCAGTGAGGGGTGAGTGTGTGTCAGATGAGAGTGGGGTTCAGTTAAATTCCCATGTGTTTTTAGATGTTATGCCCAGGGGCACAATGAAACCTGAGCATGCTGCTGGACAGCACGAGACAGCTCCCAGTATTGATTGAATGTCTGAGTGGACTGTGGCTACACCAACTCTGGGTAGTACAAAAATGTTTTGTTTGGCCTGATGTGACAGTTGGGTTTCTCCAGGCTCCCAGAGGTGGCTGACACACAGCCCACAGCCACAAAAATCTGCATTTCACCCCCTCTGCACAGGGAGCGCTCCTGCCAAGGGGCTCCTGTGCACCTCCTCGAGCCAGAGCAGCTCCTTTCCCACTCAAAAATCCCTTTCCACAGTCAAGGGTCTCCATGGACATAATTTTCACAGCTACCCGTGTTCAGGCAGCTCCTGCTGTGGACTGTCCCAAGGAGAAAAGGGGGAAGGGGCTTTCAGGAACTGGTGGTAAAGCTTGACCTGGGCCAAGGAAGGGAGCAGGACCTGTGTGGTCTTTTCTAAAAGGCACTTCTGCAGTCAAGCAGAGAGGGTGTCTCATCCCTAAGAGCTGTGAGGCTTTCGTTAGGGATGACCAAATAACTCTGAAGGGTTATTGTGCCAAAGCACATAATGCAACAAGATCTGCATTCATTAAGACAAACGAGCAAAGTTCAAGGTAATGTATCAGATGTTGTGTCCCATGCAAACTGTGCTGTAAAGATGTTCACAGGTCGGGACTGAATGAAAGGCATTCTTGCTTTACAAGCCACAGTCTGGTCTCTCTTGCCACAGAGAGTTACAGTATTGATTTCAGTCTCTCTATTCTACAGCCTTTTGTTTTGCAAAAGTCTATTATCTCCTCCTTTTGCAGAAGGCGGCTCTTCTCTAGCAGACGGGATGAGATGATAATGCTGCTGTTTGTCCAAGGCTCATGGGCAAATAAAAAACACTGAGTAACAGCTGCAAAGAAACCGGATTCAAGGAGTAATGAATCCCTTCTAGACAGAAGGCCACCCCAAAGCTTGTGGTGTTGCTGGTGTCCCTCACATCAGGCCCTTTCTTCCAGGGATGAAATTAGTCAATATGACATTTTTAATGCTCCCTGCCCAGGGTGAGTGTTTGGAGTCAGCTCATGAGTCATCCTGCCAGGTCTATGTTGGAAGGAAAGACCAGCTGCATCTTTCACTCTCACTGTTAGGCCTCCAATTAATGAAGTTTTAATGAAATCAGAGTTTAGAAAGGAGACAGAGTTTTCATGGATCAGTGACATTTTCAATTAGAAAAAAAAAAACAAACAACCCGATCAAGCTGTTGAAGATGCATGCCCTTCTTCAGAGACGAAACAGAAGCTGATGACTCCAAGGTTGGAAACAGCTTGATTGTATTAATACATTTAATAATTTGGTGAGAAAATGGGGATTGGCACCTGTAGAGCAGAGGAGGTTTCAGTGAGGCTACAGGTTTGTTCCTTGGTCTGGTGAGATGGAGAGAAATGGTGAATTATTGCCAGGGGAACAGTCCGGTGTCAGGAGAAAGTGGTGAGTGAGGAAAATTTTAATGTGCTGTAAAGCTTATTTTCCATATCCAGAAGAGTTATAAATTTTAATTCCTAAGCCTATTTCTCTCAGAAATTAAGTACCTTAGGGATGGGGGTGCACAGGGAGAAGGCAGGGTCCCTGGGAAACCAGCAGTTGTGGGTGGTGAGTTGGGTGAATTTTCCACATTTTCCCATTGTTCCTGGTCAGCTTCTCGGTAAAATGGGAACTTCATTTCAGACAAAGACTGCTGAGATTGAGCAGTGCTTGAAAGCTCCATGGCAAAAAGTCTAGAGAACATTTTTAATTTTTTTTTTCAAGACAGGATCTTCTTTCAGTATTGTTTGTATCTGTTGAACAGTTTTCCCTGTGGTTCCTGGTGTAATGTGTGGCAATCAGGGATATTCAAGCAATGGGTTCAGGGTTAAGTTTTTTTCACACACAGCGAGTTTGCACATCTTCTCATGTGGCTTGTTCAAAGGCAAGTGGTTTTCCCAAGAGGAAAGTTCCTTCATGGTATGAAGATGATGTGTTCAGGGGTGAGATGTATTGTCCTTACAGAAAGTGTCTTTGGGCAGGACAGTGTCTCGCAGCCCTTTGGTATGGTGCTCAGGGTTGCTGCTTTTCTGGCTGTGTTTTTCACGCATCTTTTTTGTGGATTGCCGTTTTAGGTCGTTTATGATATACCTAATAAAAATTGATATCACCTTTGCTGAGTGGGAAACATCTAATCCTGTCAGAGATAACTTTGAACCAAAACAAATTATCCAAATATTTCTGCATAACTGTCAACACGGTAGAACAGGGCTGTGTTTTCCTTGTACCGTATCATCAAAATCATCAGCTGCTTTTTGATTGCCATGCATTTCTCACCACTGATATAAGTCAGCTTCACACTGTGGCTTGAGTGAGCACTTAGGAAAACTGCCTTGTCTCAGTACACGGAGGGAAAAAAAGCTTTAGCACAAGATGTCAGAGCTAGAGCTGCATATCTTCAGGAGCATGTGGTCTTGTTTCACCCTACAGACCAGGGCTGCAACCAGTCATATGCCATATTTCTGGGCTACCTGTGAAGGTGAACTTAAATGCACCAGCAAAGCTCCACTGTCTTCTTGAACAACCTCATTCCTCCATGTCTGGGGAAGCCTTGGAAGAGTAGCCCATCATGACTAGCTGCTGAGAAGGACTTTTGGGTCTGGTCACTGATGAACTCATGTTGGGCTTTGCTTAGAAACATGGCCATGATTTGCCACCCGGCCCTGTTCCTGGGCTTGCAGTCATGGGGTGCATGGAGCATGGCTCCAGCAGCCACACCAGCAAAGCGTAGTTTGCAGGATTGAGGAGTTGAGCTATCATGTGACAGTTTATTTTAGTGTGAGAAGAGTCCTTAAGCATCTCTGAGCTAAATATTTCTCTAATCTATGCATAACTTAAGTACAATTAGCAGCCTGATCTCACAGACCTAGGTCAGACCTCTCTCCCGTGACGTGACTGTGCTGTGACTGCACATTGCGAGATGGGGAGCTCAGGGCTGGGATGTGTCTGAACTTCCTGCACCATTGGTGACAGTCCTCAAATCCCCATCAGCACTCACTGCTGGTACTGAGGAGACATCTCTGAGGCCCATTTTTGCTTTACACTGCCATATACCACGGTGCAGGCACAAAGAAAATACCCCAGAGGGTTTACAGGGGCTGGAGGAGGCACGGGTTTTGGAGAAAGTGTGAAACAACCACCCTGTTCAACTCCCCTTTACTTCACTGTCTGCTGAGCAACTCATGGTCAGATCTGCCGTAAAAGATACCCTGAAGTGTCCAAAGGCATTTATGTATTTTGATATAGCACAGAAAAATCTAATGATTAAGCAGTTCAGACATGCTGAACCAGATACACCCAATATGTCCTCTGTTTCAAGGAATGTGCCCTCTGTACCACTTGAGTAAAAACCTGTCCCAGGGACCTGGTGTAGTGCTCAGGAGATGAAGAGGTTGGTTGCTGGGAAGGTTTTTATTGCATTCCCAGTGGGCTCCAGACAAGCAGGGCATCAGCTCTTAAAGCTGTCACCAAAATGCATCATGCCTTCTTGTCCCAAACCTGAGTTTATCACCAGCTGTGCTGCTTTTACTCCATGTCACCTACACATTGGTGTGCATCCTCCTGTGGTAGGCTGTGGTTCATGAGCACTGGGTCCCAGAGCTGAGCTACATACCTGCTGCTCTTCCCCATGGCCTCCTGAGCTTTTCTGCAGCCTGGCAGCACGTACCAGCAAAGAAACTAATTTTTCCCAGTTTCAAGGTGTGAGTGCTCCGTGCCTCCCTCCTTGTTGCAGACCTGCTGCTCTGAGTCACACATTAAAATTACTTTCCTGAATTTTATTTTTTTGCAGTGACAGCTGATTTGTATTTTCTTCCTTCTCTGCTCTGGCATATTGGTAGCTGGCAGGAGCTAGCAAATTCCAAGTGAATTGCTGGAGGGGACTTCAGAATTGATCACCTTGTTTTTACCATGGGAAGGAAAAAATCATGTACTCCTAGCAACGGAGTAACTTAGCAGTTACTCAGGCTTTAATTGAACTTTCTACCTCATGGTTTTCAGTTGAATTAATCTTGTTTTCAAACAATGGTCATTATGTGGAGAGCAAAGTGTTATATACAAATAATTACAAAATGCAAATAAAATAAAAGACAGATCCATATCCTAGCACAATGTGACAGAGAGAAACAAATCAGAAGGTATTAAAATCACTTATGACGTTTCTTCATATCTTCTGAGCCTTGGTGCACAAAGACCGATTGTTCATATGCTTTGCTCTTGAATTAGTAAAGTGAAGTGCAAAAGTAGAAGGTTTCTTGCTATGTGTTTCTCTAGCTGGATTAGATATTCAGTGACTTTCCTCCGAGCTTTAGACTTGTCAGAAAAGATCCATGACAGCCACAAGCCATGTGGGGAGCTTCATCATCATCAGTGCTCTCAGCTAATATGTGATAATGTGAACCATGGGTTTTGGAGGGCAGATGTGATAGACTTCAGAAGAACTTCAAGTCCTGCAAGTTGTGGGGGAGGTTGTAAAAATAGCAAAAAACAGGTTCTTCGTGTGCCTTGACTGGGCAGCTGCTGAGGACCCCCAGTGGCAGTCCCCACGGTGGCAGACTGGTGCAGGCAGTTCCATCTTCAGATGCGTCCAGTCTGTCTGTCAGCTCCCAACCACTATTAATAATGTCAATGACATGGCATTTTAATTTTTTTTTTTTTTTTACTTCTTCTTAGAAAGTACCAGTTGAACAAATTGTAACTTTTACCTGCACAGATTAATTTCTCATGCCTTATGCAAATTTCTTACCTTGAAAGAAAATTGCTTTTAATATTACATGTCTTCCAAATGAGAAGGTCCCAGTCCTGAGGTCATGACAAATTTCACTTTCTAAATACAGGCTAAAAGATAACAACAAATCCAGTGTGAATTAATAGAGGTCAAAATGAAACCCCGAGGCTTGTGCCATAATTGCCAAAATGAGACTTTTTTATTGACTACATTTGGCTTTTTTTTTTTCCCTCCTTCATCTTCTCAGATCCCATAACCTGTGCAGACATTATTTGGGCCCAAATCATGCAGGGAAGCACACTGCAGAATGGGAAGAATCCTCCCTGCTCTGGTTTCAGAAAGAACCAAGGGAAGAAGGTCCCGAAAAGTAGCTATGTTCCCAAACAGGGTCCTATATTTCACTATATATACTCTATACTAGCTCTGCTTTAACTTAATCTAAATCCACAGCATAACTCCAGGATAAACGTAACATAAGCACAACGGAAAAACTGACCAAATTATACCAAAGCAATTAAAACCAACCAAGCAGTTGGTCATGATAAAGCCATACATGCCTCTGAGCATTGTGTCGGTTTTTGGCAGTGATGTAGACATTGGGGCCTCTGAAACACCTATGGTGGGTGCTGAGGCGTGCAGAGCCCGGAGCTGTGCATGAGCACTGTGCCAGCACTGACCATCCTGCCCCGTCCACCCTCCTAATCACAGTCTCATGCATTTATTCTGTGACCTGTTTAGGATAAAGTTGCCCTTTCCAAGCTGTTCTGTTGCGTGCTGCTGGTCTTCATCCTAGAAGTTACAGTGGTTCAGTGTTGGACTTTTTTTTTTCTCTCTCATGTGCACTGTGCAAGCTATTCATTTATCTTTAGGGGACTCTTTTCAGGACATGCTATAGATGGAAAAGGCCAGTGATTATAGTCAGCCTGACATAAACAATCCCATTTCAAGCCCAGAAGAGAACTGTATCAGTTCTGTTACTGTAGTATGTCTTCTCGTGTTAGTCACCGAAGTTGGGCATCTGAGCCTTGGATAAGTATTACCAAAGGCAACAGAGCAAGAGTACTGTCCCCAGCACACTATTCCCTGGCCCGGTTTCTCCAGCTGCAACCAAATTGCACAGCTCCCCCCACCCCAGCATCTGTTTGTGTCCCAACTCCTCTCCAGAGCTGCAAACACAGCAAGGAGAGCCGAGGGACCTCTACAAGGAAACACCCGGCGCCTGCTCAGCTTGCACGGAGGGGTTAGGTGATGACAGAAAATCATCGTTTGCATGTACATCCATGTCAGCATCTGTGCTTGGACCATCGCCTGCGTGGCCCTGGCAGCCTGGCTGCTTCTGACAGCTCTGTTGACAGCTCAGGTTGTACAGCATTCCCACCTCTGCTCCCCCAGCCCAGAGTCCCCTGCGTCTGCTGGGCACCGTTGCCTTTCCAGTGCTGGTCATGCGAGAAATAGTCTTGCTTGTGGGCAATAGTCCAGCATGCCCGCACAGAGACATCTCAGCATTGCAGGGGAAGGGAAAGAGAGACATGGCTGCACCCATGCAGTGTCCTGCTGCTCCCTTTCTGTGCTGCTGTTCGAAACCATGATAGGTTTTACAAGTTGTCAGTAGAAAGAATATTAAAGGATCAAATAATGGTGATGTGCCTTTGCTTTCAGAGTCAGGCTGGCAGTGCTGTTTGTTTACTCAGCAACACCATTTTGGCTTCATAGCAGAGTCCAGCTGGGTTAGGAGGTGTCTCGGGGGGCCCAACCAGACCAAATGCTGAAGCACAGCTTGCAGAAGGCTCCTAGGGATCTGTATACTGGTGAGGAACCGTTGCCTGCTTCCCTAACAAAGTGAGCACATGGTCAACAGCAGAAATGATGATGTTTGTGTTAGCTGAGCTCATACCAGAGAGAGGGTGAACATGTCATGTTTCCTATGAGTCAGGTTCTCTTCAGGACTGTGTGACCCCACTAACCTGAATAAATGATCCTCTCTGCTCTCTGCATCTTGCCCACTCACCAGTAAAACATGTTGTGATGGGGCCTGGGGGCTATGCAGGCTGCATTTCACAGCTATTTTCCAGTTGTCTCCTCTTTATATTTGGTAACTGTCACCTTGGAGCAAACCTGACATGTAAAGCACAATTTATTCTGCATCCACTGCAGCACAGGGCATTGCAGCCTGCACTTGTGTTTGGGGCTGAAGAGACCATTATGAGCTATGAAACAAGCAGACCAACCTAAAAAACAAACGTAGTTTGGCTAAATACAGCAGCCTGAGAAGCCACTCTCCATCTATCTTAACTTTGTCTGGTGCTAGACAGTATTAAAAGGTCTATTTGCTGCCTCGTTGTTATTATTTTTAGTTAACCATCATCTGCAGTGTCAAGGATGCCTCAAGTTTCTCACAGTAGCTCTTGGTCTCCCTGGTAAAGCTTTTATTAATTATTAGTGTCCTTCATGCATTTCAGGAACATGTTTCACCTTCTAATCCACTTCTCCCGGCATTCTTGAAACATTTGTAACTGTTAAGTAAAAAATTGGTTTCCTTTGGCTAAAGGCTTTCAGGAGACATTCGGCAGCAGGGCTGCACGGCCGATTCATTTACTTCGCTCGGGTTTCTACTGCCTGATCTAATTCAGAGGCAGATTAAAGATCGCTTCTCCAGGCAGTGATGCTGCCTGAGGCTGTGTGCAAAAAATGGGGAGAAGAGCAGTGGGTCGAATTCAATCTGTTTTGTGAAGCAGATACGACAGGTTATTTTTCCTAGATGTTGGCTTTCCCTCACTCCATAATCCTTCTGTGCTTGCTGGGTGTCAGGTTTATCGCTATTGTCAAAAAGCAATAGCCCATGCTGCAGGTCTGTGAAGCTGCTTTGCTGGCACCTCACATGGCACGAGCTTTAGCTCTGGAGTAGCTAACGCAGATCAAAGTCCCCTCACATCCTTGCTTGGTGCATGTCTAGATCAAGACATAAATACATCTTACCCAGCACAGCCAGACACAGGAGCCACTGTCCCCTCCGGGCTGCAGACCCCTCTGCCCTCCCACTGATGGTGGAGCATCTTGTGGGGCAAAGAATGAAGACTCTTTTTTTTTCTTGCAAAATGTGGGGTTTTGGCACACCCTACATAGTAACCTGTCACGAAAAACCCTTGTTGTTCTCTCATCAAGTGAAAGGGGTGGGAACAGGACTAACTAAAATCCGCTACCCTCAGCAGGACACACAGCCCAGAGCACGTTTCACCTCATCTCACTGATGGATTTGTGCTGGGGAGATGAATCCATTAGAAACTCCGTATCTGTGGGGTATGAAGACTGAAGGCACTTGTTCCCAAATGGGAATTTACAGCTTTAGCCCTAATTAAATCTTGCAGGTTTGCTCCTCTGAGAGGCTCCCACAGGCCTCTCATCAAAGGTCAAGATGTTGCAGACCAATTTATGTATGCACTTTGATTGGGATCAGACCAGGAGCCTGTTGTCAGGGCCTGGGAGCTTTAAAACTAGGCAAAAGAAATTGTTAGAGCCTTTTAATTTGTACTTCAGCCTGAGAGCATTCTCTAATTAAAAAAAAAAACCCCAAAAAACAAAACAAAACCAAAACCAACAAAACCATCACTTCTCCATGTTTTAGTTAAACTATTTAAAGTTAATTGAATGGGCCCAGGATTAATATTCCTACTGTGTTTTCTATGGAGGTGTTACTGCGGATTACCTATCAGGGGGCCTATTTATCTTAGCCCAGTTTAATAGCCATTATATCCCAGCTGTGAAGTGAGGAGATCAGTGCAGAGGCAAAGCCAATGACCCACTCCCCTGCTTAAAACATCACTCCAGAGAGTTAAAAGTCTGGATCTAGCAAAGGATGGCACCAGCCTCACCAGATGGTGAGACCTAGCAGAGGGCACTGTGTCTCAAGAGGTTCATTCTTGCACAGCCAGAGCTGTACAAGAGGATTTCTTCACAGACCAGCTGACAAGAGTGTTTTCCATCACCAGACCCAAACGACAGTGTCTTCATGGGTTCATTTTAGAAACGCACTGGGTGCACTGACTCATGTCCCAGGAATCATGTGTCATGTAGCCAGAAGGTTTAAAGGATGCTCTAAACCCGTGCTGGGTACAGATGGGGACATGGCAAGCAAAGCTAATGCCACCTTTGGGGCACTGGTGAGGGACCATGGGAGGAAACAGTTGTGAGCACTAAGCACATAGGGCTCATGGGGGGCACCCACCCCTCCCCAACCCCTGCTCTGTAGTCATGCCCTAGCAAGCATTTGGGTGTGAGCTGGGACAACCCTATATTTTAGCTTGTCAAATATTAGTTTGCTGAGTAACTCTGAGAGACAAAGTAGCATGTGACAGTGTGGATGTCAGAGCTGTTAGCAGCAGCTATAATCAAATACGGAGATGTGCAGGGAACAGGACAGTACATGGGGAAAGCAGCAAATAGTCATCCTTGTCAGGAAGACAAGTGTAAAAGACCTTAGCTTGACTCTCGCTGAATGAACAACATGTAGGAATAGGGGTGAGAAAGTAATAAAGAAATAAGAAGCAGCAGCACCAGCATTTAGAAAATTATATTTGAAACATCCTGACCACTGGGACAAAGGGACATGTGGGACCTTCCCAAAGAGAGCAGGAGAGAGGTGCAGGGCACTCAGTCTGGCTATAGGCTCCCAGTTCTGGGCTATGTAGCTCTGTAGGAGCTTTGAAAATGTTTTTCAATATTGTTTGCTGCCTTATTCCAGTGGTGCAGTTGTAAGTGCCCAGGGAAGGGTGCACCAGTGCACTAGATGGTGCTGAGCCAGCAGCTCAGAGCTCTCAGTGCAGCCTGCAAGCAGCAGGATGGAGTGAGGAACCCATCTCCATCCCCACTGTGCAGGCCAAAGGTGATTTTTTTCATTATATTTAGCATTGGACTGAGTTGTGGGGGTTTTAAAGATGAAATGTTATTTTCTGCATGGGAAAATGCCAAGCTGTCAAAACCTGAACGGGTGCCTGGTTGTGCATCAGTTCCAGGTGGGGGGATGTGGATGTGGATGGTACGGGTGGGGATGGGGGGCAGGCAGGTGTGTCAGCCTGCAGTTCCCCAGCGGGGAGCTGGGGAGGGCACCCCAGCAGTGCTAATCCTCGCCAGGCACATTGCCCACAGTGAGCCTATGTGGCCTCTTCAAGGTGGACAGCCTTTTGCCTCTGATACATGGCTCAGGGCTGTCTCCAAAACATTTCTAGAAGGTTAACAAGGAGTTTCTGGGTATTTGTGCTCTCAGAGCATCTGTTCTGTCTTTCATTTTTACTTATTCTTTCTCTTCCTCGTCTGTACAGTCAGACAGGTTTCCTATGCTGAGCACCAGCTTGGGCCACCTTGACCCCCTTGTTCAGCTCCCCAGCCCCCGAGGAGCACCCAGAATCTCTCACACTTATCCCGAGCGCTGAGGAGGGGTGTGCAGGACTTTCCTGCCCTGGGTTTCAGGCTGGCAGACACACAGGAGACAGCTCACACATTCTTACCCCATACACCCTTTTTCAGAGGCCACCGCTCTTTGGCATGGTCTTGTTCCACCCAGACAAGCTGTCAAAAGAGGTTGTTTTGACCCCTACACAGAACAGTTTGTAATCTACAGATGTTGGTGCCTCTCACAGAGCTGCAGCCATCCCAACAGTGCTCCTCAACAGACTCATGTGGGCTGTGGGGTGGCTGGAGGGACACACACTGGGTTACTGATGGGCCAGATTAGTTTTGAATGCCACACCATTTCATAGTGCCAATTTAGGCCAGAGCTTGGGACTAAGGGTGCTGTGAATATGCATTTAAATCTGATTTTAATTTCTCAATGTGCGTATGATTCCCTGCTGACAAAGCTGCCAGGAAGAATGGAGCAATCTCCTGCTAGCCAGCACAGGAACGAGCCCGTTACTATGGAAATGAGCTTGTTACCCCTTCCCGCTCCCCAGCAGGTGAAGTGCTCCGATGCAGCATCAGGGAAGCTGGCGGTTCCTGAAAGCTGTGTGAGCAAGTGGTACCTGGATGACAGCCACCCTAAGCCCAGGGTAGGGTGAAGAACCTCTCCCAAGCAGCGGGGTGCTGGGATAGTTGCAGGGCAAGGTGGCCTGGGCACATCCCACCGACATGGAGACAGCTCGCGCAAGCAGACAGGCACTTGTGTCACACAGCCCCAGCCACCGTGTGGGTAAGCGTGTAAGATTATTTCTATAGGGGCACTGGTTCCTGCACGCTCCTGGCACTGGGAGTGGGTATGTACAGATGGGGCCAAGCGCAGCCTCACGCTCCCTGTGAGGGATGGGAGAGCGGGATAGAGAAACACCCTGTGGGCGCGCTGCAGGATAGTCAGAGCATGCTGTCACCCAGGGCAAGCAGGGCACTTTGACCTGGGCTCCAACCCCTGGCAGGACAGACCACATCTTTCTGCAGGAGCAGAGCTGTGCAACATCATCTCCCGGGAGGAGGAGATGATGTGTCGATGCATGGAGCTCTGCTCCCTCTTACAGGCTAGTGGGGATTGTTGGAGGCAGCTGGGAGCTGCCAAGGCAGAATTTGTATGTGTTGTCCTGCAAAAAGCCCCTTCTCTGCCTGTGTGCTGGGATGGTGACAGAGCCCTGCACGGTGGCCATGTGGCAGACAGGACATCCAGGGCCTCGAGCTGATCTTGGCAGGGTGACAGCATGCTCTGACTATCCTGCCAGGCTGTCTGCCTGCAACGGGCATTCCAAGGGAAAGGTGCTGTTTGCTCCACTCCCACAACAGCCCCAGTTTAGGGTGAGGACATTTGTTTGCTTCTCTTACCCTAAATGATACTCCTTACAGGGGAGCTGACAGTATGAAGGGGCAGGTGGCCCGCTCTGGTCTTTGCTAAGGATTATCACACTTCAGCCCACTCACAGGAGGCTTTTCCCAGCAGTAGAGCCACCCGCCTAAACTGAAAGGAGGTGGGGGGTGAATATTGCACTAGGTGCAGGGAGAAGCACATGCTCTCCCTTGCACTGCTCCCTCTTCTATGTCCTGCCCACCATGAAAGGGCAGCAAGCTGGGACAAGGGTGCTGTCAGCAGGGTGGTGTGAGGCCCCCACAGATGGCTGGACGTGGTCCCCAGATAGACAAAGTGCATGTGCACACGTGGGAACAACCCCAGGCCCTGCCACAGCCCACAGAGCAGCCCTGAGGCCCTCTGCATGCTTCACCCTGGGCCATAAACACAAGTGCACTGGCATGGAGCAAGTGGTGGAAGAGCAAAAAGAGGTAGTGATGGGGAAATGAAAGAGGAAGGCACCACCCCATCTTCAGCTTATAGCACAGAGACACAGCCAGCCTCAACAGGGACATGTGTATGGAGCAGAGCAAAATATATCTTCTGTGCTTTCATTGCTGGTGCTGTAGGACTCCCACCCCTCCTTCAGCAGCTGTGTGGGCCAGCGAGGGTGGGTGGGTAGAGGAAATTAGCTCTGCTGTAATGGTAGTCATGATGTGGAGGAACATGGAAAGAAATCATTGCTGCTTTAAAACCGGTAGCATGCTACAGGCTGCAAAATGGGTTTGTCCCTCGGTCCTGGGGGAGCTGTGAGAGTCGCTCCAGGTCTCAGGCTGGCAAATGTTCTCCCTTTAGTAGCTTGGGTTTTTTGATAGAAAAATATATAATGAGGAATCTTCAGATTTGGAGGGGGTGTATGTCTGGACATTCAGAAAATATTTCATATGTTCCCACATATTTTTATATATATATATATATATATATATATATATATATATACACACACACACACACATTTTATACTTTATTATATATATAATAAGACAGTACTTTTTATATATATATAAAAGCTCATCGAGGCACTTTTACATCAGTGGGGTCCTGCCACACTGCTGTGGATTGAAACAGCACTTGCTACCCCTTAGGCACGAGCAGTGAGTCCTTCAGCCTTCACAGTGCAGCAGCTCCCATCTCCAAACACAGCTTCGCTTGCAGGAGCTCGCTCCCTTTCTGCATGGTCTCCCTGCCCCTCCAGACTCCTGGCTTCTCCAGCATACGCTGTGTTCCTCTCGTTATAAATTTTCTGTGGCTGAGCTTATCTGTGAGGTACAGTCAGTACAAAATGGCCATTCATCCAGCCCCCAGGCAGAGATGGGAATGCATTAGATTCTGCGTGGAGCACACTGGGGCTGTGCGCTTTAATATATGGCCAACATGAAACACTGGTCCTATGGAAAAGTCCCAGATCAGTAGTTTATGAGCTCAAAGCCCGTCTGACTAAAGGAACAGCTGCACAGTCTGCTGTGAGCATTCAGAGTGTTCAGAGCCACCCAGAAACGATGTGACTGTGGTTAGTACAGCACAAAGCCCAGCTGCTCTGCAGAGTCTTTTGGGCCACATCCCCTGTTGTGGCAGTTGGCTGCAAGTGTGGGCAGAGCCAGTCTGCATGTGCCTTGCAGGTATTCAAAACACCCGTGTCCTGCCATGCAATCAGTCTGAGAGCAAAGCAAATCAAGGGCTGCCCCAAACAAGCAATCTGTGAAACGCAGACATGGTGCTTGGGGACATGGTTTAGTGGTGGAATTGGCAGTGTTAGGTCAGTGGTTGGACTCAGTGATCTTAAGGGCCTTTTCCAACCTAAATGATTCTGTGATTCTGTGAAGTTTTTGGTTTTGCAGACCTGATTTTCAAAAGCACCATTCAACATCCTGCTCTCTTGCTGCTGAGTCAGTCTCCACTTGGAGCCCTCAACGGCCCAAGATGACTTTTTTAGATGATTTACATGGAAAACCTGTGCCCAGTAGGGTCAGGAAAAATAAGTATCCAAGTGCTTTCCTAGCTAAAACCATCACTGCCAAAGGAGCCAGTCCCATCTCTTGTTGAGAAGAGCATTTTTATTGATGTGGCTTCGAAAGATCTTGCAGGTCACCACAGTAGCCCCGCTCACTTTGCTGCAGGATCGTAGCCTGGCATCACCCTGTCTGCACAGCAGTGAGATGAACTTAAGATTCAAGAGAGGAACCTCCCACTCTCTTTTTAAAAGCAGAGGTGATATTAAAGGAAATTATCATAAGTAATATTTTAGCACTTAACTCTTCAAAGAGACAAGCTCTTCCCATAGGTTCACCCCCCCCTGCCTAAAGCAGAAGGACACCATCCCAGGTAGGACACAAGACGTATCTGAAGAAGGTGCCAGGAGTGAAAGTAGAGCTCTGCAGGCATGGCAGCTGTCAATCAGCTGCAAATTTTGGAACCTGAGGATAGGGAGATTGAAGGAACTGGTAGGGACTCTGCTTTCATTCCTGGCAGGAAATTTAAATCAAGGAGGACTCAGGAAGTTACAGGCTGGATTGGATCAGGTCCACTTTCCCTTGCAGGTGTCTCTTGGGACAGCATCCTCCAACTCCAGGAGATGTTTCTGCGGAGCAGTTACTGAGGCCCATCAGTGGACAATTCCTGGTGCTCTTCATAGAAGCCAAACATACCTGTACAAGTGCAAGTTTTCCTTCAGGGCACTCACTGCATCACTTGGGGCATTAGGCACAGTTTGTTTCTATATCACTGCTTACAGAGTATTGCAAGAGCACCAGATCAGAAGCAGCATTATTGATTTCTTCTAATTATAAATCCTACAGAAAGTTTTCAGCTTGCAACAGTCACAGTTTTCCTCTCAGTGGAGCCAATAAAAGTTAAAAGTTACTCCCTGGTTACTGTCTTTGCAACAATAAAAAGCCAGAGTAATTGAAAAGTGAATCAGGGAAACTGCCAGATTGGAGAGCAATAATAACAGGAATTCCCTGGGAGCCCAAGCCCAATGCAAAGTTTTGTCTCTAGCTGCACCAAGCTTGAGCCCATGCTGGACAAACTCCTGTGCTGATACATCCCTAACAGAGGATATGCCTCCTGCATGAAAGTACCGGACTGTAGAGTGAAGCAGGAGCAATGACCATATGCTTGCCAACAGGCCAAAAACTCAGTACGTGAGCCAACAAGGTGATTTCAAACTCCGTCTGAGATGGTTCCTCTTCCTAATAGGCAAAATGACAATGGAACAATAAAAACAATATTTCTCCCTGTATTAGCATAAAGCTTAAAAGCAAGAGCTGGAGAAGCAGTAACAGATGGATATTTGTCAAGTGAATAGATATTTCCCACTAGATAGATTAACCAGTACAGGAAGACCCAAAGCCCCACAAATCATTACTGTTTCCACGTTGTTAAGATTAGACAATAATCATGGTTATGTCTGTAATCCAGGTAGCTTGAAGCAAAGCTGCAGGTGGCATCACAGTAGGCTCTGCGAAACATTGTTAGTGACAATGCTAGTGTAGACGGAGACCAGCAAAGACTTCTAAGAGTGAGAGAAAAGGAGCCACATAGGCAGTGGCATATCCCAAGGTGAGTTTTCATACCTGTAGCTCTGGAGGCAGATGTGAAGGGGCAAGGGGTTGTTCTGGAGGTGTTGTTCTTCCAACGAAATAATCTTGAGACATAGTGAGGCAGATCCTGAAGCAGTTTATTGTCTTTTACTCTCCACAGTGACAAGATGCACATATCAGAGGTCCCTCATCCTCAGCTACCCTACCCATATAAAGTATGTGAGCACTTCTAGTAAGTAAATCTTAAGGAGGCTCACACACCCCTTCAGATATTCTCAAAAAAGAATGGAAGTAAAGAGCAGGTCTCAGAGACATGGCTCTGGGCACTCACAGGGGTGAGCATCCATCTGGTGATGGGTGAACACAGGTTTTGGACAGCTTCTAGAAATGCTTTTCCCAGAACGGGGAAAAGACAAGCCCATAAACTGCAGCAAAAAAAAAGTTTGTATTGGCCTGAGAGAACTGTCCCTGAGCCAGGAACAGGAAGAAAACTCTTAGCACAGGTTGAACATTACACCCTGATGAGACGGGATGGGGTAACCACATGCAGATGGGCTGCTCCTGCCGATATGAAGGGACCACTAGGATGAAATTATGGGTTTGGCATATGGGTGGGTTCAGGAAGTTGCTGGGGCTCAAGTTCAGGTTTGAGTTTCCCCAAGGCAAAGACCCCAAAGGGATGCAGGATCGGGTGGTAGGTGAGAAATCATTGCTTTTACCTCCATGGTGCTGGTGTGCAATCAGCGCTGCAGGAAGCTGACGGGGAGAGCTGCAGACCCCGGACAGCCTCAAGGCACTCTGCAAACCTCCACTAATGACACCTCCCAGCACCACTGTAAGGCAACCATATGAATTAACCCCCATTTCCACACCTCTTGTTGCCAAGAGAAACGCTTTTTGTAATCATGCTGGTAGTGAAGTACACAGCTGCTCAATTTTACTTGCACTTTTAACATTAAAGAAAGCAGAATACGGGTGGTGAAATTTCCTCAAGCACAACAAAGCAGGCTGGAAATTTGTGACTAAATACCAGGGGGATTTGCAATCCAGCTTTGAACTGTGCAAGGAGGAGCCACTGGTGACAATTGTGTGCTCGCTATTTTTAGCTGGGTGGCGTGAATGCCGAATCACTGAAGAACAAGGACAGCAGCAAAACCACCAAACCCACCAGACTTGCTTTTCAGATAACTCATCTGGGACAAACCCAGGAACTTTGGCTTTTTCTCCCAACTTTTGTGCAGATTTTCTGCACCAGGTTTTTGATTGTTGCAGGAAATAAACAAATAGAATTGTAGAAGTCAGTGCTCCTAAGGACAGGTGGATAAATATAGATGATTGTGTGTTAATCTGCCTATACACAGAGATATGCATAAATATTTCAGGGTCCAGAATTAATCACAGTGTAATTGTTTTTCTGAGTTAACCACTTTGAGGATTAATGATTTTGCATCTGTGCCATGCAGTGTGCAGCAGTGGTCAGGGAAGACAGCCTTAGATAATGCACCGAGCAGCTCAGAACTGTTAAAGTTTGTCTTGTCCTCATCAGGATGGGGAGAAAGGAGAGAGAATTTCTTGTTGCACTGTTCCAAAGTGCCAGCTACACCGTCTGATCACACGCTATCACCACGCTCTCAATTGCAGAAGCAGACACAAGTTTGCCTTGCCTTTCCTCCAGTGCAGCATTAAGCCAGAGGTGTCTGGCCTTTCTGAAGTTTCTCAGAGTTGGGTAGTTTAGAAGAGGGTGTTCAAGTCCTGGTGCTCACTGTGTGCTGTAGGCAAGCCTGTCTTTGGGGCTATAAGGCCTGAGAGTTCAGGATGCTGTTCACAGAGTGATCATCTGCAGCTCAGGAGGAGACTCGGAGTGACTCAGAGCATTTTCATCCTTCTTAATTGACTGCACCAATGGCTCAGAGAGACTGGTCTGCACACCTGGCGCTGCGAGCCAGCCAGTGTGAATGCTGTCTCTTCTGCACCATTAGCAGATATTAATACCACAAACCTTACATGTGTGCAAAGTTCCTCTGCTGAAAAATGTTCGTATTCTGCAGAAACCATCTGGTTTTAATATCTGATGTGTGTAAGAATAACATTTACCTACTGGATCTACAGCAGAAGTCACCTAAGAGGGAAGTGTTCTCTTCTTGTGCCCACCACGCTGGCACAGCTGAAGAGTTAGAAGGAAAAAAAGGGCAAATTCAAGGTCGTGGCTCATAGCAAGGTGTAATCACTACCAGGGGAGTCTCTCAGGGTTTTATCTCCGTTGGGATGGCCAGGACTGATACCGGATTGCTGTATCTCCAGCCTGGAAGACCATCTGTGGCATAGGGCTGTGTTTCCCTACTGCTCCACCAGCATTAAGTAAGCTGGCAAGAGCTCTAGCAACATCCATTTGCAACATTCACACTGTTGGTGTTAAATGAACCCAAAAGAGCAAAATTTGCAAAGTTATATGGAGGTGTTGAAATGAGTTGGAAAAAAAAAAAAACCACAAGTAGGGAACTGCATCATGCCCACATGCCTCTCTTTCTTCGGGTACCATGCTTGTTACCAGTGGCTGAGTCTAACTGGGTCCTCTTCCCACAGTTCGACATGCAGAGGATAACGCTGGAAGAGCTGAAACATATCCTCTACCACGCCTTCCGGGACCACTTAACAATGAAAGACATCGAGAACATCATTATCAATGAAGAGGAGAGTTTAAATGAAAACTCTGGCAACTGCCAAACAGAGTTTGAAGGTAAGAGAGAAAGCTTCTGTGTTTCTGTACAATTATTCTCTTTCTGCTTTGTCCATGACATACAATGGGTAAGGATGCATGGAGTTAGCATGGAGTTATTTTAGAGTAAGCAGCAATGACATGCTTAGAGAGCTCAAGAGCTGCTGTTAGCCTTCTTCCACGCGGTCTAAGTAAAGCTGATTTCAGGCAAGAGGATGAACTAGTGGGTGCTTTGCCTTATGGCCCTCCTTTCTCTGATGGGATTCAGGCAGAAAGATGTGCAGCCCACGCTGAGGTGAGTGTCTAAGACAGACTCAATTTCCCTACAGAAATACGCATCTCTCTCTCAGCCTGTCATGGAAAGGCTTTACTGGCACTGGGTCCTGCCCTAGCAAACTGCATTAGGCTCCACCAGTTTTCTGTTGTCTTTCCATAAACAGAAAAGGTCTTCTGCTCTGGGCTCCCAGGGGGCAGCTGGGGAGAGTCCTCTCTGCACTGTAACATCAGCAGGGAGCAGAGCCGGTGCGTCTGCACCCTGCTGCCCTGCACACCTCTTGCACGGCACTGTCGGGACCACTGGTGTGGAGCTGCAGCATGGTGCACAGGTACACCGAAGTGCAGCTCGTCTCAACACATGTGAGAGCGTCTGCAAAATCAAGGTCTGAGAAAACCTCAGAGGTAGCTAAAGGAAGGGAAACATTTGCTTCGGCAGCTGTTGCTTAACACAGCATCCTCTCAGCAGTGCCACAAGACCACTAAGTGATCATCAACCAGGATCAGACACAGCCTCAACTTTTACAGTGGATTTTGTGCTTGGAACAGAGCTAATACTGGCAGAATATTTTCCATTTTAAGGCAGCTTAGGAGAAGTATTTTCTCGGCCAGAGGAATTTGTGCTGCTCCGAAGCATTGCTGGTTGGAACAATGAAACAGATACAAATCATTTCAAGTGCAGAAAACTCCAGGGAGTTACCTACAGAGAACCTCAGGTGCATGTCACCCTGGGACAGCTACCGTGCTTTCCCACCACAGCAATGCCACTCAATATAGGCATTTTGGGGGAGATTCTGATACTCGGAAGAGTCAAATAGCCTCTGAAAGGACACCAGGCAGAGGCACTGAAGCATCTTTAAAACAAAGCAAAAGATCAACATATTAGTGCAATTCTTAGCCTAGCTAATTAATGGGATTCAGCAGCTATATCCAGCACACTCACCCTCTGCTAAATACTGCAGAAAAGATGTAGAAGAGACGGATGAATTTTAAAAAGCCTGCAGGAGGGAGGCATGCAGCAACGCTCTTTGAATCAAGCCAAGCAACATTTTTTTGGTTCCTCCTGAAGGAAGAGATTCTTACTTACATGAATGGAGTTGTTAGTCCCCACTGACCTGCTGATTCAGTGGAGACATGCGCCAGCTGTCACCACAGGAAGAGGCATGCAGGCTTCTTTCAGCTTCAGTACTTGGAAAAAAAAAAAAAAAAAAAAAAAAAAGGGTCCGAAAACCTAAATGCTCAGCATCTCATTTTGGAAGTCCCAGCTTCCAAAAGTACAGCAAGAACAGCTTTTCTCGTGGGATGTTGGCATTGCTGGTGCTAGGCAGAACCTAGAAGCAAAACAGACCCTTTTTTAGATGTTGTTAGAAATACAGACACACACGCACAAATGCACCAGAGAATAAAGATCAACTGAACACTGTCAACAAAGATGCAAAGTTTCGCTTCAGGTCCCAGAATAAGGGGACAGTTGTGGTCCATGGCAGCTCTGACATGAGCATTTCTTCCAAAAGGCAGACTGAGAGCAGGTTGTGTCCTTGCAGCTCTCCAGACTGGATGAGCCATTACCTGAATACCCACTTGTGCCCGTGGCATTCCCATTTCCCAAACACTAAGATCCCTACAGGGCTTAAAAGCAGAAATTACAGGGCCTCATGGCATGGATCAATGGCACTAAGAGAGAGCTGTCATGAAGGTTGAACAGCATCTCAGTCTAGCTTTAAATGGCTGTACAGACGTGACTCTGTGTAAGTCAGTCACCTTAACTGATGGAGTGAAGGAGATGCTTTTTGGACATAACTCCTCAAACTTATTTTAGGTGCTACCTTGGGATGAGATGAATTCCACCTTTAAAATCACCTATTTCGTTCCACTGTAAAGGTAGCGAAAAAGGGACTAGCTTAGAGGCTTACATCTATATTTAATGTTCATTTCATCCACCCCACTGAAGTGCCTTTAATTATGGGTAAGAATGAAACCAAGATGAGCCCCAATGGTTTTCACTGAGATTTGGGAATGGCTTCTAAGCGAAGAGACATAGCAGATACATTCAGTAGTACCTTGCTGAAATGGGGGATCTCCACTCTGTGTCACTTCTGGGTGTGTCCTTGCCATGATAGAGAAGCCACAAAACCCTTCTCCATCCTGTGGGCAGAGACATCCCATGTTCTCCACACCTGGGGTTAGCTGGCTCAGCCCTGCCAGGTGCCAGACAGCGTTGTACAGGTAACATCGCCGCTGGTACAAATACATGCAAATTTCTGTCATTCTCACAATTCTGCCATCCTGGCTTCTTGTCATAACAAGGTCTTTACATCTATGTAATATTCTTCCTATATCAACGTGAACAATATACCGTATCACTCTCTCCCACACTCATACACACACGCACAACCACACACAGGCTTTAACCCAGATACAATATTCATATTATGGTGAGGGACAAGTCCAGGATTTTGTTCAGTTCACTCTAACCATCAGAGTCATTTGCAAGATGTCAGATCTAGGCTTACATTACAACTTTCCCTCCTACACATTTCTAGGGCGTTTCATTTGCCTTCTTCTTGATGAAGAACAAAGCAATGAAAATGCCCAACTCCTTAGTACAAGCAGCCCACACCAGACCAATCAATAAAGAATACAGCCAGAAGGGAGGCACAGTTATGTCTTCAGCCTTTCTCTCAATTTTTATTAATGCTTAGAGCAGGAGAACAAAGTTTAGAGCCAAGAAGAGTGCATGTTTTTATGAGAAGAGATACAAGAAAAGGACAACTGTTCGCAGCAACGTTGTACTACCAAAATTTTATAGTACAAAAATCATTTGTCTGGCAGTTCCCCTTATCCAAACACTCTCAACATTAAGCCTGTGGCAAATGAGAGTGCTGACGGGTTACTGTGACCTGTGTTGTCTGCCATGGGTTTTTCATCCTCAGCCCTGACACTCAAATTAACTGGATGTACAAGAGCTGCTGCAGCTCCCCTCCCTGCTCCCCCCATACAGTCACCAGGAGAATCCACTCCTCAGCTAAGGGCTTGGGAATGAAAAAATGACATCCTAAGAAGAAATTAACTCCCTCCAGCCAGAAAAAGCAAATATCACTCACCTTTGGCAGGGTTATAACAGAAGCCACTATAAATACACTGTAGCTGTTCACGTTAGCAAGCCTTTGTCTGCAGGTGAGAAGGCTCTCAGTGCCTACCCTGAACATCTCAAACTCACTGTGGGCATGGTGACCAGCCCAGCAGCCACAGACGGTGGAGGGATGCACCCTGAAACAAGCTGGACCCATTAACCCCGTGTGCTAGTGGAGAAGTTACAGTGTTGGTAGCTCTGTCTGTGCCATTAGTGACACCACGGTGAGTTCTCCTCGACAGCCTGTCCTCCGCACGTTGAGAAGTTGCAGGATGATCCAGCCCTGATTTGCCTTTGCTTCTTGAGATCTCATTTACATTGGACAGCCTGTGAATTGTTCTCCCCCCTAAGAAGGGGCCAGGACATCTCCAGAGGAGCTTCAGGCTCTGACTGTGCTTGAGGAACCAGCTCTCGTCCAAACCCCAGCAAGTCTCATGGGTATTAAAAACTCCTGCTGGCAGCCAAATGCAAAACAGACCGAGCATCCAGCCCTGAGACAATGCCAGCTATGGAAACCAGCAGGAAAAAGCACAGATGCCATGCTCAAAGGATCTATGAATTTGGAGAGAGAAGTGACGGCAAAAACTGACCAGTTAGCAGGGAGTGCAGATCAGTCTTCATATTTACAAGGGCAGTTCACAGGGCAGCATATACTCATTTTCACAGTGAAGAAAGTAATTTCAGCGTGTCTCTTTGGGGATTGTACGAGGGCAGAGGAACTGAAATACTCATCTTGCTGAAGTAATACCTGCTGAGCCCCAACCAACAGCAAGAGGGTGTCTCTGCATCTGCAACACCTCTACATTTCAGCGCAGACCTTTCCCGTGTTGTCTGGAGTTATTTGGTAGGTTATTTGGCTGTTTGGTGTACCTTCAGTCAGTAAAGAACAACAGCAACGACTTACCTGGATCCTCCTGCCTTAAAGCTCCATCTTGACTTGATGGTATAACAGAAGACTGACGAAGTTGTTCAATCCAGGAACACTTCTACAAGAAACACTGAACATACTTTACTCTTTTCCTTTGAATAGGAGAGCTGCCATCACAAAAAGCCTTGGCCAGTCTTTGAGTGCTGCTCCCAGTTGCTGTAATCAGCACCAGAGTCCCACACTGAATGGCAATGCTGACTGTGATGGCTTGTGTCACTGTTTTGTCTGCTGGCTGGGAGTGTTTTCAAAGTACAGAAATAATAGAAAAATAAATAAAGAAATAACTAAAGCTGCGATTTAAAAAGCTTTTGAAAGTTCTGGGGCATCATGCACAAAACCAAAGAATCACAGTATTGATTCTGTGTGCATTATAAAAGCAAGTGAGGAATCAAGGAGTAGAGCAGTGCAAGCAGAAAGTAATTTAGGAGAGCTGCCGTAAGGGGATTTCATTATCTGCAGAGAATATAGCAAGTTCCTTGGAGTGCTGGTAGTGCAGCGTTTCCCTGGGCAGTCTGGCTCAAAGTGCTGCCTAACGAGAGCTTCTTGTGCCTCCGGCGCTGAGCTGATGCTGGGGACCGTGTGGGAGCTGGGATTAGGACACAAGCACTGCTAAATCCTGGACAGAGGAGGTGAGGGCGGATGAAACAAGTGTTCAAAATGCAGCATCCAGTGCTCCCCACTTTTTGTGCAACAAGATTCAAGCCTGGATCAGAACTGGTTTTTTTTCCATATATTCTGAAAACATTCTCCTGAACTTTTTTAAACATGGGCACTTGGAGACTTCTCCTGGTTGTGTTTTAGGTTTATTGTATTTCTGAGCCTGTTGTCAACCATCTGAAAGTCTCCCATCATCACAAGTCCATCCATGAGAAAAAGGCAATGGGTACATCCCTTCTCAGGCCAAAACAAGACCCTGCATTACTGCCCATAGCAGCAGGGCAGACTTATCCATCCCATACGTGAGGATCTTCTGGCTTTCTGTGATTATATCAAGGCCTTTCAAACAGATTAATCTTCACAGTACCCCAATACCACATAGTGTTCTGATATTCATAGGTAGGGAGGCTAGGACAGAGACATGAACTGACTTTAGCAAGTCACAGAATGAGTCCTTGTTGATGAACTTAAAAAAAAAAAAAAAAGTCAAATGCTAAAAATCTCAATTTTGTCTGCATTTTAATTGCTACAAATTACTCTCACCTCTTTTGACAATTATTCTGCAGGCATTCATTTGAAAAGGTCCTTAAAAAGTGTGATTTTGCTTAGGCACAGAAAACCTAAAGACAAGTTTGGAAAAATGACTGACATACTGTGCATACTCATGGGAACTATCACAGTGGGTTTTTTAAGTGTTGTCAGGGAGCACATCTTGAATCTCTGCTCATTCTCAGTTGACCTGGATGAGTCTAAGGGATTCACAGAAGACCAGTATTTCCGATTAAAGAACTTTGGAGATAACTTCATAAAGAGCTTAAAAGAAATACACAGATAAACCAAAACACTTGAAGGTTTAAAAGCCAAGATGAGAGAGAAAGGACTTTCTGCATCGTGAGAGGGTGGTCTGTTAGGAAAGTTGGTTTGGAAGCAATGAAAGGTAAGGTGGTTTATTTGGAAATGTCCCAGAGGGAGAGATAAGACTTGGCCGGCACAGGGGAGCTCTGAGGTGTGGACTAGAGGGTTATGTCAAGGTAATAATCAGAGGCAAGGGAGGATTTCTGAGTTCAGCTGATCCTGGTGGAAAGCAAAACCATTACTTTGTCCGAGCATCTCATCTTTGCCATGTCTTCCCTGCAGTGCACGCCCAGAAGCAGAACAGACAGACCTGCGTACGGAAGAGCCTTATCTGCGCATTTGCCATGGCCTTTATTATAAGTGTGATGTTGATTGCGGCCAACCAGATCCTGCGGAGCGGCATGGAGTAGCCTCTCACCATGACACTGTGAACCAAACTGACCATGCATGCGCATGCCACCGGGTGAGCTTCCCCCGAACCGACTCTCACACGGCAAAGAGACAGAGGCAGGCAGATAAAGCACCATTCGACAAGGAGCCTGAGGCCAGCAGCGTAATGTGTCTTGTGAATCAACTACATCCTTTTGGCAGGGACATAAAAGGGCTGTCTTAATGCTTTAAAGGTTTTGTTTCCTAATGCAATAAAAAAAATATACAGGAGTCCCGAATTATTGCTTCAAAGCAGCAATGGTAACTTGGAAAAAACTTTCATCCAGCAGCCTGTTTTGCAGTTTTAAGGAGGCACAGCCTCATGACTCATTACAGAGGGGCTGTCTTTTAACCTAGGGGCCGACTGACTATTCCGCGCAGCTCTCCGCTGGGCCCACATTCCCAGGAAGTTGATCGTAGCATTGCCACAAGCAAGTTCTGTTTGTTTTATTTCATGTACTCCAGGTTCACTTGGTTTTTCCCTTATGACCATGCCTTTGAGTTTACGGCATTAGAGGGGAGATAGAGCATCCTTGTACAGTATTTTCAGAGTAAAAAAGAGGAGAATTTGCCAGCATCATACAAATTTTCTATTTTTGCTTCATAAACGCCACTTTTGACACAAGACCATGGGGTAGCGTTGAGTCCATTTGCCATTTTTTTCCGACTGTGAATCAGGGCTTGAGAAGCACCACCCGTTTTCACACATGGGCATTTCTGAGATTTGTGCACAGTCTTCCAACTGACTCTGCAACCACCAGCGCCATTTAAAACTCCCTTTATTTCGTCCTGTCTGCATATTCGACAACATTTGCTTTCCAGCAGTTTTGCCTTTCTATATTGGTCTTCAGTAACCTTATCGGAGATGAAAATCCCTTCTCCTTGCCTGCACAATTTTTATTGATTTCATTTCATATACCCTGGCTGTAATCTGCATCGAAACCTCCATGTCAGACACCTTCTCGTGGAAGAGGTTATATTTTTGCCTACAGGGTAGTGTGTGGTTTTGACAAGGCAGCTGCTCCAGTCCCTCCCAGGAGCCGTCCCACCACCACCACCATCCCATGGGCAGGCTCCAAAGGGGGTGAAGCTGAAAAGCAAAGCTGACTACAGCAAGAGGAGGAATCAAGCTAGAGCCTACTGCCATATGTTACGTAGTGTGTCAGACTTTCAGATCCTGCAAGTGTCAGTTATTTTTCCTGGAAGAGATTTTAATGAGCAGCAAGGAGAAGACAGAGTGATGCAGACTAGAGACACAACACATCCTGTGGAAAGTGCAAGGACTGGGCGAGCCCGGAGCCAGGATTACATCAGAAAGCATTTTTCCTTTTAAACTTGACACAAATCCTTGCATTTACCTTCAGATGAACTGTGCACCTGCATGTCACCCCAGGAGACATCTGCTTTCTTTGCCCTCGTGGGAGAGCTTTCCTGGCTGGTGCTCAGGGACCCAGCACAGGGAGCGCTCCCGGGGAGGTCCACGGAAGCACCCGGGTGTTTGAGTTGTGGTGGCTTCGTCCTGCCAGCTGGGCAAGCTCCAGAAACACCAAGGAACACTGAGATCTTGCTCCTGTAAATGTAGACGACTGTTTCCTGTATCACGAGATGGGGCAGGATGGCTCCCCAAGGGACTGCAAACCATGATCTTCCCTCATTCCACACAGCAGCCATCGGCTTAAGCCTGGATCCATCCCAAAGACTCGTTTCAGGTCTTTCTTTGATTACAGGTTTGATTGATAACATTTAACCTGTATTTTTTTAGTAGTCTGATTTGAAAATTTGCTTCTTATTGTTCTGTCTCCCATCACCTCTTTAAACTCATGTGACTGCTTTGGATTTTGCCTTTAGGTGTCTGTGTCAGTCGCCCACCTCCACATCGCTGCCATTTTCCTGGTGCCTCCCTCCATCACCGAAGACGACAGTCATCTTTTCCAGAGAAGCTGAGTTATTTTTTTCTGCCTTTCACAAACACACACTTCTGTATTTCTGTTCTGCTGTGACTAATAGAGGTCAACTGCAAAATATGCAGCAAAAATTGTTACATCTCCCAGAAGATGGAGAGATTTATGTTTGCTATAGGGGAGCAGCAGACTTAAAAACAACAACGGGAAATCTTAGGCAGCCTCTGAGCGTGAGATTCACACTGCTAGGGAGCCAAGGCACGCTCCCAGCATGGTCTGCACTGGACATTACAGATAACGAGATTTGAGATCATTTCAAGGGAACTGTCATCCACATTTTTAGGTCTCAGGGGCATGTGAAACGGTGGCAGCAGCAGAAAAGAATGTCTAAATGTTACTTATTAAGATTTTTTTTTTTTCCCTTGGGACTGCGCTGGAATGAATGTGGGCATCAAGGGCAGGTGGAGATAGAGTGGAGAGGTGGGCATCAACCCACCAGTCCTGCTCAGCGATGGCAGAAACACGGAGCAGAGCAGGCAGAGCAGTGCCTCTTCACTAAGCCCAGAAACACAAGCTAAAACACATAGGCCAGGCATTTTTCCATGTTCTTCTCACTCCTCTGACAGCTAATACCAGGCAGACTCCAATCATAAGAGCTGCCTTACGGACGAGATGGTCTTTTGCATTCCTTTAAGCTTTCTGGAAGGCTTCATAATTTCTACATGCATGCTCCATAAAAACCTTTGTAAATACAGTCATTTTTCAGTATGATTCTTCACCTTGAAGCTCCATTTGTAAAACCAAACCTATAATTAATATATTGGTAAAAGCCATAGCCTGGTGTCAGTAGAGTTCATTGCAAAACTCCCCACTGATTTTACTGGGTACAGGATCCGGGGGTTTGAGGGTTTTCTCTTTCTGTAGAGAATTCAGTGTATCCATTATGAATCAGTGTCATGCCTTATTAGAGGTCTCCTTTTTCTTCCTAGAGCAACCTTTCTCCATCTAAATGTGTCTTGAAGAGATCTCTTCTTCAGTCAGTCAGGCTTTTCTGGTAGCTAGTGGCAATGCAGGATGGATCAGGCCAAGCCATTTAATAATTTCCTCTCCCCACAACCTTTCTACTGACACCTTGCCATCCTTCCTAGCCAGCATCTCTTACCTACTTTTTTTTTTTTTTTTTTTTTCTTCAACACAAGAAGGAAAAAAAGGGCTTTTTGTTGCTTTACAGGCAGTAGGTAAAAATAGAGCAGCAAATTTTTGATTGGAACCTATGGCAAAAGCTTAGGGGGAAGAAAGTAGAAGAATCAAAGAAATAAAAATAAAAAACCCCACATCCCATACTTTCAGAAAAAAAAAACCAAAAACTATTTAAGTGCTAATTAACATACTTTTAAAAAATACCCAGACTGCAGCAGTGCTAGGTAGAGCTGTCAGAAAAAGCACTAAACTTATGCTCTTGCCAGTTACATGAGAATTTAAGTGTCTTTTCAGCACTGCAATTCTGTATGAAAAGGATATTGCTATGGCAACCCTCGCTGTTCGTGACGTGTGCCACCGTGTCGGAGCAACACACAGCAGTTGCAGACATGCTCCCAGACAAACCAAGGATGGACAAACAGCTCCCAGCAGCCCAGGACAGCGTTTCAGAAAATTATCAGCAAATTGTGAGCACCCCGAAGACAACTCTTTTGGCTTAGCCACAAAAAGATGTGTGCAGTTAAACAGATTGACAGGCAGGGAAGGCTTCGAGATGGACATCATTTTAGCTTGAGGGAGGCTTTGGTTTGGTTTTGGAGCAAGTGAAATCAGTGCAGCGTAAGCACTGCTCGACACAAGCTGTCCTGTGCTCGTTGAGGACACTTTGGGCAGGCCCTTCATGAAGGGATTGATCTCTGATGGGAAGGATTTGGCTTATGGCTCCTGCAAGGCACCGAGGTGCATCACTGATAACCATTGGCTTTAGTTTCGAAGGCACGTACTGCTTTTCTGTTCCTGGAGAAGCCAACAAGGGAATGGCAAGCACATGGCATGTGAAGATACTTTGGAGGCCACAGAGAAATGAATTCCAGCAAAAACTGCTGAAGGAGCATTGCTTACCTGTCAGATCCAAAGCCGTACCATAAGGTCAGCCATGAAGAAAACTGCAGCTGAGGTGTTACCAGGCAGGGCAAGTGCATCATGGTTGTGGCAGTGGCCTTGGGGAGCATGTTCCTGCCCATGACAGGCTGTGCCATCCAAGGACTTCACTGGGGCCTGACCCTCTCAATGAATCTACCACTGAGAAGTAATTTCCAATCAGGAGCAATATCAACAGTAAATTAAAAAATCAAACAGGGTGGACAAGGTTGTTAGGGTGAATTTGGTCCTCATGCTGTTGGAGTTCATATAAAATAAAAGAGAGTTGATGAAGAACAAAGTAATTCTTTTTCATGTTTGATGGGTATCCACAAATATGACAGTTACTGTTAGCAGACACCCTGTCCTAGGGAAGGTGCTCACAGTACCCCCAGGACAAGGGTCACCTGTGAGCAGAAGAGTGGGAGGTGGTAAGAGATCCACCTACCTGCCATTGCTCCCAGGTGAGCTACAGCTTAATATTTGGATATCAACTTGCGATTTGGAGAGATTTCATACAGACTATTCAGTGGTTATTGGGAGCTCACGTGTTGGATATGGTGCACTGGTAGGGCTGCACATTGGTTGTCTTACGTGGGAGACTTCCAGAAACTGTGCAAAAGAAAAGGTATGTACTTATATACCCACCTCTCTAAGCTGAAGTGAAGTAAATGGGGTTTTTCGGTCCTTCTCTCAAAAGAAATGAGAGCAAGCAAGCAAATCAAGAAAAGGCAGAAGGCATTCCCAGGGATCCTACTCTGGATGTCTGTTTGACAATCTTGGATGAGCAAAGTACCTACTGGCAAACACTTTTTTCCATGGAAAGCATAGGAATATTCTTTCACAAAAAAAACCCACGCTGCGTATTTTGCCTGCTGCAGAAGACCAAAACATCTCCTGGGACACCCAGAGGACTGTGATGTCTGTCCGAGGTCCAGTGCTGGCTCTGCTCAACATGACACACTGCTTTGCAAGGTGCCTGATACAAAGAGAGTCAGCTTTTCCCACAGAAGACTCTCTCCCCTCACATTGTGCACACGTGCACGGAGCAAGCAGTGCTGCAGAGGGTTGTCATCGCACTAAAGCAAGAGGTGCACAGTCCCAAGTCAGACTTAGATCTGTGAGGAGAGAAGCAGTAGGAGGAATACATTAAGCTCACTAAGAATGAAGTTCCCTATTTTATCCACCCGTGTAATAAATTATTTAGTTTCTGCTTTATGGATGACTATTTGAAAGAAGAAAAACCAACTCTTCTAAAATGAGAATCTGATGCAGTATCTTTTTTCTTGGCTCTGAATCATGCTTACATTCCATAGATGAAGATGTACAGAACTTGCTGGTTTTCAATCTATTATTTTACTGTACTGTGTTCTGACAGTGCAATTACATTTCCCTGGCATCACTTAAAACCTATTACTTTTCCAGGAATTTAATACAGAAAAAGAAAAGGCTCACAACATTTTCATCTCTCCGTATCGTCAGTTGTTATCAGGATTGGAACTTGGTTTTCTCCAGTTCAAGTAGGAAGTTTTATGCAGCTCTAGGAACTGTAGAAGCTTCATCAAGAGCAAGATGGACAGAAAATCTGACAACAACATTTTAATTGGAAGAGTACTTAACTCCTCCCCCTCCAGTGGCAAAAGTCTGATAAACTACCACAATTTGACATCTTCATGAGGAAAGAATTTCAGCCCCAGAAGTGAGGACAAGGAAGAGAAAGGAGAAAAAGGAAGTACTCTGGTACTTGATGATGAAAATACTGTAGGTTTTTTTTTTTATTTTCTGTCAAGGCAGACCTTGTAGCCTTGAAGAGCATTACAAAATGAAATTGCCATTTTCCAAGCAATTATTTTCTACAGCTGTTCATGGCCAGTCTCTGCCAGCATCATGAATAAGCAGCTTCAAACACCGTTATTTTTACGTTGCTTTAGGTGAGATCCATAATATGTCTTTCCTTTATCAGTGGCTCTTCAGTCTTCATCAGCCAACAAGTAGACATTTGACCATCCCATTTGAAGCCGTTGAGCTTGCTCTAGTAGGTACCCCACTGGTCTTGCCAGCACTCAGGCATGTCTTGTCTCTCTTGTGAGCAGTTCCACTAAACCCAGACCATACAGCTGATGTGTTTGCAGCATCAGGCCCCTGGGGTTGCCCTTTGACAGCAATCTTTAAATAAATGCCTCTATATTCACACTGCACCAACCCAAGAATGGTATTACGTTTTCTACCATGTCTTTCAGAGGAGCCAAAGTTATTTCAGCTTCATGCAGCAGCTCTTATTTTCTCAGATTTTAATTGGCGTGGGGGACAGAAGAGAGATGAAGTTCCTCTTGGAGTCAAGGGTAAATCTGAAGTAACTCATTAGAGTTAATTGGCTTAAACTGGAATAAGCCCAGAATCCAGCCTGTTGCCATTTAATCCATACTAGGATTGTAGTAATCAATGCCTTCTGATTCATCTCTAGGAAGTTCCTCACTAAGACATACATCTCTTTTTGTCATCATTTTATCCCTCACTGTTTTCAAGCCATTTACCATTTATTGTTAAAAACTGACCATTTTTTGCTTGTTAATAAAAGACATGACATTTTAATTAAAGACAACAACTCACAAAGTCAGCAGCATAACGGTAAAAAAAAAAACAAAAAACAAAAAACAAACAAAAAAACCCCACCCAACTTTGTACAAAATACTGTAAATATTAATATAAATTAACTTGGCATGCAACTTAAATAAATCCTATGTTACTGCAAGTTACCTGAGTGTATAAAGACATGTATAAAGGAAAACCGAACGCCATATGTATCGGCTGTTTCCTCTAACCAAACACTACTGTAAATATATACTCTGTATAAAAAGATTTTAATTTTACCATTATTTATGCAATAGAAATAAAGTGTTTTTTTTTTTCTTTTGATGAGGGATGAAGTTTCTTTTTTCCCCAATTTGAAGCAGTCATTGATATTTATTCATGCCCAAGTACAAGAGCAAAAACTAGATTTGCATAAAGTATTAGAACAGAGACCCTTTCTTCCTTCTGAGGGATACATGAACATTTGGGGGGTTTATTTTGCTTTGAAAATAGATTTACATATATAAAGCCTGTTAATACAGAAAGAGCTCCTGGCTGAATAGATGCCTTGGCTGTTCAGAGCTGAGATCAACGCTTCAAGAGCAACACAGATGCACAGGACTCATCAGCATGCCAAAGAAAGGAATTGAACTTCTCCTCTGAAAGTGGAAGTCAAAGCCACAACTGTTGTGGTTGGTGGGCACCACATGTAGATCTCAAAGAGAAAGGTCAGACCATGCCATGTGCTCTTTTATGGAACTTGCTAAAAACTCAAAACCCCAGAGAGTCAAAGCCTGTTTCCCTGAGCTCAGATGGGCTTGGGTCCAGTGCGTTACTGCTGGGAAGAGAATGTTGACCACAGGTTTTAATCCTGTATCTTCTACTGCCAAGGCTTCATACCATGAGAGATGCTCTGTAAGGCTAAAATACACTGATGTGTCCCGAAGAGCAGCTGCTCCCTTAGAAAATCCAAATCTCTTCATTTCACTGTAGACCATTCTCCACAATGTCCGCCAGTCCGCCTTGTCCTGCAAGCCATTTGGCTGGAGAAGATGAAGATGAGGTTAATGATTGTCCTTGAAATTTTTTGTAGTGGTGCCTAAATTAAAGCCTAAAAGGAAACAGCTGATGTAGGCAAGTCGTCTTCACCCAACTGGACCCAAGTCGCAGTGGTAGGACTGCTGGAACAACCAGTGCAACCCCCAAAGCTCCCACCATGTCCGTAGGTAGACTACCACCTCTACCTTGTGCTTGGAAGGGAGCTGTGATGCTTTCCCTAGACCTGACCATTATTGCAAAAATAACATTTCTGGCTCCTTCATTTAAACTATGAAAACATGAGTGATTTTCCCCAGACAATAATATATATCACACTCCATTTCATGGGCTCACTTTATTTATTAATTGCCACCATTTGGACAACAGCCTGGCGGCTCAGATACTGTTCCTTATTCCTGGAACCATCACAGCTTTCAGTATGAGCAATTGTCTATGCGTGGATTACCACTGACAAGCAAGTTATGCAGGAAACTTATGTTTACAAAATTTGTGATCTAATAGTTTAAAAAAAGACACGGTACACTAGTTGACCTCTTACGTTAGGTAACCGGAGAGCATTTTCATGAATGGCTTAGGAAAGAACCTGAACTCATTACAGGAATGAATCAAATGTACTGTAGGCATATTTATCGTAGGAACAAATGAGACTTCGAATAAATTCTCTGCTGGAAAGAGAAACCTACACCACACAGCTCTCCTTTGAAAACAGTGTTCTCATGCAGACCATTGCGTCCAATGATCTCAGTGAAACCACAGATTTGTACATTGTATTTCAGCCACCAGAACCATTCAGAGGTTGAAATTCGCTGGCATCATTGCCAGTACATCAGCCCTCAGCAAGGATGAGCACCAATGATGCTCACTGGGAAATCTTCACTGACTGCAGGGAGAAAACAAACTTTAAAAGAGAAAAACACACCACATTTGGACTGAGATCAAACTGGTTTATCCCACCATAAAGAGCCCAAGAACGTGATCACTATTCCAGCTCTACCAAAGCTTGCTTAGCTCTTGTGCTATTTTAATGGTCTCCATTCAACAGAGAAATACAGTTGAAGGGTACCACCCCAAAGCCCCATCCTTCAGCTGAGCCCCAACAGGAGGATTTGGGTGCCTACTGCTGTGGGATCGGGCACTGGCAATGGGCAGGAACGACTGTGCAGATCTAATCCAGCTCCCAGGGAATTGGTGGAAACATTCCCAGACTTAGTGGGATTTGGATTAGGTCATCATACAGCATGGTATTTCACACCCTGGCTCCTTGCTTTGTTTAAATGGAGTCTGGCCAAGGCTTCAAATTTAATTACTGAAATACAAATACTGAAGAAATAAGGTTTTCCTTACTCTGAATGAAATTCAGGCATGGCCCCATCTAAAATATCTTGCCATCATTGGGCTCTCCAAGCTCAAAACTCTCAGCATAGAGTGTCTGGTCAGACACAATACTTTCCTCCAGGTATGTACACTCTGCCCATGACCCTGCAGACTGGTTTTACTGCTACAGACTCACCCACTTAATACACACTCCTTCCTGATTAACATCTATAGAAAGTATTTGCTAATTCCAGAGGCAGTAATTTATTTGATACAAGCTAGTTAATCCTGGCAAGGCTTTCCCATGTAAGTATAGCCTAATATAATCTTGTTTTAATTGCTTCTTTAAGAGTTTCTCAAAAATAAAAAACATTTTAATTAAAAAATTCACCAAGGGTATCTTCCAGATCTTTTCCCATTTGTTCTTCTTCCCACCAAAATTATCAGCACATTTGTAAAGTTCTAAAGAAAGTAATTACAGCAGATGTTGATTGCTGCTGCTAGTGTTGAGGTTGATGATTGCTACACATCCTCTCCCAACTTCTACTTTTTTGCATGCCAGCTGCTAAGGCTGGGGAAATTTAGGGGGAAGAAAGGGAAAGATAGGAGGAGTTACAATTAAAGAACTGCTAAGGACACAGAGATCTGGGCGAGGAACAGTGAGGAATGGCTGAAAGCCATTTCATTTTACCTATAATACCATTTGTAATGAAAAAAGGTCCTGCTGCACCATCACCTCCCCAAAAGGCAACATGATAAATCCACTAGAAGTGTCACCAGCACACACAATGTTACTACAGTGTGGAAGTATCAGACTGAAGATGACAAGTGCACACCTACCACACTGTAATAAATGTCTTTTAACCCCAATTTCCATCTAGATTTCCACTTGCCCACAGTGAGCTGTCTTTAGAATAAGATGTCAAAAATAATTCACCACATAATGACAGAAAGCTGACATAATCGTGGGATGAGCATACATGTCACTCCAGACAGACAGCGTATGCAGAGTCAGCAACCTGTAGCATGATGCCAACGGTTCAGGCAAACAAATTTGCAGTGTCTTGTGACTGCTAAGAGACAGGGCTGAAAAACAATTTGAGGGGCAGTGTCTCCCACCTCTGCTTTGAGAAAGAAAAATAGCATCCAGCAGTGCTCCCTCAAATGCTTGCTGATGGTGGAGTGTCACAAATAGAGTGAACTCTGGAGGAGAACCCTGTGAAGTCGTGCAAAAGCTCCAGATCATTCTCTACATCACGGGTTAGTCCCACAAAAAATTCAGATCTTTGCCTTCAGCCCATCAGTTTTCCACCTCTGTCCTTCTGAAGCCATCAAGCCAGATCTGCCAGAAAGGTTCTGCTCCACCGGTGGCACCAGAGAAATCTCCTGCAGGTGTACAAACAGGCCCCACATAGCTGGGTTTGACATACGGAAGTTCATCACATCTTAGAGAACAGAAGCTGCTTTCTGCAGCGCTGAATTTCACACACCCAAATCCTAGGGCAAAACCACAGCTCATGCAAATCCCTGGTGTTAGGAGTCTCTCATGCAGGCAGATTCGCCCACCTGTGGTGAGTGGTGAGGCAGGCAAGGCTCAGCCAGCATCCTGACTCTTGGTACAGCTGCATGGACAAAGCGAGGCTCTCAGTCCCAAGGAGAATGTGACCATGAGCATGGCTGCTACTGAGCCATGTCAGGATTCAACAAGTTCCAGCCTGCAGAGCATTTTACAGAAAGCATTAAATCTCACGAAATGAAGGATTTCAAATGGTGGTGCTGAGAGACCCCAGTGCTGGCAGTACGAGCAGTACCACTGTAATAAGGGTAATCACCTCATGTTATATGGAAAAACCTCTCAAGTGATTGCTGTTTGCAGAGGCTGATTAAATATAAATTAAACTCATCTGCATGTTCAGCAAGATATGTGAATCGAATAGCAAGAGCATCATTCCCATTGGCAGCGTGAGCATTTAGGGAGCTCATCCCATGGCCTGGCATGTCTGCACACATGGGCTGCTCTGCATCTTCTGGACCAGCACCAGCAACCTTGGCATCTGCATATTACTGAAAATAATAAACCATGTTCACTTAGATAGAGATGATTTCAGGTAGAGTATGGACAAAGAATTCATTAGTCTCAAGATGTTCATGGGTGAAGAATGCAGTTCCCTGTATCGCCACTGCCATATTTACAGCTGCTCATCTTCATTTCATTCAACTTCTCTAAATGCCAGGAAGGGAAGGGAAGGGAAGGGAAGGGAAGGGAAGGGAAGGGAAGGGAAGGGAAGGGAAGGGAAGGGAAGGGAAGGGAAGGGAAGGGAAGGGAAGGGAAGGGAAGGGAAGGGAAGGGAAGGGAAGGGAAGGGAAGGGAAGGGAAGGGAAGGGAAGGGAAGGGAAGGGAAGGGAAGGGAAGGGAAGGGAAGGGAAGGGAAGGGAAGGGAAGGGAAGGGAAGGGAAGGGAAGGGAAGGGAAGGGAAGGGAAGGGAAGGGAAGGGAAGGGAAGGGAAGGGAAGGGAAGGGAAGGGAAGGGAAGGGAAGGGAAGGGAAGGGAAGGGAAGGGAAGGGAAGGGAAGGGAAGGGAAGGGAAGGGAAGGGAAGGGAAGGGAAGGGAAGGGAAGGGAAGGGAAGGGAAGGGAAGGGAAGGGAAGGGAAGGGAAGGGAAGGGAAGGGAAGGGAAGGGAAGGGAAGGGAAGGGAAGGGAAGGGAAGGGAAGGGAAGGGAAGGGAAGGGAAGGGAAGGGAAGGGAAGGGAAGGGAAGGGAAGGGAAGGGAAGGGAAGAAATTTCAGTTGGAAGCGACCTACAATGATCTTCTAGTCCAACTGCCTGACCAGTTCAGAGTCGACCAAAAATTAAAGCTCAAATTAAAAATTAATGCTCAAATGCCTCTTAAACACAGGCTAGGGGCATTGACAGCCTCTCTAGGAAGAGCCTTATTTCTAAATCTGAACTATCATCCAGAGACCTCAGAACTGGCGCCATCTCCAGATTACTGTCTGTGGCTGGGCAGCAGCATGGACCTCCCTGGTACAGGAAGGATGGAACTGACTCTGAGTATCCTGCACATGGGAGGTGTTCAGAAAACCTGTGAATTTCTCCACCAAGATGGGTCTGTGGACCCTGGGCTGACAGTAAGACTCACTAAGTGAAACCAAGGGATAGTTTCCCAAATTATGTGGTCAGAAATGGTAATCATGCACCCTGTGATATGTAATTTTTTCTCCCTGTTTCTAAGGGAGCCTTTTTGCATTCAAGAAGGAGACTGAAGACTCTGTGAACAGACGATCAAGGAAGACGTGTGAAGAAGCTAATGACCAAAGCTATAAGATCTGAGGGAGAGGGGATGTCGCTTTTTACCATGTTGTGTGAGCTCCTACTGTGCTGGTGCCAATTTTAGTGTCTTCTCTCACTTCAAACCAGAGAGAATCTAAAAGCCTGAAAAATACTGAAAATGGGAATTGCTTCTTATGGTGAAAGAAAACTCTGAGTACCAGAAACAGGCTCCATATTAGGACCTGTCAACACAGTCCCGCTAAAATGAAATGTATTTGCAAGTGTATAACCCACACTTTAATCCTGAAGACCTTCAACCGCTTACTTTGAATGCTTATTATTTCTTAAACTCAATTTCAGAGAGTATTTTTAAAATCAATTAGCTACTGTCCAATTCATTTGGAAACTGATCACAACAGTCACTGCCTCTTGGACAAATTAAACTAGCAATTATTTTAAAATGTTTGTCGCCTTTAAAGAGGAAAAACAAACATTGGTTCAGAGGACAGAAGGGAAGAAACCACTCAAGAAGGATAACCCTGTGCCAAAACTGAAGAAAGGTTGAGCGTATGGATTTGCTTATGCTGGTCTCAGTAACAGGCTCAAAGAAAGAGATAGGTACCATAATAGGGGTACTAAGAATCATTGTTATTCCTTGGAAAAGCACTTTCAGTGCTTGCTTCCAAGAATTCAGGGTATGGACTGCTAGTATCTGTCAGGCAGGAAGCTGTAGTTCAGATCACCATTGCAATTATTGCAGTATTTTTAACCAACTCAGAGACTGAACTTGCGTGAATAAAAAGACTCCTTTATGTAGAAGTTGGCAAAGTTAAAACCATTTCTGGCTTTCAAGAAACCCAAAGCAATCTCCAACAGCCTAGGTAAACACAGCTTTTCTTTAACAGACTTGCTGAACTACTAACCCGGTCTAGCAGAAAGCCCTGTGCTAGCACAAAGGTTGTTATTGCTGCAGTTACACCAATGCCACACTCCCAAAGAAGGATTAACATTTAAATCTTTCTAAATTTGGTTTATGAAATGTTGACATGCTGATGCCTTCACAATAAGCTATAAAGACATCTTCTACATGGCGTGCAGCAGGAGCTCAGTGATGTTTGTTTACTTATCCCTTTCACTAGGTCTGGCTCTGAACACTCGTGCTGAAATTGTTAGAGAATGCCCCAGGCTGAGCTAAGCAGATACCAGCAGGTAGAGCTAACAACCAGTGTTAATAAAAATCAATGAAGCATTCTTACAAGGCAAACTGTTATCCCTTTACAGCTCACAGACTCCTCACTTTGACAGAGGATGATGATCAACAGATGTAGAAGCATCAGCTGGGGGCAGATCCAAAAAGCTGTCTCTTAAACACATCCTCTTACAGTCCCAACCATCTGATTTATATATTCACAGATTTTTCTTAATACTTTTGGGACACCTTATCTCATTGGCTAAACAAATCCACTTATGTCTGCCTCATTTCTAAATGTGAAATAATATGTTATTAAAGTTATTGCGAGCCCGGTTATATCAGAACCCTTCCAGTCACAGTGACCTCATTAATGAAAATCCTTTGTATCGAAACAGTCCAGCTTTGTAAAGGTCTTACTGCAAGACAAAGAAGTCTTAGGATAACAGCATCCTCACGGCCTTCCAAACATTCTCCAGTCCAAGACATGACCTCACCACAAGCCTTTATTGCCTCTTGCCGAAACAATGCCGCCTTCTGTATCCCAGGGCAGTCACTCACCTCTCTGGTATGCTAAGGTAGGGTTCAGGAGCAGAGCTTGCGGCTCACACCTCTGAGCTAATCCAAACCAGGAGCGATTGTCTGCGTTTACCAAGCAACTGCAAAAACACTCTTAGAAGGAGTAATCTGCCTTTGCTGTCTCTCTGAAAAATGGGATGAGGAATTACTTTTTCACTGGCATTTGCAGCAGGAATTAGGCTGCACACACCCATGTGCACCCTGCTGCACAGTGAGCACAAGAAGCCTCCAGCCAGGGGCACCTCGGAGGCTGGCCCAAGCCCCACGTTGCCCCCAGTCCCACTAAACTACAGCCACAGACGTGGGTCGGTCAAAGAATGGAGGTAGATGGCATGGGAGACAACTTCCCTGATTTATTCCAACAGCAGCACAAAACTTCTTTATCTCTGGGTGTTCATCTTAACCGCTGGCAACCAGGTTACACTGGAGAAGTCCACTGGTGATTAGGGGAGTGACAATGGAGATGTAGGCAGTTTTAATAAGCAGTTTAATGAGCTGTTCATCCAAATTGTGCCCCGGACTCTACTGAGTCACGGTTGCTTATACAGGAAGACAAGCTCAGATGTAGGCATCTAAACTGTAGCCATCCACATTTAGCCACGTGAAGCCTCCCCCTATTTCTTTAAGTCTTAGGAAAAAATGATAGGCAAACTCTTAATGGTTCTCCCCAGCCTGCATGAATCTGTGAGTGTCCTAAGCACCAAGAGAAATTTTCCTGTTTAACAAACAGTTCCATTTTCTCTTCTTACCTCTCACCCTCATCCCTCCAGTTAGAACTGATGTCAACAGCTGATGACACCAGATGAGACAGAGGTTGGCCCAAGAGTAAGCTTAAGTATTTCTCTAGGCTGGGGGGATCCCCATTTATCTTCTGTTATATCCAAACACTTTGTTTTTCAGAATCTGTTCAACAACCTGATAAGACTCTGTTGAGCCAAATTTTATTTTCACAAATCTGTCAATTAAGTCAGAGGCAGAGCTGACCGAAGCAGTGAATAAAGAATTCATGGTCACTCAGAGTAATGCAAACAGTGTTTTTTTCCTTTGCAAGAGTAAATGAGTGTAAATAGCACAGTCTACATCTCTTCTGGAGAACAAGGAAAGCATATTCTTTTTATTTGGTTTGGTTTTCCTATTAGTCTCTGCATATGGAACAGCTACCTTAAATAATGCAGGCTTATTATGAAATTAGATCACCAATATAATTAGAAAATTGATTAAAAAGCCAATAAAACAACCCGCTAAACCTCTTTTGAAAGAGGAGCAATAACAATACTACTTGATTAAATATTATAATTCAGTCAATATTTACCCATTCAATTGTATTGACTTAATTTCTACATCGAGGTAGGAATAAGCATCTCTTGGGACCTAATTATGTTAGTTTTGCTTCACTTGTTGTTCATTAGAATTTGTTTATTTGTTTTGATATTTCCTAAACTTCTGACAGAGCAGATCTTCCATCCTGGGGATCCATACTCCATGAAGGTAATTTATGGGTAATGAGAAGTTCTGGTAAATGTGCTTATCTTTGGAAATTAACTTTAACATGTCCATCACATCTATAAAAAGAAGTCATCTGCCCTTTAGATAGCCCCCATAATGAGTTTGTTAATGAACTTGGCAGCCTAGGTCAAATCAATAGCCTTGCCCCGAAGGGCACTCTGGTGCTTAATTGAGAAATGTGTCTCCTTCCTTTCCACATCCATCTAGAGAAAAGTTGCTGCAACATCCAAAGCAACCTCCAGCTCCTCAATGACACATGGGGAGGCCACATCTTTGGAGTCACCTGTAGCACTGGATGAATCCGCAGCACAACAGACTCCCACGGAGGAGTGAGAAGCACTGACCCTCAAAGGGTCTATCCCAAGGCAGAAGGCACAAGATAAATGGGGACTGCAACTCACCCCCCAATATTCAGCGTTAAGTGACACGAGTCAAACCTCTCTGTCACCTGCACAAGAACAAGGTGGAAGTCCTTCGTGAGGGGAGGAAAGAGGGAAGAAGATGTGTTGAAGGAAAGGGTAAAGTGAAACAAAGAGCTTCACTCAACAGTCAGGGTTGAGTATAACTGTTCAGCAGGGATTCTTTATTCACAGTGCTGGGCAGCACTGGGGTTCGCTCCACCACAAGTGCCACGCTTACTAAGGAACCTCCCTGACTAATATACACAAAAAGCACACATATGTGTTAGATTTCTTACAAAAGGCAGGCTTGTGCTAATGGGTTCTTAGAATTAATTTACGTAGTCTAAGCATGCGTAGTAAAGATAGAGTGAGGGTCTTCTCCCCTCCTTAAGGGCCTCCACAGCCTTTCTCACACTGTCAGTGAACTTTAGGTTTCCAGTGTCCATACATGGTCGTAGAGTTACTTCATCCGTCCTTCAGCTCCTGTTTGTTCCAAGGAGGTTAGTTTAGACCAGCTTTCAGTCACTTCTCCTGACACTGGCATCTTCTTGGGCTCTTTAGGTTTTCTTTAGGTTCCTCCTATTAGGAATGTACTCAGGGAGTTTTTCAGACTAAGGTCTGTCTTATCTTTACTAGGCAAGGAGTTAAAGGTTTCAAAACATAAGTGGGCAATGACTACAGAGGGTAATTAGGAAAAAGTATAAGTGAAATTATATACATTACAGTAAAATACATGAAAATACAGGAAAAAATAAAAGCTAGTAAAACATAAATGATGTCTCACATTAAAAGTAAATGTCTTGTTTTACAGGTCCCTGTACATTAGCAATTTTGAGTATACTTCTAGCAGCTTCCCTTCAGAAGGAAGCTCAAAGATTTCAGCTCAGATCATCCATCCCCGCCTCCTCCCTCTTGGAGATCAGCAAAATGCCATCAGTAAAGCAAACCCAACTTTGGAGCTCCTCAGCCTCATGTGGCTGTGCTCAGCTGCTTCTCTCCTCTCCTCACAGCTTTCCCCCACCTTACCCTTCACATCCAGAGCCTCCTGACCAGGACAAGCTTTCCTCAGGCCCAGCTGCCTCCTGGCTTCTCCTTCGCCTCCTGAGCACCCTATTGCAGCCATCTCACATTTTCCCCTTTCTAGCATTTCCATAGGCCTCCCAATTGGTTTCACAGAGCGTTTCTGTCCTTTGAAGATCCAAACTGAGCTGTCTGAGCAAATGTGTCCAGAGTAAACATGGCTGTCAACAATTATTTAGCAGCTGGTAGATTTGTTTTGCCAAGTGGTCACATTCCCAGTGACCAGGCTCAGTCAGTTATCACACAGGGGTACCTGGGCTCCATTTGACTTCAACCTCCTCATGGGAACATGTCTCACTCCCCATGGCTTTGAGCAGATACAGGGGGTCCCAAGGCTCTTCACTCACAGTCTTTTCCAGGATAACTCCACAAACATTGCCCCACAAGCCTCTCTTTCACACACTTCATCTACACAGCTCCCTCCATTCGAACCAAACATGGGTTCATCCATTTCACAACTGACACCTCAAGATGAAATGTCCTTTGTTGTCACTCTGAAACTCAAAAGCCCGCAAAACAATTGGCCATGACCCCAGGGAAGGCACGAGCACATTCACCCCAAGGCTTACACCTACCCCACCAGGCAAGGAGGCCACTCTGCGCCAGACAGAGCACCAGCACCTCTTCATGCAGGGCCAGGCTGTCCCCACAGCATAACCCCTTACCAGCACAGGGCACTGGGGAGAGCTCGGAGAAAGCTCAGCCCTCAGTGCTGCAGGGTGCAATCCCTCTGGCTGAAGATAATTTCCACCTACTTCCCTCCGTACTGAGGACCATGGCCATGCTCCTTTACAGGAAGAGCTGGCCAAAGCAATGTCACTGTAATCCTGGCACATCTGCGCTGTCCCCAGCGTGAACTATTAACACCTCAAGTAACATCTGGGAACATCGAAAAGCCTGGAGGAGGCCACATGCCCAGCCTCTCCCTGAAGCTGTGTAAGGTGAAAGAAGCAAGCCTGTTCTTGAGGTTGTCGGGACATTCCCAAATGCATTCCAGCACTTGCTGAGCTGCTGATTACAAGATAGATAGACACTTTTTTAAGAAATAAGGTTGTATTTCAGATTCTTGCACGTTGTCTTCTCTGAAGAAGTAGCACACCTTTGTTTGCCTTTTCCTTTTCTCCTGTGATATTTTCCAGTTGGTTTTACTTAGGGAAACAATACAGCTATGAAGTAAGCACTGACAAAGCACAGAGGAAAGGGAAGAGAAGTAGGTTTTCCATCACTTTTTTTTTTTTCTCTGCATTTGCATTGGATCCTTAATTGGGTTTGTAGGAACATCTGATCTCTCCCGAGTGTGCAGCTTACTCTCTGCATTCTCACAGGCTATGCTGACACCTCCAAAAGCAAAGCTCACCTAACATACAAATATATGTGTTTTCATCAGGAAGGTGTCTTGACACATCTTGGGTCTATCAGAGAGCAGCCAGGGATCTGACACCACACAAGTGTAGTCTTGTCTATCCTCTGTGCCTGATATGTCTGCACAGTTCAGAGCAGAAATTTTACAATGCCTGTCTTCAGATAAAGCTAGGGTTAAGTGTGAAAAATTGCTGGTTTGTCCTACTTCATAAGTGCAACTCCTCTAGCTCCAGAAAGGTTGGGACTCTTGTTAGGACACTTCCCACTTCCCCTAGTAGGAGGTATCACCTCTCGGCAAAAATCTTTAATCAGTCTCAAGAGGAAGGTTTTGTTTTGTTTTGTTTTGTTTTGTTTTGTTTTGTTTTGTTTTGTTTTGTTTTGTTTTGTTTTGTTTTGTGTTGAGTTTTTAACCTCCCAGCCTCACCAGAGAATGGATACACAACAAGTTGTGAGCTGGGCTTGAACTAGGAAAACCTAAAACTCTCACAATTTTTTTCTCATCAAACAGGAGTGCATTGATGCTATCACTGCTTTCAGGAAGGACACTGAAGCAGTTTAAAGTTAAAATACAAATCAAAGCCCGAAAGAGCTTTGAGATTAGCCGCAAACGTGCCATAATGTGTCATTTGCAGCATGGCAGAAATAATGTTCTGGCACGTGAGATGTTAAAAAAAGCATATATTCCAGTCCTAGGCAGAGTTAAAAAAAAAAAAAAAAAAAAAAAAAAAAAAAAAAAGAAAAGAAAAGAAAAAAGAAAAAAAACCGCTCAAAACCCAAAAAGGGAAGCTTATTCAGGGATTATCAACGTGACTGTCTCCATCAAGTGATGTCTCATGCACTGAAAGCAGCTTCTATAAAGGAGGAAAAAAAAACAGTTTATGACATCTAGTGGTAAAAGGAGATGTGCACACACGCACTGTCTGCATGAAGCCCTGCGAGACTCACACCCGTATGCCGGTCAGGAGAGCCAGGCTATTTCTGGCAGCAGGTTCACTGTACTTACATCTGCACTTCTTGACAATAGTCTGTGTGCAAAGTGTAAACTCCTTCCTTGCAGGCCTATCAGAAGTCAAGGCACTACATGCCACGGATGAGTGCTTTCAATTCCACCACCAGCTACACTGCACACGGGAAAACAGACCTTTGCGTAGGCAGATATCATACTGACAATAGAAGATAGCTTCGGCTCAAACCCAGATATCTATGAGCTTTTATTATGAACCTTGTCTCTGATTTCTCAGAAATGATGACTGGCTGCACCCTTTACTCTTTTGGCTCAGAAAATGTCCGTGTCAGAGCAGGAAGAAAGCTACCGAATCTGCACCTGGGATCTCTGAAGTGAGCAGGTACCAGTAACTGCTCAAACGATGGGAGCACGCACAGAGGCTATATGGCACCCCAGAGCACACACGATTTCTGGTGTAGCTCTTATTGCAGCCTTTGTGCAAAAACATTCCCTTCATGACCTTTATATCCACCTTGTTTTCCAAAATAGACAATTATTGGCATTCTTTTCTAGACACTGTTGTATGAAGTACTGTGATCACAACAGGATGCAGGATAAACTCAGCTTTTCCAGGTCATTCAGTGCTGCCCTCCATCACAGAAGAGTTGTCTCAGTCCTGCAGGAGACCACAGCTAGAAGAAACCCCACACACCTTGACAGACCTTCTCCAGAGCAAAGCCTCTGCCACAGCATCGCTTCACCCCCTGCCAGAATTAATCCAGAAGTGCAGCTGGGCTGTCAGTGTGCTTTTCTCCAGGAACCCAGCACAAATCTGATCTTTTGCTTAACACCGAAGCTTCGGCACTTAACTCTTCCTCATGCCCTCCTCTGTCTCGGCAGGCTGGCACTCTTCACTGCACCAAGGAGTCCTGTTGGCTTCGGGCAAGCTGAGTGCTATAGCCCACCAGGCTGAGCTCTGCTCAAGTCCCGGCACCCACCAGAGATGGGCAGAGATCTGTGGAATAAAAACACCCGACTTCAAGTGCCTCCTACATCTCAGCATCTGAGTGCAGTTCTCCTCCTAATGATGGCATCCATGTCAACGAATCCACCATGGTCGTGGGTGGCCAGCACCTCCTCCAGCCCATGGGAGGTGACCTCCCAGCTGGAACATTGTGCAGTTCAGTCTTGCTGTGACATACGTTGAAGATCAGCAAGTGAGAAGCAACGGGGGTGATACTGCCCAGAGTAGGTGAATAAGGGTCACTTGAACCCAAGGAAAAACCCTGAAAGGGGAAGGGGAAAGAAAAGGAGTTGACATGCTTTTGGAAGAGGGGAGGTAAATATTGCAGAGTATGCCTAGCTGCTGCCCAGCTTGATAGTGCTGGTTAAACTCAGCACAAATAACATAACACGGAGTTAAGATTTGTCCACAGTGAATTAGTGCGGATCAATTTAGAAGAATATTAATGTTTACGTAGAATAAGCTACGTCCCTGTCTGCCTTTTAAAGCAATTCTTTAAACTATAAAATGTTCTGATTAAAAAAATCTGAAACAGTTGCCTTTTTACTGCTAGAAAGCTTTTGTCTAAAGAGTTTCCATACTCAAAGATCAGCAAAAAACTACAGTTTCTGCTTTAGACTCAAAACTCAATATCATTTTAAGCCCAGGAGACTATCTAGATGCCAGGGAAAGGACAAGGTGACTGCTCCAGAGCACTTGGCATAGAGGGACTTTATCAAATGACATGGCAATAGGTACATTGCCAACACAGCTCCCTAGGACCTCAGCGTTATCTAAAGCTCTTGCAGGGGACCGAGCTGCATTAAACCAAGCCAAATCAGATTAAAAGCAAATTCTCCTGTGTTCCTGCCAATTCAGCCAGGTCACAGGAAACCAAGCTCTCCCACCAAAGGACACTTTGAGAGGAGACAGCACTACTTTGATAGCACAGCTTTTTAGTTTGTATTGCAAGTCCTTCAACAGAGATGGTCACAAACAACTTTGGGTTAATCCCTCTTTCTTAAATCTCCTCTCTGCCTCAAGAAATGTTCAGAGGAATCAGTGAGTGAGTTTAAATAGACCCAAAACACAGTCCCAAAGCTTGTGGAGGTGGGAACAGGGAACGTCACCCAGAGATCTCCCCTGCCTGTGTTTTATGCTGGAAGGTAATTTGTTGCATGCAGTGGGGACAAGAGTCACAAATGACCATGTCCCATCACTCTGGGACAACAGACACCTCCATGCCTCCACCCAGCTCCAGCTGGCAGATCCACCAAGCCGATGCTTTCAAAACCCCTTGAAGGGGATGAGTCTTGTTCAGGTCTGGGTAAGACATATCTGTAAAGAGAGAAAGGAAGCAGCTGAGCTCAGTGAGGAAAGCTCTCCATGTGTCAGGCACGCTTTCACACCTGAAGGATCACAATCTTACAACACACCAGTGCTTTGGTGCTCGAGGGATGAAAACAGATCTCAGCACCAGTTCTTGTTCAGGGGACAGAGTAAGAAAGTTAGGAATTCATCATTTCCCCACACAACCAAGAGCACAGAAATCGTCTCTTCCTATTCGGCTTCCTTATTACAAGGTGGAGGGAAAGTTGCTAAGCAGGAAAGGAAGCAGCTCTTTATTCCTAACTTACACCAAAAAAAGAAATTGAAAACCCTGGGAGAGAGGGTACACAAGTGCCCTTCAGTAGCCCCAGCTCATGCTTACATGCTTATTTGTGTGACATTTTTTTTTCCACTCAGGATCCAACGTAGCAATGGGCTGAATGGGTTTGGTGAAGCTTAATTTCTAAAGATCTGTGAGAGCAGATCAACACTCAGAGCTGCCTGCACAACTCATATAGAGTTGTAGTTAAAGAATATGGCCAAAGAAAAAGAAACGTACAGTTTTAAATGCCAAGAGAAAATCTATTTCTAACCATCTAAAAGGAAATTCCCCACCACGCTCTCCTCACACCCTGATAACATTATCTTCATTAGCTTTTTCCCCTGTATTAATGTCAGGAATACTGCTTGCTCTTGGGCTTTCTGGAGAGGTCTCCTTCAAAGAGGATTTTTGCATAATTTACTGCAGGACTCTGGGGAAGTGTCATCAGAGAGTCCCTTCACCAGATCCTGTACTCAGACGCCCTGCTAAGCATCTATAGTTAGAAGAGATGACGCAAGCATTGGTACCTCTCGCGTCCCCCTTTCCTCTCCTCCATCCATGCCGGAGCCGTACTTGCTTTCAGCCAGACATTAATGCCCACACGCTTCCTGCTAGGAGTCCTCTAGGTACTGCATTAGTCACACAGCTTGTCAACGTGAGCTCTGGGCTAACATTTATTTGAACCCTTTTTTTTCCAGCACAACTGCCATTGCCTTCAGCAGGAGTTTGAGCAAATTCAATAGCCAAATCCTTCCCGCAAAGGCTGCTGCAGAGCTTGCACGTTTCCAGCACCAGATCCTGCAATGTCTTGCAACAAAGCGCCTCAGACAACTGAGTGGGCTAAGAGCTTGTTCTCCCTCTTGTAGGAGGAGACTTCCCATGAAGTACCTCTCTTCAATGATGAATAAATATTATTTGTGCACAAGGATTTCAGCGATCTGTGCATTACACTGGCTCAGCTGCTAAGGGATGAAACTCATTCCCCTCCTCCATGAAGCACAGAAATTTTCTACCATGTGGGGTGGGAAGACGAAGGGAAAGGCATTTTTCTAGGGGAACTTGTAAACCACATCTTGTGAGAATAGCCACTGGGCGCACTGGAAACTTGCCCACCTTCCCACAGTCAGTGTGGGGAACAGGGTCGGCTTAACTAAAAACAAATCAGGAGATGACTCTGAAAATAATTCTGCCATTTACAAAGGTCAGATCTAAGAAAAGAATTGTTCTTGGAAGTGAGTTGGGGTCAAAACCAGACAAGCTCTTCTTGTTTTCCATATGAAGCTGAAAGGAAGAGCTGCTCATCTGATAATAAAGCCCAAATGCTTCTTGAACATTTGATGTCTCATTAAAATGAGAGAGCAAAGATGATGGAGTGTAGGCATTGCAGGAGGTGGGGAAAGCAGTATTTCTGGTGACGTGTTGAGCTCTTTCACAGCTGAGGTTTGGAAGCCTTTGGCATCACATTTCACAACCAGATCCCAGCAAGAGATTAACTTTTTTTCATTTCTATGGATAACTCTTACTGAACTAAACCCTCTTCTCTATTTAAACTACTTTTTTCTTGCAGGCAAGCTCCAACTTTATTGATCTAGTCAAGAGTAATTTCACTTCAAGAGCCTGAGAAATGCCACCTTGAAAGGAATGACAGGGTTCACAATTTCCTTCCTAAAACTTCATTTGCACTTTTGCCTCCCTACAGTTGAGGGCTTATACCAATAACCCAACCCCACCAAAGTAAATCATGCAAACAGTTTTAGAACAAGTGGGCTGGGCCAGAGGAATATTAGTTTATATTATCCCGATTCTTTCCCCTGGGAGACACCTGGGTGAGTACTTATGTGTCAGTGGGATTGGTAGGAGTATCTTCTGTGTGCTAACTGCTTTCCCATAGCCATGATCTGACGTCTGGCCCCAGATACTATCCTAGCTCCCTTCCCAAAATTTCCCCTGGTGCCATTGATCTTGATTCCCATGACTGTGTCCTCACCAGCCAGCTGAGTCCAGGCAATGCTGAGCTTTTCAGTCCCTGATCACATTAGCGGAAGTCACTAGACAAGCACTGCCCCTTTGTTAACTGGCATCCTATAATTACTCCTCCAGTCCCAACATTTCTCTTGATTTGATCACAGCCTCCCTGAAGCTGTCCTGTCCAGAGTCCCTCTCAAGTCTTTCAAGAAGAATAAACAAACATTCATTTCTTTATGAAACCATGCACTGTGTTTTCAGACAAAATGAGTGAGGACTACCAGAGCCATTTCCCTCTCACAGGCTGCCTCAGAGCCCTGAGTTAATGCATCAGTCTGAATCCAACCTCTGCCAGGTTTTTGTTCTCATGTCTTCGTCTCCACTATCAAGTACAGAGATGGTATAATTAGACACATGTCCATCATCTCTACATGCACCACCAGACAATGAACACAATGCTGTCAGAAGCCCCAACACACTGACCAGTTCCTGGAGAGCTCTGGGTTGGGGCCCTTCGTTTTGTCCACAGTGGAGGTATCTAGAGCCCTGGTGATCCAATATGACAATGAATCATCATCTCAGAATGACAGCAGTCCCCTGGGACTTGACCTTCCACCCAAACCAGGTGGGCTAGTAACCCACTCCGTAAATATCGGCTTTGGTAGGAGGTTAGAGAAATTTATGGGTCTTGAGTATTCAGATCTGAAAGTAAATGTCATGGTTTAACCCCAGCCAGCAGCTAAGCCCCACACAGCCACTCACTCACTGCCCCTGGTGGGATGGGGTAGAGAATTTTAAGGGTAAAAGTGAGAAAACTCATGGGTTGAGATAAAAACAGCTTAACAGGTAAAGCAAAAGCCATGCACACAAGCAAAGCAAAACAAGGAATCCGTTCGCCACCTCCCCCGGGCAGGCAGGTGCTCAGCCATCTCCAGGACAGCGGGGCTCCCTCACGCGTGAAGGTGACTTGGGCAGACAAACGCCATCACTCCGAACGTCCCCCCTTCCTCCTTCCCCAGCTCTCTGTGCCGAGCGGGACGCCCTACGGCCTGGGACGTCCCTGTGGGCAGTTGGGGTCAGCTGTCCCGGCCGTGTCCCCTCCCAACTCCTTGTGCACCCCCAGCCCCTCGCTGGTGGGGTGGGGTGAGAGGCAGGAAAGGCCTCGGCTCTGTGTGAGCCCTGCGCAGCCATCACTAAACCATCCCTGTGCTACCAACACTGTTTCCAGCACAAACCCAAACCACAGCCCCACATGGCTACTGTGAAGGAGATTAACTCTACCCCAGCCAAAACCAGCACATTCTCCACCCCTTATTCCATACCACTTACATCATGGTCATGTACCATACTATCCAATAAAACCTCATTAACCAGCACCTCCCTTTCCATCCTTTGATATAATACTCAGATATCATTCCCCTACTCTGTGGAACACCCCTGTGAAATGTCTGTAAAATGTCCACAAATGTCAACAAAATGTCCACCGAGTTCATTCAGTCCATGACTGTAGGTTCCATCTGTTATGGTGGTCATTCAGGACAGGAGAGGTGGTGTGTTCTGTGGAGTTATTGGGCACCAAAGCCAGCTCAGGTTGGGTCGCTGCTGCAGTTGCACTGCTTCTTATCAGTCTTGTCCTACATTGGTTTGGGTGGTTCCTGATATAGTAATTCCCATAGCATGCAACTCAAATCCTGGGTTACAACAATTTAAATTTCCATTTAAATCCATTACAATCTCCAGCTCTGGTCCATTTGGGCCAGGTTATAAGGTTTAACACCGCAATGAGCTCCCACCCTTTGCCCCTGCTTTGACTTGGACTTTTCCACAGACTGCAGTCCCTCAGGGGTGTACCTGCTCCGCAGAATCACAGAATCATCTCAGTTGGAAAAGCCCTTGAAGCTCCTCCAGTTCAACCATGACTGTGCAGGTTTAAGCCTTGCCGGGATGAGAGAGCACGTTGCCGTCGCCCCTCCCCAAGCCGCGCCAGTCGGGCTGGAAGTTAGACACAGACCCCAGCTAAAATAACAAGAAATTTAATACAACAGAGTGATAGAACAATCTGAACAACAACAGTATCAATGGTAACAACAATAAACAGAAATAACAGTGAACAAGACAAACGATATACAGAGAAATACTGCTAGCTGGTTTATGGAAAGCAAAGTTCCCCTCCCGAGCCCGCCAATGAGCAACGAAAAGGTTCCACCCCTGGACCTGACGTCAGCATGGTATGAATAACCCGGCTGGAGATCCCTTCCCCCTCTCTCTCTGCTGGGGAAAACTGGACTCTATCTTAGCTGAACCAGGACACATGACCCTCACCCTGACCATTCCCAACTCTACCAGATCCCTCAGCGCTGGCTCAGCCTGACTCTTCAACCCCTCCAGGGATGGGGACTCCCCCCCTGCCCTGGGCAGCCCATTCCAACGCCCAACAGCCCCTTCTGCACAGAAATCCTTCCTCAGAGCCAGCCTGACCCTGCCCTGGCACGAGTGGAGTCACAGTCTCTCCAGGACTGTACCTGCTGCGATGCAGACTTAGCCACAGCCACAGCTGCTCTGAGGTGCACTTGTGTGTGACCTCCATGGGCCACAATGCCTTCGGAGATGTACCTGCTCCAGGTGCCTTACCCATTACCCACAGCCACAGTTCCTTCAGAAGTAAACCAGCTCACCATGGCCTTACCCATGACTGCAGCCCCTCCGGGGAGGTATCTGCTCTGGTCAGGGGCTTACCCATGGCCACATGCTTTGAGGTGCTCCAGCATGACCTCCAGCACAGACATGGATGCTCTGAGGTGCACCTAATGCAGCATGGACTTATCCACAGCTACAGATGCCTCGAGCTGTATCTTCTCCATCATGGACTTATCCTTGAGTCACAGTCCCTTCAGAGGTATACCTGCTGCAGCACAGACATAACCACGGCCACAGAGGCTTCGAGATACACCTGCTCTGGCATGAACTTATTCACAGCCACATATGCTTCAGGGTGTCCTGCTCCTGCATGGACTCATCCACGGGTCACAGTCCCTTTGATCTGAGTTCATGCTGGAGTTCCAGCCTGTCCAGTGCAGCAGCACAGAACCAGCAGCCATGCCCTGGCCATCGGCCAGCCCAGGCGCATCGCCATGGCTGTTATCACAAGGTTCCCAGGCACAGCAGAGTCAGATGATCAGCATCACAACAAGCAGCGAGAGGAAAAAACAGCCACTAATGAGCCCTAGACTAAGATACAGCGAGGCAAGCAAGCCCCATGGCAAGCACAGGAGCCTGACAGTTAACAGCTAAACAGCAATAGCAGCTGTAAATGCGATCCAGCACAGTCCAGTCAAATCTGTCGTTATCTTGAACCCTTTAAGCCCCACGTTGGGGGCCAAAAGGACTGTCGCGGTTTAACCCCATCTGGCAACTAAGAGGGATGGCACTGTGTATGTGCATGGACCTGCATGCTGGAGCAGGGGAACACAACAGCACAGCAATAGCCAGGCCAAAATGAGTGAAACAAGAAACATTACACTTTTTATCCTATAAGCAGATGGTGAAATTGAAGAGGAAGCGCTAGAGCCAGACAGGCACCATCACACACATCCATTGTGTTACAACCACTAGCAAAAATCCCACTAGCACCAACTGGAAAACAGCAGAGACAAAAGAGCCTTGGAGGATGCAGGAGCAATGCTGTGTCCAACTCTGGAGAAGGGCTAACAGTCCTCCCTGTCTGCACAGCCATGGGCGAGAGCTACTGGTTCACCAAGTTGGTCTCTGAAATAACCAGCAGCATTTTGCTCGTGGCGTTTCAGACGGGAGTTCAAGGTGCAGCCCCCACAGTAACCCCACTGCCCTTGTGTGCCCTTTGCTGCTGCTGTTCATTTAACACCGCAGTCTGAAGCCAGGCTACCCCTTACTGCATCCTGCCTTTCTGCAGTCTCCAGCCTCACCATCATTTGCAACATCAAAGTGCATGAGCCATTTATCTGCCTTCAAACCAGAAGTCCAAAGCGCATGGTGAGTTGACTGGATCTGTCTTTGCTGCCTGCTCCCACGCTGTACACGGGGGAAAGGAGAACATGCACCAAGGGGACTCTCCTGGCAGCCTGTGCTAAATGACATGGGCTGCTGTTCACCTGCTAGCTGGTGTTGGCCCTAAATCTGTACCAGTAACACCATCTGTCGTAACCTTAGCAGTCCTAGAGTTGACCTTTATCCATTTCTTTACTGAAATATGTTTAAACAGAGCTTTGTCTACTGAGAGTCATAGAGGGAGGAAGACAAGCAAGCCTGTACTACCCATAAAGTCTCAAATCATCACAGGTTGGGCTTCCTCAATTAACACCACTCTTCATTTCACTCCCTATGAAAACATTGTGGCAGATGTTAACAGAAATGTATTTAGCCTCATAACAGGGTTACATGACAACAATAAGCTCCCCGTAGCTGGAGAAGGGGAGAAAGGCTGAAATTTGGGTACTTGATCGCAGCCACTGAAGAGACCACAACCGCTGAGGAGGCAACGACCTCGTCACACCTACCAGCCCTTCCCATGTGTTGCCTTGGTGTATCCCATTGCTGAAAAACTTAGTTTTCCTCTTCCCTTGGAGCAGAAGCTCCCAGACCATGCCGGGAGGACCTTGGCTCTGAAGCCAGCTCTCACACCTGCTGAGAAAGTTTGAAATCTCACCCCAAGCATCCGAACTCCAACAGCGAGAGATGTGTTGGAAGTCTCATGTCTGAGAGAGGGAGCGACCTTTCCTCCCTACCCCTGGTCTAGTACCTGTGTTTCCCAGCCTTGATACTAGTTCACTTTCTTTTTGCCTTAGGGTCTTGGGGACCTCTTGTGGTCGAAAGTAAAAATGTGTTTGAGAAGGGTAAGAGAGGACGGAGCGGGCAGGTTGGCCAGCTGCAGAGCTTCTTTAAAGAAACTTTAAAAACAGAAAACGGAAGATACAAGATGCTCCCAGACAAGAGCAGTTAACCCTTCCCTTGAAAAGACTGCAAACAAATAGTTATGCCAGGCAAGGGTCCCTGAAGCCTTCACAGGGATACAGTGAACAACTCCTGCTTTTACAGCGCAAACTACACAACCCTGAAACTAGGAGGCTGTAGTGATGCCAAGCCAGTTGTCTCCATCTTTGGAGGTCCCCAGGTGCTCCTGGGAATCAGTCTGAAGCTTCACTCATCGGTTACTTCCTTGCAGGACCCTGCTTGGAGGAGCGATGCCAGCCTGTGTTTATGCACAGTCAGGCTTCGCTGCGCTCCGTGTTGGTGTTTCAGCTCTCCAGCCCCGCAGTGCTGTCTTTGCTGGCTATTTAGTTTGAGGCTTTTTTCAGTAGGGAAGAATTCAGAAGAGGAAGACCTGAGCTGCTTGACGTACAGAGCAAGGGCTGTCCCACCACACGCAGTCTGTCTGTCAGCACTTCTACAGCTCAACTGCAGCCTCAACCTCTTGAGGCTGATGGCAAGTATTGTGTTGGGGACGAGCCCTCAAATAAGGCATATTGCTGTGTTCACCACAGGCACCCATGAGAGGAGGGCGATGCTGCTACGCTGACGTGTGGTTCTCATCACTGGATTACTTGTTTCAAGACAAAGCTGGCCAAAGGGTAGGGAAACCAAAGAAGAAAAAGTCAAAATAGCTCAAGCTCGATTGTGCCTCTGCAAAGTGCCTGTGGGTTGCTAAGGAACGGTGGGTGATTTAGTCTCTTTGAAGTTTTTGTCATTCTCTCCAGTCAGCTGGCAAGATCAGCTCTGCTTGGAAAGACACCCTACAGCATGCGGCTGCTCAGGTTGGGTGTCATCGTCACCCCACCCGCTCAGCCTCGATCCCTACAAGATATGGTACCAAAGGAGACCACGAAGGCAAGACCCACCCAAAGGTGAATGGAGCTGGGAAGCCTGTGGAGAAGATAGTCCATTTGCTGTGCTGTTGGCTTGCTTCTCTACAAGGGCTTTGTTCTTACTATGAAAAAAACACAGTGTATTTCTCAAAGGCTTTTTTTTTCCTCAATGAATACTTCTGCTCAGCACCTCAAAGAGCTCAGGACATGCTTAGGTTGGCTGTTTCACACAACCGTGCTCCTGGAATAGTTCACAATCTCACACCAAAGAGGCCTCAGCCCAGTACATGAACACAGGGCACTGCTGCTGAAGGCAAAGCAACCTCTGCACCAGCCCCCTCTCTCCTCTAAGCAGCCACAAGACCTCTCCCTGCCGTGTCAAAGCTTTTTAATGTGAAGCTACAATTACACACCATTCTAGCTAACACCAACTCATCTACTCATCTCTATCTCTCTTGTCTCCAAGTACCTGAATAATTAACCTGCCATTGACTGTTAGCTGTGGCTCTACCAGGAGTGCTTTGGGACCAACCGGGATTTCTTTGGGGGGCAGCAGAGCCCACCCACAGGAGACCCCATCCTTCAGCCTGTCCCCACCATCCACCCAACTCACAGGGAATAAGGGACTTGGCACGAGCCCCACTGCCTTGTCAGCAGAGGAAATATATATTTTGCTGTGATTTGTTCTAATGCTTTATGATATGATCTGGTCTCCTGGGTTTTAGAGAGATGGATAGTTTCTGTAATCCAGGCCTTTTGCTCCAGATGCTACTGTTCAAAGGGCAGGTTTATAATTCTTAACTTTTCTCCTGTTTCTCCTTCTGTTTTCTTTACCCCCTTTTTTGAAGACCATCCTGTCACTCGTGATGTGCAGAGATGCCCCTAATAGCTCTGACATTGCCCCTAATGGTTTGCCAAGTAGTTTAGATAGAGTTTTATTATACTTACATTATTTCTATGTTGGAAAAATCAAAGACCTCTCCAGACCCAGCAGTTAACACACCGATGCTTTTGCTGCTTGCACAGCACTGGGGCCACCTCTGCCTCCCACGCTGCCCTCAGAGAGGCTGGTGATGGGCAAGAGGCTGCAGGGACAGAGCTGCTGGCGGGGAGTGAGCAAGCAGCTCTGTGGGACTTAGCTGCCCGCTGTGTTAACCCACAACAAATACGAAGGAGGTTTTCTGGGTCAAGAATAGAAGTGGGCAGAGCTGTGTTTGAAGGTGAGGTGTGAGTCTGCAGCTCTGTGTTTTCACCAGACACTTCCAGCCCTGGCGCCCAACTTGGAGCCGCATCCTGAGGGTGCTGGCTGGACAGAGTCCCCCACCTTTGCACCTCTCTCCAACTGAGCAAATATAAACCATTTTTAAATACACCTTTTGGTAAAGCAAGGCTCAACTTTCCTGGTGAAAGGTTCACATAAATTCACGTTCCATCGGGGAAATGTGTTCCATCACATTCATGTTGCCATCAGAGTACCACTCTTAAGGAGGAGCCATTCACAGCATTATCCAAAAGCCATTTTTTGCCCCCATTTGTCATTTTCTAGCCAGGTAGGCAAGTCCTGGACTGCTGACAGCCTTGCCATCACCCTGTGCTTTTTAACCCCACAAAACTGCCTGGCTGTTTGGTTTTCAGGCACAAGGTGGCACTGAGGAAGCAGCTTTCCACTCCGTGTCTCCTGTCTGTGGCACAGCAGTGCCCACGCAGGACTGGGATCCCTCCGGCTGCCCCTCGGCCCCTGCAGGCACAGCGGCTCGCTGCAATGTGGGGCTTTAAAGGAAGCAGAAACCCCTCCATTCAGAATACCGACCCACAGCTTCACCCTCCATATGAGCCCAGAGGGGTTGAGACACACCCCAGGAGAACATCACCCCACGGGGGTGCATGTGGGGACCCGCCAGACACCTCCTGCCTCTACCCAGCCAGGGTACCAACCCCACCCCCCTTTGCAGGTGTTGCCCTCGCACACCTTCTGTGACTTTCCTTCTCCTCCTGAGGTCTTACACCACATGTGGGGCACGGGGCAACACTGGTGATGAACCACCTGCCAGGGACTCGGCTCTCCAGCAAAGACACCCTTCCTCTTTCTCCTGCATTTGTGATTTCCAACTCGTTTGGGGTAATTTTTTTTTTTTTTTCTTTACATGCATGCACTGCAGCATGTTTCCCTTCAATGGAGATGTGAGCACACAGGAGAGGGCAGAGTGCTCTGCTCTGCCCTGGGATGCAGGAGAAAGGCCCCCCACTAGGCTGGCACCAGCCCCATGGGCAAGGAGTGGCCTCTGGGCAAACACGGAGCACCAGCACCTTCCCAGGGCCTCCTGCTCCAGGGAAGCAGCTACAAGGCTGCTGGAGCACATGAGGTGATGGATGATGGGCATTGGTGGAGGTCCCACACGAGCCTCGCTGCAAAGGGGACAGGTAGTGGCTTTCTGGCAAAGCCAGGAGACAACAGCACCCCATGCTGCTGGCCCATGTGAGAGGTTGGCCCAAACAGCTGGAACATGAAGCACCTCAGAGTAGCCTCTCTGTGATATTTAGAGACCCCCCTGGTTTAAGGAGATGGCAGAACAAGAGAGAGAAACATAAATCTAGCAAGAAATAAAGCACTCTGCCTCCTCTCTGGCTCTTGGGATGGGCATCAGTGCCCGGGACAGGCAGGGGTACAGGCAGGCATGTTGTCTGCAGCCATCTCGCTGGCTTCAGAACAGAAAAAGCTCTGCCCTGAGCTAGGACCATCCTCAAATACTCGTCCCTGTCTCCATCACTCGTCTCAGGCATTTCAGCCACCTCCTCCGCCACGCTTCGCGCAGCTTCCAGCACGGGGACACCCACGTTGTTCGGGGCATGCGGGGTCTCTCCTAATGAACGGCTGGAGCATGTTGCATACAGCGAAGCTGAAAAATTACAGTCATGAAACGTTAAACACTGCAGTGAGGAGCAGATACCTCCTAGGTAGTTTTCCAGGCCAATGGTTACAGCAATCTCTCTGTATGTTTACACACAAATAACAATAATTAAAGCAAAAACCAACAGAACTGCATGAACTCCTAACCAGATTAAAAATTAAAAACTAAAACCCTCTTTGGAAAACAGTTACACATTTTCTGTGCTGTTTAGCTATTCAGAGTCTCGTAGGAGTCCAATCTTTTAATGAGACATGTTATAGGATGTAATTACATAGGTTAAGATCACAAGCATTCAGGGAAAAACTCTGTCCTTGCTCCGTAGGATGGGAACAGGAAGAGTTTCGTGCTCAAAGCCTCGGCATGGCTGACTTCTTGTGAAGAACAGTATTATTGACTGGGTTGACTATCTGATTGCAGTTTAATAACAAAATTTCAGAGAAATGGATGAGAATTTCAGTCACAAATTTGCAGCATGGGGAAATCATTCATTAAAACATGAAAAATAGTTTGTTTGATTTTAAGATCTGAAGGATTCCGGTTTAAAGGTTTGAGTAATAAATACATTTTACTTCCTACCTTTTCCCAGGAAGGACTCAAATACTATGGGGCCTTCATTTTGTATGCAATCAAATATTAAGTAACATTTTAACCAGCACTTTTCACTCCTCACCTTGCAACTCCAACCGTTAAATAATTCATGCAAGACTAACGACAAAATTCCCCCTCCTGTGATTGCAATGGGCAGAAGCTCTTTCACATCCCTTCACCTGCAGTAAAAGTAAATTGGTGCTAACCGGGATCATCGAGGGCTGGGAGCAAGATTTCTAGCTGCGTTTCCAGCTCCGAGGCTGCTTCTGTAGTGAAGCAAGCAGCAGTGGTTAACAGCCAGCTCCGGCATTCAGCCCGCAAGCACAGTCCTTGCAAAGCGTTATTTTTTTTAAATGTGCATCTCAGAAAAATCATGTTTTCCCTCGCCTGCTATTGTCAGTGATCACTTGCCTCCCAGCAGTCAAGAGATAGCAGCTGATTAATATCAAATCTCTGGGAGCTGTTAGATATCCATCAAAGGCCTGAAGAGTGTGTCTTTTGCCTATTGAAACAGTTTAACCACTGATGGGATTATAATTATCTTGCTATCAACTGCAACAAAGCAGCTCAGCAGGAGCTGTTACACTTAAACAGAGGAGGTCAACTGAATTATCCTAGTGGGAAAGTAAATGTGAGACCATGACCTTGCTCTATAGATTGTCTGTAATTAATTGGGTTTATGATTTATATTGGGGTCAAGCTTTCACCTGTCAGTCCCAGGCCAGTGGGTCACACACTCAGCAGCTGGATGGTCCCTTGCTATCACCACCCATTGAGGATTTGGGATATATGAAGCTTCTCTGCACCAAGTATGGAGCAATTCCTGGCTGCAGTAGTCATGGATGAGCAAGGTGGAGCTGCAGCTTTTGAGCTAGAAAGCATGAAGGAGCTGCAGCTCACATTTTTCTGGACCAGAAGAAACATGAACCAGGGAATAGATTGAAAAAATCCATCCATCCAGGAAGAAAGGCTCAGGCTTGCCATTCAGGCGGGAAAACTCAGCCTAGGCATGCGAAAAATATTTCTGACAGCAAGGACAGTGTTGCCTGAGGAAGCACTCATGAACCATCAGTGGCAGTTCAGGACCAGATGGGATGAGCATCTGCCAGGAAAGGGCCTGGGTATGGCTGCCCTGGGGGATGGAGAAGCTGCTCCGCACCTCCCATGCTGGCCCCATGTGCACTGGGCTGGGGGTGACGCATGTACCGGTGCTGGGCATGGCAGGACTGATCCTTCCTGGGGCCGCGTGCTGTGCTGGGCACCTTCCTCATGGCTGCAGAGAGACCCATCCTGGAGCAAGCAGCCCGGGTATCTGCCCATTGCTCACCTCACTGAATCTCTTCCAGCTCCCTTCCTTGATTCCTTCCTTCCTCCCCTGCAGCTCATGGCTTTTCCCCTTAAATTTCCTTGAAAATTTCCCCCTGAAAGCAGGATCTACCCCTTGCCTGCACCTTTTCATGGCAGGGAGGTCCCAAAGTCTAGAAAAAACATGGCTTTGGCCGTGCGATCACCACCACCCAGCTTGTGTCAAAGCACTGCAGCACTGGCAGAGGCAGGATGGGTACCAGCTGCTGTAACAAGCTGTACCAATGTCTATTTATTAGCAATAAAAAGAAAAAAAAAAAAAGGATTTGGATTATAGGCACTATGATTAAAATATAAAGAAAGAAACACGGACTGGTTTCCAACTCAAAATGCAAACTCAGAGAGGGAAGTGGTAGATGGGGAATCTAAACAGCAAAACGATGATGTACAAAGAACAAAACAACTAGGAGAGAGAACAGGAAAGAATGGAAAAAACAAAGCAAGAGGAAAAAAGAAGAGAGATGAAAAAGGAAAGAATAAGAAAGTGTGAAAAAAATCAGAAGTGGAAATAAACAATCAAAAGAAAAGCAAAGGAAGGAGACAGCAAACAAATGGAGAATAAAGGAACAAGGGAGGACAGAGATGGAGCAAATTCATGCAGAGAACAAAGAGGTGAATGTAAGGCAGCCCCAGACACAAAAACTAAGACAAGACAGCACTAAAGAGAAAGTAGAACAAAAATAGCACCAAAGGAGAAAACTTAAGGGAGTGAAGGTGCTAGTGAGATGACACCGGAGTAAAGGGGCAGAGCAGAGCGTGGGGGCATCGTGGGAGGGCAATGCCGGGGCAGACGCCGCTCCTGTGCTGCCCTCCTCCTCCAGTGCTGCCCCATGGGATGATGAGGGGGCCCAGGGAGGGTGAGCAAAGGGATCACACCATGGCAGAGCCCCACAGCCAGGGCTCGGTCCACCATCTGCCTCCCCAGCAAGCCTCTCTCTCTGCCCTGGGGCAACCGCGTCCTAGGCTGGAGCCAGCTCTGCCCACAGAAACCTCTCCAAAGATGTAACAGCTCCTCAGGTGCTCTGAGTTGTTGCGAAATCACCAAATGGCAATGGGCATCCCTCCTTTCGATCATAACTTCACCTTTCCTCCCTCTCTCCACCAGAGCTCAGGGTCCAGCTGGCTCCAAAACAGACCTGCCTCTGGCCAAAGCTGTGGCCAGCAGTGAAGCTAGTGGCATCTCTGAGATAACATTTAAGAAAGGGTAGAAAAATGTCATACGGCTGCTGTGAGAGAGGAGTGAGAAAAATGTGTGAGAAATAGCCCTGCAGACAGCTAGGTCAGGGAAGAAGCGGAGGGAGGAGGTGTTCCAGGCTGGAGAAGGGATTCCCCTGTACCCAGTGGAGAAGACCATGGCAAGGCAGTTTGTCCCCTGGCAGCCTGTGGAGGTCAATGGTGGGGCAGATACCACACTGTAGACCATGGAGCAGGGTTTCCTGCAGCAACTGTGGCCCATGGGGGATCCATGCTGGAGCAGTTTGTGAAGGACTTCATCCCATGGGAGGGACCCCACAATGGCACAGGGGAAAAGTGTGAGGAAGGGTTGACATAGACCCCCAGCAGCGCTACAGGCTTGGGGAGGAGTGGCTGGAGAGCTGCCAGTCAGAGAGGGACCTGGGGGGGTTGATTGACAGCCGGATGAACAAGAGACAGCAGTGTGCCCAGGGGGCCAAGAAGGCCAGTGGCATCCTGGCTTGTGTCAACACTGGTGTGGCCAGCAGGGACAGGGAAGGGATCTGAGCCCTGGGCTCGGCACTGGTGAGGCCGCCCCTCGCTGAGGTGGGTTCAGTTTTGGGCCCCTCACCCCAAAAAGGCCATTGAATGACTCGAGCGTGGCCAGAGAAGGGCAACGGAGCTGGGGCAGGGTCTGGAGCACAGGTCTGCTGGGGAGTGGCTGGGGGAACTGGGGGGGGGGTCAGTCTGGAGAAGAGGAGGCTGAGGGGAGACCTCCTGGCCCTCTGCAACTCCCTGCCAGGAGGGGGCAGAGAGGGGGGATGAGTCTCTGGAGCCAAGGCCCCAGCGCCAGGCCCCGAGGGAATGGCCTCAAGCTGCCCAGGGCAGGGTCAGGCTGGCTCTGAGGAAGGATTTCTGTGCAGAAGGGGCTGTTGGGCGTTGGAATGGGCTGCCCAGGGCAGGGGGGGAGTCCCCGGGATCCCTGGAGGGGTTGAAGAGTCGGGCTGACCCAGCGCTGAGGGATCTGGGGGAGTTGGGAACGGTCAGGGTGAGGTTCATGGTTAGACTGGAGGAGCTTCAGGGGCTTTTCCAACCAAGATGACTCTCTGATTTTCTATGCTGCAAATGGGACACTCCATGATGGAGCGCTATTCACCACGCTCTGCCCAACAGGCCCAAGGTTGGACACTACACTTACCTGGACTGATACTAACAGCCTGCTGTTCCTCAGCTCAGGTGGGAGAGCTGCTGCTCCTATCAGGAGAACTGCAGCAGTGCCCTTACTACATGGTGCACCCACAGATATACTTCCCTCCTGCATAGGAATATACCTACCCGCACCTTGCTGTCCTTACAAGGACACATCACCAGCCAACCTGTTTTTTAGGAGAATACGGAGGTAATAAAATGGGTCTAAGGAGTGCCCAAGCTTCGAGTTACATTTAGAAACATCCAGCCTGGGTACAGGAACACATTTGCAAGTGATGCTTTTTTACCGTGTAACGTCTCTTTTCAGCCGCTTGAATGTAACTGCATTATCTTGGTGAGTGGCAGCCAGCAGGGATGGATGAAATGGGAGGTTAATCTGCATCGGCCATCTCTCTTGATTTCTCCTTCATTTCCATTTCTTTTTAAAATGGAAGTTCCATTAAAACAGCAGCACTTTTCTATTAAATAAGTAACAGAGAAGAATGACTGCCTCTGTATCTCATCAGCAGTGAATCTTTTTAAAATCACTCAAGAGGCAAGGCTCAAATCATATATTTAATAAGAACCACTTCGATATCACTTTTTAAAGCAATTAACATATTATTAGTGATAAGCACAAGAT